>NC_022012.1:17440559-17456528 GCF_000317375.1 Microtus ochrogaster
CACTATGTGTCCCGGCACTATGTGTGCAGACACTATGTGTCCCGGCACTGTGTGTGCACACACTATGTGTCCCGGCACATCTTTCCATGTCGTTTTAATGAGGCTCCATTTTCCTGGAGGCAGAGGTGGTTGGAGGTGGGGGTTGAGATGGGTCAGGGCCAGTTGGTGAAGGAATAGTATTTATTACAGTATTGGTTTAAACTGAAAAACTAAACATATAAAACAGTGGCTTTGTTATTTCATCTTGGTATTAGCAGTTTTATCTCAGAGCTTTGCTGTGATGGGTGTGGTCCTTAGGGTTACAAGAGATGGAACAAAAGATTCTGTGCAAAAGGATGAGGCTAACGATTGAGTCTTAATGATGCTCTTGTTATAGTCCCCACTGCCTCCACCTTTAAACGAAAGTAATTTCAAAGCCTCTGACATTTGGGGATGACAGGATATCCTACTGCTATAATCTATAGGACAGCTCATGGCTTCATTGGGCCCCAGCCATTCTGAAAGGTGATAACCAAGAAGTCCAATAAGTCATCTGAAAGGACAGGACAGTTCCTTAACACTGCATGCTAGTGACCCAAGAATAAATTCACTGTTACACTGGACCTCAATCATGGCCTGTTTCTTATGGTGTTGTATAACCATATTTCTGGGTTCAGTTTGGTTCCATTGTGCCAAATCTGTAACTTTAATTCGCATCATATCTAAAATATCCCATGGCCTTTTCCTGTAATTCCTGTGACTCATAATCTAAGAAGGCAGAGCAACTGTAGTGGAAAGCGCCATGCTCTCGAGCCAGCAGCTCTACTAATGGGCTCTGCCACTATTGAGCCATGCAGCCCTGGCAAGTCATGTTTCTCTTAGATCTTTATCTTCCTGCCCTTGGACCACAGGGTCTCACGTGTGTCAGGGAAGTGCTCTACCACTGTGCTACCTCACAATCTAGAACTTTCACTGTCAAAGAGAAAGGAGGAGCCTATTCATATGCTCTCTGAGACCTCCTGTGCTAAAACAAAATAAAACTTGACAATAGCATTTCTAATTTTATCCTAGCAAGAATCAGACAGTTATCATGGAAGAGGTGGAGAAGAAATGGTTTGTGGGCACAATCCTCGTTGTCACTCCAAACCTTTTCAGACACGTGGAAATGATCATCCCCAACATCACTGCCAACTCTAACCAAAAATCCAGATTGCTACCTGCAAGAACAATCTCTCTTCTAAAGAAATGTAGTCTGGGTGTTTCAAAGAAAAATTAGGCACTTGGTTCACAGTATTGCTTCTGTTGGTCATCTGGGGTTGGCATCTGTGGGCTGTCTATGTTTTTCTCATGGTCTCCGCGCTTCCCTTATCAGATTAGGGCCTTCGGAGAACAGTCCTTCATCTTTCTCAAGTCTAAGTCAACCTTGCCCAGGAGGATATCGTAGGTTAAGTGTAGCAGCCCCCATACACCATGGAGCATCTCCCAGCCATTAGTGTTTGCTGTCACAATCCCTTTACTTCAGCTCAGTTTTGAGCAGTCTGTTTTCTCTGTTATGGGGAAGGTGAGCTGAGGATTTCTGGAAGTAACTTTGAGGCTACTAAGTGTCATGTTCAGTGAATTTTTTGGTGGGAATTGAGCTCATAGCCTGAGAGCTGTGACAACACTTGCCTTAAGACACGTCTCCTTTTTCAATTGTCCAGGTTACAGATTTATTTTATGGAGCAAGAAATGAGAATTTGAAGATCTGGGCCTAATAGAGGCCCTGAGTTCGACCGTAATCTTTGAGCCCCACTGCCTACTCACCATGAATGATGATATCGGCCAAGACAAACATCCACCTCTTTTTTCTCTTCTTTGGATTTCAGTCAAGATTATTTGGAGATGTCGATGGCACCACCATGCCATTTAGTTTAAATATGGAAGCAAAACTATATGCTGTTTAGAGTAGGCCTTTCCCCCGCTTTCCCTCACTTCCTTGCCTTCCTCTCTTTCCTTCCCTCTGGCTTCCTTCCTGGTTGACCCTGGAATATGTTTGACTTAGATAGAGACCAGTTGGCAAGGGATAGACTGTGCTACTCAGGAATGACCAAGTCAATGGCTGTGTGGGGAAAGCTCTGCTGAGCCTTTCTGAGATAGCCCGTCCTTTTGGAAGTGGAGTCCATGCTGAGGTGGAACACAGGACAAACTGGTTTTCCAAGGCTTCTGTTCACCTTCTTAGTCCAGGCTGGTGAAGGGTTTTCCGGGTGGGTTTCTGGTTTGTCCCTAAGGGGAAGGTCTGGCCACCCATGATAGAAACGCCACACACATCCATATTCCCTCCTAAGATTAGTTACGCACAGCGAGGCGCTAGCTAGGTTAGTGCCAGGGAAGGTATATCAGTGACACAGGAGTGTTCTTCAGATGTCTTGCAATTTTGTAGTGTACTTGTCACCAAATCTACACACGTCTGTGGGCAATAATAGGTCTCCTAGGATCCCCATCATTCATTTTTCCTTAACTGAGTCACAACGAATAAATTTATCTAGAGACTCCATCCAGGGAGATGAACTTTAGATAACAGAGACAGTGGTCCCTGCTGATCACCTTTCAGGGGCCATAGCTCTTTTCTAACTTCTAGTTTTCATTTTCTAATTCCCATGGGGGGGGGGACCCACACTCTACTCTCTTCTCTTCTCCTCTCTCTCTCTCTCTCTCTCTCTCTCTCTCTCTCTCTCTCTCTTGTGTGTGTGTGTGTGTGTGTGTGTGTGTGTGTGTGTGTGTGTGTATATATATATATTTCCAACTTAACCTCTCTGTAGCCTCAGGAAAAACAGTGAAACATTCAACACTTGGACTTTCTAGCTGCGGTGTTGTTTGGGGGAAAACAAGTAACCACATCGCTCTTGTCTCTTTTAATTTAAATTTTACACAAAATCTGTTTTGAGAGGGAAATGGAGCATGCTAGGCTAATGACAGCCTTCCTTTCTCCCACTTGTCTCAAGTCACAGGGATGTGGTCCTCGCTGGGTTGGGAAGTTAGTCGGCCACTACGCACTCATTAAAAGAAGCCTCCAAATCACTGCAAAATGAAAACAAATGAGCAGCCGGGGGTGGGGGTGGGGCAGGTAAGGGTGGCGGTGAAGCTAGAGGAGTGTGTCAGAGAACTGACTTATTCTCACGACAGCTACACACATTGCCGAAACCTCTGGTCTGAGACGGAGGAAATGCTTGACTTTTCTAGCTTGTCAGTGATTATTGTTTGGTTCACGAGGTGCTGCAGGAAGTAGCATGCGGGTGGGCACCTGCTGGATGTTCTTCGGGTGGGGAACCTGTGCTTATAGTAGGCGCCAAAGACGAATGACCATTGGCCCCAACAAGTGCCAAGCGCTCTCCATCTTTACCTGGCGCCTTCATAACGTAGTTATAAAAATTCTTGTTTCTAGATTAGCACCCCTTTTGAGTAGAGCCAGCCACTGCTTGGCCACAGGCTGGGACTCAGCGGGGGCTGGTTGGCGGGGTGAGGGGATCAAAGGGGGACACCAGGGCCGCACAGGCGAGAAGCGCTGCAGGGTAGTGGCTGCCACCGCACGCCCAGCTGGGAGGCCGCCACGGAGGCGGCCCAGGCGGAGATTAGCAGCGGCGGTCCCTCCCTGGCCCGCGAGTGAATGAATGATTAGTCTAATGCAATTCCCTGTCCTAGGCAGCTCTGGCTGGGAAGGGCGGAGTCTGAACCACGGATCCTCATTTTAAGGGAGAAAGGCGCTGGCCGCGGTGCGTGTATTAGCAGACCTTTCTTGTAGCTTCAACTTCTGTCCTCTCTAGTATCAGGCCCGCAGTGGCTTAAGCACGGAGCCTGATCTCCAAGGCCACTCTTTCCCTCCGTCCCCTCAGCTTCCTGAGTGCCCTGCTTTCCCCTGAGGGAGACAAGGGGGTGTGAAAAGTTGAGGGGACCCTCCTGCACCCGGTCCGTGGCTCCTTCCGAAGCTGGGACAGCGGGAGGCGCCGGGTCTTCTGCTCCGGGCGTGAGCGGGTGGTGGCATCCCGGCTGGGGGCGGCTCCTTTGCGAGGGAGGAGGCGGTGCGCCGGGCGCTGGAGACGCGCCTTCCCGGCTCCGGCAGCTCCCCGGGGCCGGTGGCCGGCTGGGCTGCAAGGAGGGCTAAACCGCCTGGCACAGCATTCGCAGGAGCGACTGTCTCTCCTGAGCCAGGATTCTGGTCGCACGGGTTCCGCACAGTGCCCGGTGCGCCCTTGTCTCCCGCACCGAGCAGGCGTGCGGGCTGGACATAGAGTCCGGGGACCGGGCCGGAGTTGCGCGTGCGAGAGCGAGAAGCCAGCCCGGCTCCAGAGCCACGAGGGCACTCGGCAGCGCCACCGCCGATCCCCAGCTCCCGCCGCTCCGACACCCCTCCTCCCGGCCCTGCTCTGGCGCGGAGGGGCTGACTGCTAACCCGCTGTGAGCAACTCCCTTAGAAAAAAGCCGCCGCATTGGCCGAGGCTGGCCGCAGGACCCCTCCTCCCGGGGCGCCCCCACTCTTCCCCCGCCGCTCCGGGCGCCCGCCTCCCTCCGCCGACTGTCTCCCGGCACGCCGGCCCACAGCCCTTTTGACTGAGAGCGGCGGCCGCCGAGCAGAGGCTGCGACGCGGGACCTGCAGTCGCCCGGGATTCCCTCCAGGTGACGATGCTCTGGTTCTCCGGCGTCAGGGCTCTGGCGGAGCGTCCTTGCCGACGCTCGCCTGGGATTACCTGCTGCGTCTTGCTGCTGCTCAATTGCTCCGGGGTCCCCATGTCTCTGGCTTCCTCCTTCCTGACAGGTAGGGGGGTGGGGGCGGGAGGGACCAGTCCTTTCGGACGCTGGGGTGGTTCTTGGGAGAAGCGGCACTGGCTGGCCCGGGGATGGGAGGGTGGAGAGCACCCACCTTGCCGGGCCCTCCCGGGTGATGGGGGATGCGGAGAAGCCCGGAGAAAAAGGGTGGGAAGGCTGTGTTGAGGTAAAGAGATGTGGGAGCTGAGTGAATGCTATCTTCGACAGGGTGGTTATGGGCACTCCGCTATTTGAAGTTAGGAAATTCCTTGATTTACTTACGTTGAATCTTTTTCTCAATCCTTGTTTTAGTCTTAACCCCTCCTATGCAATGAAGAAAAAGACAGCGCCGTTTCCTGCACATCCTCTTTTCTCACTACATAGGATTCCAATAAATCCACTGTGCTAGGCAGCGTTTTTAAAGCATGGTTGTCCAGACCTTGAACTTAAAGAAATGATCTTATTTGAAAGGTTACTAATAGCAGGATATAATAATTACATATTTTCAGGCAGGTGAAGACCCCAGCTGCTATTTTGAAGGACATGCTTTACTGACACCTGGTGCAGAAAACAGAATATTTCTAAGAGAAAAGAGATTACAGTTCAGAAACTGATTTCAACCCGCAACAGCAGGCAGATTCACCTGAAAGGCCCGCTCTTTGACACGGTCCTGAATGTCGTTCAAATTTAAGATCTTCCCTAATGACCAGTTTGGTGTGAGTCTGTGTGTGGCTGAAATGCCTTCCAGAGCACTAGGGTTATAAAATATGTGCTCAGACCAGTCAAAAACAGAAAACCTATCCATATACTGTAGTGACTCAAAGAAAACCATAAGAATTATTTAAAATAGATTTGACAAGATTTGTTTGTGGTGAACTTGATTACTTAAAACATTATACATTTCAGAAGACTAGCATAAAAGGTAAGATTTTTGCAATAATTCCATTAATCAAGATTTAAATTAAAAAATGCTTTCATCTTCATTTCAGGGTCTGTGGCAAAATGTGAAAATGAAGGGGAGGTCCTCCAGATCCCATTCATCACAGACAACCCTTGCATTATGTGTGTGTGCTTGGTAAGTGTACAGGTCAGGGAAAGAGAACTTAACTACGGTCTCCGGCAAGTACATCTGCTAAACATGACAGAGTAACTGTCTTCACACTGGTTTTGATCATTGCCAAATTGCACATCACTTGTGCATTGAATCTAGTTAAATTTCCTATTTTTTTTTTTATTTTGGCAATTTCTGCCTCAGCAGGCTGAGAATTCTTATCTTGGACATAGCTGTTGTATAAATACAAGTCAAGGTGGACTTTGTATAACGTTGTTTCAGGAAAGCTACAGTTTGGAATGCCTGCCACTACAATGAAATCATAGATCTCACTGCCCCTCAACTTTCGGCACTGCTTCTGTCCAGTGAGCTCAGCAGGGGATTGCTGAGATAGCATTTCGGTACAGTGGTCAAGGATAAGATATGGGAGAAGGGAGAGAGATGATTGCCACAAAGGACAGGCCTAAGACAAGGTGTAATCTTGTATTGATCTCTCGCTTTTCTTTGCCTGCTGTGACGGAAGCTCTGGCATACAGGCTTCTTTTCTGACTTGGAAGCATGGGTCAGGAAGAAGGACCTATTCTTAATCAGGAGTGACACTTGGCTGTCAACTGCTTAGTTAGCACTGGCAGTGGCTAGTAGATTCAAACGGATCATTTGTTTCAAGTTATTTTAGCTTAGACTCCTGATAATTCTGATAAACAGCCACTTGGAGGTGATTGAGCTACACTGAAAAGACTTTCTGAGACACATATATATCTATAGAGGATAACGTTTTCACTGAAGAGTGTTTTACCTGCCATTCACTTTTGGTAAAACTCAGTTAAAACTACACATCTTCAACCCCTGTTGGGAATACTTTAAGGCATTTAAGAGCAGATTCCTACAGTGATGCCCGGATGCTAGCTTGTTATCACAATCAGCAGTAGGGAATTAGAGAGTAACCAACTCTCTTCAGACAAAAGCCACACTATCGATGTCCAGAGGACCCAGACTCTTTGTGACAAGAGACGAGGTCAATGTTTAGAGATGATGAATGAGTTTGTGCTTGCATCAAATGAATATCAGGCTCTGGACTGAAGAAATCAACAGAAACAAGTAAACACGCTTTTCATTGGCTGAGACAATGAGAATTGCAGCCTAATGAAAGGTGCTCTTCTGTATTGATGAGCTGCCGTGTTAACCATCTTTACTAAAGAACACCCTGAACATAAGTTCCGAGTTTAGACTATGACTTAGCTATAGATTTACAAGTGTGGTGTGTGAATATAGTCTTCCTTTTTCATTTATTTGTAGAATGTGAATAAATGATTTAATTTTCTTGTCAACATTTTACAAGAGATTATCCTAAGTAATATTTAAATATGCTGAGAGCTCTACATGTGAACCTATTACCTTTCTTTTTGGTGATATTACGATTTGTGAAGCCTAAATACACATTTTGAATTTTGCAAACTATTATCACATAATATAATGAAACATCCCCCACAAGGCATTTTCCTTTCCTAGTAGTTCTTGCCCCATGATAGACAATGCCTTTCTTTCAATGTGGAGACTTAGTAATATGAAAATTGATACCAGAGTTATTTGCTGCGTGCTTTATAAAAGTATCAGCCAAGTTCTGAACAGGAGAAAGAACAAGGAGAGGCATCTATAGAGGACAAGTCTCAGTTCTTTCCTTATGCTCCTGGCAGTAGGTCTCACCCATCATTCCTTCAAATGCCTTCCTTAGCTGCTATGCCCAGTGAGAGCTGACCATGGCCTTGGCAGGGATGTAGAAGGATGAGTCCACGTTCTCAGTGTTATTGCTTCTCATGCATCTGTGGTGACTTAGGAAGAGTAGGTGGTGAGCATGTCTCTCTGTATCCACTCTTGTGAGTTTACAGGGGATCTGCTACACCCATAGATTTCTTGCTGCATGGTCAGGAGGCTGCTTGGTATTTTTGAACTTAGGTTGGAAAAGAGATATATTTAGTAAATTGGTAGTATGTGCAAGCAACATTTCCAAAACCTTATTTATTTGCCAGACAGTTTGCAAAGCAGCTTGCATTATTTAACTTGAACCCCATAAAAATCTTTTGAGAGGATTCTGCTCGTTTTGAAGACGAACAGGCTGAGCTTTATGAAATTAAGAAGCTCGTGAAGGTCATATTTTATCTGCACAGTATTCACTATTTTATTTATCAAAATTACCAAGCTGACACACAGGGTCATGACTGTCTGTCTCTGGAGCATACACGCATAACTAGGAGAAATGGGCTAGTTGTTAAGCTAACGAATGAGAAGCTGGGGGAAGGAGAGGGCCTGTTGAAATTTCTTTTGCGCCAGGCCTTCCTTGAATGATTTTGTTTTGTTCTTTTGAGCCATCCGGAGCTCAGTGAGCAGTTGTTAGTCACACCGCAGGAGAGGAAAAAAATCTCTTTCCGATTTCAGCTGACCTGCAGGGAGTCCTGGTTCTGAGTGAGGCTTGCGTATGAATATTGGAAGATATGTGATAGTTTAACTCAATTTTGGATTATAGACGTAGGAATATTTAGTTTGGGTTGGTCTAGCTATTTTGGAATAAAGTAGTTAAAGCTGGGTGTAAGCTCATATCTTGTTTCATAACATGTATGAAAAAAAAGCTAACCTTCAATGTATGCTTAAAAAAAAGATGGAGGAAGGTACAGTTGGTGGAAGTCCATGGCCCAGAGTCCTGAGTGTAATTACAGTGTCAGAGCCTGAAAAACTCCAGAGAATCTACACAGTCTGATTGAATTTTTAAGGTTTAGAGTAGCTCAGAGATAGAATGAACACATTTCTGTGGACACTCTGGGGACAAGGACATTGCAGAAGCAAACAATTTCACCCCGATTTATCAGTCGCAGAGGCCAGAGCATCCTGCCAGAACTGCTAGTGGTCCAGGAATAAGCTGTTTGTTAGGGGCAGTGGAATCTCTTTCACAAATGGGTGGGTGGGTGCTGTCTTCAGTTCCTGCATTCCAGGGCAGAGGTGAGACACGGGACCCACGTCTGGGCCCCGGGGATCCAGGCAGGCAGTATACCCTAGAGAAATGCGTGCTTCCTTGTTCAGTGAAAAACAAAGCAGGGCTTTCGCACCTTGTGATCTTTAATGGGACGGGTGAGCCTCACACTGTTTGTTTCCATGATCCCCACCCTCCCCTGTTAGAATTAATTTTCTAATAATGCCCAGGACAACACACGGGTGCCTGTCCCAAAGTCCTGCTGTTGGCGGACAGTTACACTCAAATACATGACGCTGCTGCAGCTCTCTGCTCCACGGCCATCTCCAAACCCACCGAGTATAGGAGGAGGGGTGTCCATGCTTCTGGGTCTTTGCCCACCTCACTGCCGCTGAGGAAGTGGTGGGAGCCAGTGAGTTCCGCCCAGGCCTAGAAACCTGAGATAACTTTGGAGTCTGGGACACTGAAAACCAGAAGTCAGAGCTTAGTTTGGCGTACATTTTGTTCAGCAAAAAACATTATTCCTGAGGTTGAAATTTCCTCTTTTAAATCCAGAGGTGCAATGCAGAAATGGGCCCTCACTCATAAAAAGCCATGTGAATTCCCTGTTATAAGAAGCAGGCCCCACCTATCTTGGAGCTGACTGAACAGCTTAACAGAGCCGACCTTGTCCGCTCCTCTTCCACTTTCGTAATCACCAAAATCCTCTATCGCCCAAGGAGCAGATCCAGCATCTCCGTGTCTCAGCTGCCTCTGCCTTTGGGCTTTCAGCTCTACAAAATCTTCAGGTTTTCCATAGTTCATATTCTAACTGCCTGAAGCATGGTAGAGATCATCAGAACTCACATTAGGCCCTTAGCTGCAGCACGCATAGATTCCTGTGTGCGCATGCGCTCGGCGATACCGTAACTTGTTGAGTCCGGGACATGGGGCTTGCAATGTGTACATGTAAATCTGTGTCATTTTTTTTTTCAAAAATGGCTCATATCATTTCAGAAATGATCCAATTTATTAGTTTATATTTATATGGTTGTTTTTAGGCAATCTTGGCTGACCGCTTTGAAGATTTTTGAGGAAAGGTTATTTAGACAGTGGTGCTGGCAAATTCACAAATGCCTGCTCTGAGACAGTTCCTCCTCCACAGGTCTCTAGGCCCAGAGGAGCAGAGCAAACCTGGGGCCACACAGGCTTTGAAGGCAGAACTGGGCTGTGAAGCCAATTTACTGTCAACTTCAGCAGTCTGCTTCTGCGGGTTGGTCACCTCTGGAAGCTTTCAGGGCAACAGCTCCACCCAATCAGCTCAGGGCTCTTTGTGGGGATTCAGAATGGAATTTTGAGGGCTGGAGAGATGGCTTAGCCGTCTTCGAGTTCAATTCCCAGCACCCACATGGTGCTCACAGAATGGATTTTGAGCTAGTAGCACAAACCGGTCTTGGATTTGGAGACCCTTTCAAGGACAGATGCAGCTTTTGGTTGGCATCCTGTCGTTTTGGGGAAGGGGTTTAGTTTAGGAATTCCAGAAGCCTTGTTTACCATCTAAAAGGTTGCAAAGGCAGCTGGCCCTGTCTCCTCTCTAAGCCGGTTTCCTCATGTGGAAAGTGGGATGGATGTCAGTGTCTAGCCTGTGAGGTTGCCATGAGAATTCAGTGCTGTGGAAGAGAGAATGTCTGTTTAGCTTAGGACTTAGACGGGAGGAAGTCCCCTGAGATGATTTTTTTTTTACTGCTATTACTATGTTGGTGTTATCCTTTAAATTATTATTTCCTTAGATGAAGTAGTCTATAGAGGTTTGTCAGAACAGAATACAAAAAAAAAAAGGCAATGCAGAAGAGACCCAGGGGTGATCGTATCTACCCTTCTCTGTGAACCAACTCCATCACATCAGTAAAGCTTAGGGAGGTTTATGTCCCTCCTACTTGAGCTGGCTGGTCATGGCTGCTCTTTATTGGTCCAGTGTTCCGTGGGCCCTTTTGTGAGTTTTCCCCTTGCTCTCTATTAAATATCAAGAAAAACTTTCCACGGGAGTGGGGCCTCCTTTCTTGTAGGGCATTTACGTCTTCATGCCTGTGGGGTCCCCTCCGCTTGTACTTTAATTGGCAGAGATAGGGTTGAGCCGTGGTGCCCCGTACTTCTGGAAAAACTGCCTAGTGGTCTGGCATCATGGGGATTTTCCTGGCCCGCTTTGTGGCAGTCTCGACCCAGCTCCAGACCTCAGTGCCCCAGTCTTTGCTGCTCCCTCTCCCAGTCCCCTCTGACGCAGCCCTGCCTTCACCTTGGGTATCAAGAGTAGCCCATGTTTTAAGTCAAGAGAATGATGTTGAGGGCTGCATGAGGCTGAAAGAACATAAGACAGCAGGGAGCCAGGCAGCCAGGGGCCAGGAAAAATAAAACCAGTTAATAAACATCCGTTGGTTAAGTAGAGGGTCTCAGCGTTTCCCACCGTCTTTGTGGCACTCTGTGTGGCTTGTGGTAGACCGAAGCCTTTGCCATGAAAACAAGCTAAGGTGGTAGCCGCTTGTGTGTGGGGACCAGGTGTGCTCAATGGACTTAGCGCAGATCATCAAGTGACCTGGGCGTGTGTTTGGAGACCTGTTGATTCCTAGTTCTAATTTTATGGAACATTGCTTAAGGCGTTAGGAGGAGCAGGCTATAAATTCAGTCACACGGTGCTTTTTTCCTTCATCCTATACCTCTCTCTGCTTCCATTTTGTCTCATTAGTTTCCAGCCTGATCCATGTTTATTTAAGTCACTGTGCTGCTTGTAGAGGCCTTAAGGAGACCAGGCCCAATTGGACAGATTTTAATCCACAGCATGGCGGGGCAGAAACAAAGATGCATAAAAAGGGTTTATCAGCTGGGCCTGTTCTGCTAGGCCTATGATTCCAACTATTTGGAAGGTTGAGGCAGGAGGATCATAAGTTAACATGGATGATTTAGTGATAGGAGATCTTCAAATTGAAAAACAATTTTTTTTTAAGGGTTTGGAGTCTATAGGTCAGTGTTAGAGTGCATGCCTAGGATGGGTTCTAAGTTCAGTACCTGGTACAATAAAATCATAAACAGAAAACAATAAAAACATAAAGAGGAAACAACAAAATAGAAAAAGGTTTACAAGAATGACAGAAAAAAAACTTCACAACAGACTCTAACTCACTTAGGTTAGAGGCAAAATTGCGTCACAGTGGTGAGAGCTTGGTGGAGACAGGGGCTGGTAACACAGTCTAAGCAAAGCATTGCATGAGAGAGGCGAGTGTGATTGGGTTGTGTGGGGAGCTAGTCCAAGGTTCCTGTGGCTCTGGTGGAATGGGAGGTAAGAGCTCTAAAGGAACCAGCTTGGGAGCCCTTGAACGTCATAATAAGGAAAAAGTCCCTTGCGTGTGATTGGGGTCAGAAGGGGCCGTTTAACATTCTTGCAAGCCACATGAAACAATACGATGTGCCATTTAAATGCCTGTAGGAGTTCTTGTGGGCAGATGTTTAGAGTGGAGAGGCCGGAGTTTGGAAAGCAGACTGCAGACCTGTGGTGTGGTCAGGTGGCGGCGAGCATCCTGCAGCGCGGTGTGTAGTGGGCATGGAACGAAGGCAGTAAGTCAGTGTTTGGAGAATAAGGCAGCCAAGGGAGTGCGGTGCAGGGTGAATGACGTGGAGGCTGTCACTGTCACACACGCACTGCTGCTAGGAGGAGAAATGGTTTGCTTTTAGAACACCCTTTTGGAGCGCCAGCCTCTCCTTCCACTTACAGAGACAGTTCTCTACGTCATGGCGTCACTCACTGAGCAAATGGTTTACCATAGCTATAGGCACAAAATCAGGTGTCATTAGAGGCTGGAAGCACTGAATCCCTTGAAGCTGAAATAGCAGCCAGATGTGAGCCATCATGTGTGTGCTGGGAATTGAACTCTGGTCCACTGGAAGAGTAGCAAGTACTCCTAACCACTGAGCCATCTCTCCAAGCCGGTTTCATTGGTGTGCCAACACACTGGCAAGTCTACTGGAAAGAAGCATTTTGAAAATGCCCTGCAGGCTCTTAAAACGTGCATCGTGATCTGGGGAGGGATGAAAAGTCCTTATAGAAATAAACTTGGGCTTTGAATGGAGATTTTAAAAAACCTGAATCTGCAATGTTAACCAGGAGGTTCAATCTTGACAGAAAAATATGTAAGGGGACCCCAGTGCAATAGATTATAGTTATGGTGGCAGGAAGAGAAGGTGGAAGGCAGGGGACAAAGCGAAAGTGTTTGGGAAGACAGTGACCAGGGTCGTGGGATGCTGAAGAAAATCACACTGACAATGTAAGGAAAATCGCAAAGCAGGAAGTTTGTCACCATCACCCTGAACTGTCTGCAGCCAGGGATGGGCCTCACATGCCTGAGGACTGCTGCACATTTGCTTATGAGGTTGAATTGATCACACATGGGGTTGGCTTGGAACCCTGCTGTCAATAATCCAAAGCTAAGATTGCCATAAGGATTTTGAAAAATTAATGCAAAGATCACAAAATTTTCCAACTTTGATTTTAAAAAATCTCACCAAAAGTGAATACACAAATACCACAAGAAAATTTCAAAGGTACCAAAACAAGCCTCATTTCATGGGCAGAAGTAATATACCTTCTGCGCATGGTTTTGGAATGTTTTTATGGCTAAATGCAGAATGGATCAGGCCACACGGAGGCATAGTTCTTTTCTTAGGCATAAGAACAACACTGTAAAAGAGTCTGGGTAATATTAAAACTTACTATTAGAAACATTCAAGTTTGGTCTATTAAACTGTTAATGGTGCTTTAAAAATATTATGATATGATTTTATATCTTAAAATCTAAATCTTCAAGTAAAAATAGGTTCTTTTCTCACAAAAATTTTAATGCCCAGTTTTGCCCTTGATAGACAGCATTGGAGGGTGGTTTTGTGCTAGAGGGTGTGGGCTCAAGTTTTACCCAGGTCAGCTGGTAGTTATCTGTGACTTATCATCTCTCTGAACCTTTGTGTGGGTCCTGGGCGAGTCACTGAGGCTGCATGGGTCTCATTTCAGTTGGTGGCAGTGGGTATCCACCGAGGGGATGAATAGCTAAATGAGACGGTGTCTGTGAAAGGCCTTTGTCACCATGGTTAAGGGATTCTTACTAAAGGCAAAGACTTTTTTTAAAAAGTGATGTCTCCACAGTGTCCCAGATGCTTATGCCCCTTATATAAAGTTGGAGAGTGTTTGCTTATGCACAGCCTCCTGTATGTTTTAAATTACATCTCGATTACTTATACCCCATGGATGTGGAGAGTCAACTGTATCATGCCATAAACCAGGTTTTGGGTTCAATTCTTTTTAAGTACATGCCTTAGGAATCACAGTATAGTTCAAAAGTCTAGTCCTCAATGCTTGTGTGGCTTTAGATAAGTTGTGGAATATTTCTGTATCTTGACAACCTCGTCTTCCTTCACAGCAGGGTGTGAGCTAAAACATATAAAGTCCCTACACCTGCTCTGGATGGTGGGAGTGTGTGGAACCACAGTCTGGGGTCCTCCTAAGAGGTGTTTGGGCTGCTAATGTAATTGATGTCAATGCCTGGGAAATGCCTTCCCTCTGAAGTTGCTCAGGGTGGACAATGGTTCTTGAGGGAAGGTAACTTTTGTCCTTTTTGTATACAGACAGAAAGTCCCAGCATATGGGTGGTTTGTTTGGTTTCTCATTCTGAAGCGCTCACTTGCTCAATCTGCATCTAGGTTCACACAGCTAATAATTGTGGTGTGTTCAGTGAGACCCAGTTGTCCTCTGATGGTATTTGCCACTGGATCTAGAAGAGGCAGGAAGGAGGCAGAAAGTAAAGTTCAGCACTGAGCAGGCCTGGGACGGAGTGCGAATTGGTCCAGTTGACTGTGTACCAAAGTAGCATAGAGTTTTGTTCTACACAGAGTACAGATCAGATGAACTCTACTGAATTTTAACCCGTGGACCCAGCACGCGCATGCTGTGTTGGCCTTGTTCCCCATCTGAGAGCACCTCCTTTCTTCCCTCCACGGTGTGTGTTGCCTATATGCAGAACTGGGATAAATTCCTGCCTTAAGGGATGAGGTTCTGAAGTCTAAGAACTTGTCATGATCTTTCCGACTGCCCTATAGCGTCATGGAGAGGTCCACGACCTTGAGGCTCGAGTGGGAGTCGAGCTGGAGTTTCCTGTTTATAGTTTAGGTTAACACTTGGGATGGCTCTCCCCAGAATGGAACTCCACGTTCCAAAACATGACTCTCCCAGAAAGCTTGTCACAAAAGGTCACCCTCCTCTATTAACAACATCCTAAATAATCATTAGAACAACACATCTCCCCTCCGCCCCCAAGCAAATGGAGTTGCGTTTGAAAACATAGACGCTCATAGGCAGGCAGCGTCTGCCGTGATGAAAGGAGTGATCCTTCCTGGAGGAACATCCTGCCTGTCAGGAGCAGAGTGGTTGCCGACAAGGCAGGAGCTACAGGCCAGGGAGTTTCTTCCACTCCCAAAAGTCACAGGGAAAATGCCCCCAGTCCAGTGACTGGCCTCGAAGCCCAGTCACCTCCAGCTCCATCAGTAATGCTAACTTTGAAATCTTGACACAGGCCTTGGTGTTTATATTAGCTTTTGGATGTCAGTTCCCTTGGCTTCTGGAAGCTGACTCTGTTGAAAATTATGTTTTTCTTTGAAGGACAAAGGCCTTATTGTATGTACATGTCCTGGAGTGTAATGAGCTGTTAAGTTTTTTTTTTTTGAATGTTAGGTGATGGGTGGGACTAACCCAGGTCTTTGAAATAAGAATTTCACAGATCTGTAAAACAAATGGCAATTTAAAGTTTTGTGTAGGTAACATAATCAGAAAAATGAGAGAGTGAGTGGGTGTCACCTTTACTGGCCATAACGTGTCTCCCAAATGCATTGCTTTGATGGAATTACCATGATATGCCTCTGGAGGGGACCTGTAACATGAGTGACATGTCTCTGGGGCTGCTTAGCGCAGAGAGTAATACAGGAGCTCGGGACTGTGGTGATTGTCACATTCTAACCCACAGGAGCTCGGGACTGTGGTGATTGTCACATTCTAACTCACAGGAGCTCGGGACTGTGGTGACTGTCACATTCTAACCTCCAGGAGCTCAGGACTGTGGTGACCGTCACATGCTAACCCACAGGAGCTCAGGACTGTGGTGACACTGTCACATTCTAACCCACAGG
>NC_022012.1:17457414-17458579 GCF_000317375.1 Microtus ochrogaster
GACCTCATTACAGATGGTTGTGAGCCACCATGTGGTTGCTGGGAATTGAACTCAGGACTTTTGGAAGAGCAGACAATGCTCTTAACTGCTGAGCCATCTCTCCAGCCCTGGACTATTTTTTAAAAAGCTTTTGAAGGCCGCTTTCTGGGGTTCCTTTGGGGTTTAAACTGTGAATTACAGAATTAACATTCTGACCTAATAAAACCCTTCCTGACGTCTTCATTCTTCCCCATGTTTATTCTGTAAAGCATCTTGGTGATAATGCTAGGACATTTGCTTCTGGTTTATTTCCCAAATTAACTGCCCTTTGTACTGAGATATGAAACTCAGTCTCTCTTGGTTTATGATGTAGACCAGCAACCTGGCTGGGGCTCAAAGCTTCTGCCTCTGCTACAGCCCACTGCCTGGTGGTGCTTCTCAACCTTCCTAACGCTGCAACCCTTTAGTACAGTTCCTCATGCAGTGCTCACCCCCAACCATAACGTTATTTCATTGCTACATCATAACTGTAATGTTGCTACTGTTAGGAATTGTAACGCAAATATTTGATATGTAGGATATCTGATGTGAGTCCCCTAAAGGGGATGCTACTCAAAGGTTGAGAACCACTGCCCTAAAGGCTTCCGAGCCCAGCCCACGTGGTCTCTCCTGCTCTCTGCATTCCTAGTGTAAAAGCAGAAGCATTGAGTCATTCACGAAAGCAGTGCAGTGTGGTCTCAAGGGACACTACTTTTGTGAATGAGAAGACATGGAAGACTGGGCGGACGTTCTACTTGGGAGCTGCTATATCAGAGCAGTTGGGATCTGCTGTGGGCTGAGTTTATGTCCTTGTGGGGAATTGGGCCTCTCAAGTTTGAGTCCTGGCTATTTCCTGTTTCCAGGTCCATGTGAAATAGTCATCCAGGTGCCTAATGGGAGCCGACATGTCTGTTGTAACCCTGTTAGCACATAGGTGTGCACTAGTGTGAGCTTATGGTGGTGATTCAGGGGAGATCCTAATCTATGGGAGACTACTGGCTGGCAGAAAAGGAGCAAGTCTTGCCTTCCTTGTGTCGCTCCTTTGTCTTGGGCTGCTTCAGAGGGTCAGTCCCTCTCATCTGCTTCAGACGGTCAGTCCCTCTCCTCTGCTTCAGAGGGTCAGTCTCTCTCCTCTGCTTCAGAGGGT
>NC_022012.1:17458679-17472144 GCF_000317375.1 Microtus ochrogaster
TCCTCTGCTTCAGAGGGTCAGTCCCTCTCATCTGCTTCAGAGGGTCAGTCCCTCTCCTCTGCTTCAGAGGGTCAGTCTCTCTCCTCTGCTTCAGAAGGTCAGTCCCTCTCATCTGCTTCAGACGGTAAGTCCCATTCCTCTGCTTCAGAGGGTCAGTCCCTCTCATCTGCTTCAGACGGTCAGTCCCATTCCTCTGCTTCAGAGGGTCAGTCCCTTTCCTCTGCTGGGGTTTTGTACATCTAGTGGACCAACTGTGTGTTGATTCCTTTTCCTCCTTAGGCACAGAATAATATTTGGAATTTATTTTTTAAAAAGTGTCATCCCCCTATTTCATGAGCAAAGACATATTTAAAAAATTATATTTGGGTTCTCATTTGTTCAGTCTAGAAATTCAGAGCTCCTAAATCTTGCTGTTATGAGATTTTTGATATTTGCCTCGTATTGTCTGATACAAACAGCAATTTCATTAACTTCTTTTGAAGATCTTTTAGCATTAGGAAAAAGAATTTATTTTTATTCTTTTAATTGTGTGTGTGGAATGGTGCATGCGAATGCATGTGTCTTCACAGGCCAGGGCCATTTGATGCTACTGGGGCTGGGGTTGCAGGTGGCTGCATGATGCTCTAGGGGGACCTCTGGTCCTCTACAAGAGCACTCGGTGTTCCTAGCCACGACATCACCTCCAGATCCAACCCTGGGATTTTTTTTCAATGTAGATATTTATCCTGACAGTGTGCTTGAGTTCAGATTGAATTTTGACCAGGTTCATAAACTAAAAACAAATGTGGAGATGCAATAAACTATTTCTCAGTCCATGCTACGGTAAGCTCGGTCTCTGAACCTCCTACTCCAAATTTATGCTCCTTCCATCCTCCAGCCCCATCTGAGGGCTGCAGGGCAGTGGGGAGAGGCAGGCGGAAGTGTTCGCAGCTCTGTGGTAACAATACATGCCCCAGCCTCTGCAGGGCATATGGGAATTGCATTGGAAGACTGTAACAGGAGGATGATCGATGGCTGCCCATTGAACTCGCTGCATATTTATTGAACATTAATGTTAATAATGCCCCAAGGCTCTGCAAGATTGAAGAAACAGTTTTTACATGAACAGAAAGGATTAAATTATGTTGGAGAAAGTTTTGAACTTAGGTATCTTTTATTGTTTTTGAGCTCTTTGAAAGTTGATTAACGTACAAGTCAGAGATGCCAAGTCTGGTTGTCGTATTTAATTATCTAGAACAAACTATGCCTCTTTGCCTGATAAGATGTTATGTATTTATGTTTGTGTGTACAGATGCAGTTAGCACAATATTTTAGTTTGCAAGCTCTTATTCAAGTGGATAGAATGAAAGGGAGAGTGTATGATGGGACCAGTAATTATTTATGCACTTTGGGGCCCTGAGAAACGTATTTTGAACACCAGAGACAATTGACCGTGTTCTGCTCACTGGTAGCTCTTGCCCCTTCTTCCTCACACACTCCAGGTTTGACTCCCCATCTTCCCTCATGGTTGTAAGTCATTAGCAAGTCCACAGTGAGAGCCTTGCCTTCAGTGCTGACTTCTCCCCGTCTTCCCTCATGGTTGTAGGTCATTAGCAAGTCCACAGTGAGAGCCTTGCCTTCAGTGCTCACTTCTCCCACTCGGCCCAAGCAGCGGGGCCTCTTTCATTTCAGTGTGCATAGGCATCACTGAGGGCTACTTAAAAAACACTTGCCATCCCTTACTCAGGACACCAAAGAGTATGTAGTTCGAATAAGCACACCTCATGATTTTTAATGTAGGGGCTAATTAAATAAAATTCTATCCAGTGGGAGCTTAATAGGAAGGAAAAGATGTAAATGTAAACAGAAGCTTTTATGTTCATATTTAAGTCGTTCAGGTACAATTGAGACTGCTACTATTAAATAGCTTAATAGTCCATTAATTCTATCTCATAACTTCTGCAAGGCTTTCCCTACATTTATCTTGTATGTTAATTGTTATTGTTATTGAAGAATTTGTTCTCTTTTTCATATTGTCTCCATCAAACCTCTGGTTTTGCACTTGGAATTAACCACTTGTTCTCCAAAGCCTGGTTGCAGAAAGCTTTTGTCAGAACTCTCTCTGGCTTCCTCTGTAGTTGTGAGTTACATAGCTAATTGTCTCCTTTGCTGGATAACACGCTAGGCCAGGATAAGAATAGCATCTGTTTCCCATGAGCCCTGGAGCCTGCAGAATAATGGCCTTGCGAATTCGAAACTTTGAGAGTCAACACCTTGTTTGCAATCCGGGGACAGTCGGGACTGAATTTTCCTCAAAGCCACCTTGTGATCTAGAACAGGATTTCTCTACAAACTGACCTCATAGTTCAGGTCACTAGTGCACACGAAAGCAAATCACACTGCAGCCATCAAAATCTGGGAGTCCAGCTCAAGTGCTGGAATCCAGTCCCCATCCTGAGCAGACTCCGCTGGAAGTCTTTCCCAACCACAAGGGCTGAGCAGATGCCCAGGGGCTCAGTGAGAGGGGGCCACCAAACTGATTAGTTAGGGAGTGTATCTTTAGCAGTCTCCTGGGTCAGTTAGGTAGAACCCTCCCTGGCGCCTTTGGGTGGGACAGACTGGCCCACTGGGCTGACGCCAGCCTTTTCATGTGCCAGGTTCCCACGGGGATGCTCTGTTTTCTGTGGTCTCTCAGTGATGGTCAGCAGCTGTACGATGAAGCTGATGTGAAGTCTGTTGGTTGCTTCTTCAGCATGAGGAAGCTAGATGTAGCAACTTGATCAAACACCCAGGGTTTTATGACTGTCTGCTGGGATCAGGCCGCACCTGGAGGTCTGGGAGACAAGTCCCAAGGAGTGGAGGGCCAGGTAAGGCACAGGTTAGAGACCCTCCATACCACACCCCAGACACCCTCGGAGCAGTCACAGAGGCCACTTCTTTCCACTAACAGTTCTTTCTGGATGCCGCAAAGACCTTCTTGACTAGAGCAGAGCTACCTGGGCAATGTCTGCTCGTTTCCTCTCCCCTTTGCCTTTCTTCCTCCTCTCTACACTCTCTTTCCTTTGCTCAAGTTGAGTGTGGAATCAAGGTGACTGACTGGTTCGGATGCAAGTCACTGTCACTTAAATTCTGGCAATATTAATGATGTTTACTAGTAAATTTAATGATAATTTGGAAAACTTTAAAATACTCTGACATTCTATCGCTTTAGCATCCCTCCTTTGTCATCTCCATCATTATTAGTCTTCTCTCTGATCTTTCCTTTCTCTGCTATTAGCTCAGCATTTCCACATCACCACTCCCCTAATTTTTTATGTATTTTTTTTCGAGTCTCAATTTTAGTTCTTAGTTGTAGCCAGCAAACTGAAAGGTACACAGGGCATCGGAGATGGTGTGTGTTCTTCCTGTCGACAACATGGCGGTGGGACACTGGTGAGGACAGAGTGTGCTGTGTGGACCACACTGGCCTTGGCCATGGACGATTGGGGAAGGGCCAGCACTCACTCCTGAGGGGTAAAGAGAAACAGCTGGGTGGAGCTAATGGGCTAGCTCAGGAAAGAGTCAAGAGGCCAGGTGGGGCCTTGGGACACATTGTTCACTAACGGCAGTGTGCTGATATAATTTAGCCTAGCAAAAAGAAAGGTCTGGAGAAACTTTACCAGCCTTCCAGAATGTGGGAGGGGAAGATTATGTTGAAAGGGTAGAGGAGAACTGATCTCAAAATTGCAACATATCCCTAGTTGAGCTTCTCCTCAGCTCTGCCTCTCGCTGGCTTCTAGAATGAGTCCCAAGTTGCTTGTGGGGTCTTGGCTCCCTGCTTCCTGGCTGAGGTTGATTGAGAGCATGGGCTTTTTCTTGGAGCCCTGGCTCTGTTACAGATGAGTATCATGGTTCTAGTTTTGAGTCATATATCTTAGGATCAGAAATTGAAAGCAGGGCTTGACTGTGGTCTCTGTAAGTTGTAGCGTTTTGGCTTCAGGGCTTTGTAAAGCTGAGAAGAGAAATTTACACTATGAAATTTTCCCTCTCAACACTTTCCATTATTCCGGCATGCCCGGTGCTCTCTCAGAACCTGTATCGTTTTAAATACAGCCTGGCCTTCTGGTGAGTCTGAGCTCTCTTGTTTGGGGATAATAATTGGTAACTTTTTTTTGGTATTCTCAGTACACCTGGCCAATCAGAATATCCCTGAATTCAAATCTGGTCCCTCACAACAGACAGCCGCTGCAGTGTGGTGATTCCATTAGGGAACACGTGTGACCTGTAGCTGTCAAGAGAGTCTGATGAATGTTTGGCTTCAATCTTGGTATCTAGGTATTTGGGGTGGTGGTAGGTGGTTGGTAAGTTGGGGATAGATGGTAGGTGGTCTGTGGCCCACCCAACCAGTGGTCACATAATAGTCAATGCACACGTGTGTGTGTGTGTGTGTGTGTGTGTGTGTGTGTGTGTGTATTTGTGTGCCTAAGAACCCAACATGCGATGAACTTCCTTAGCCCCTGGGAGGTTGGTTAGGCTTCTGTTTAGTGGACTTACCTTTTTTTTTTTTAAATGGATCTTTATCTTCTTAAACCATCTTGGCAAGACTCAGCCAAGATGTATGTTTCATTCTCTGTACTACATTATACATGCCTATGATTGAAAATGCGGATAGTTCACATACTTAGGGTCTCTGTCCCCTCACTCCCAAGTCCTGAATCATCTACCTAAATGCTCACTCAGCATCTCCATATGGAAGGCTCGCAGCATCTCAGCTTGAAACGACCTATAAGGAGGTCATGTTTCAATCCTCCCCCAAGCCTGGGTCCCCCAGGTGTTAACGTCCACTACTATGCTTGTTTTCTCAGCCTATCAGCCACTTGGTCCGTATCCCTGGATTCTGTTCTATTACATCCCGTGGCAAAAGGCAAACCTTCAAAGTCTATTTGGGGGCTGGCAAGATGGCTCAGGAAGTAAAGGCACTGCTGTCAAAACCGACCACCTGAGTTTGATTCATGGAACCCATGTGATAGGAAGAAAGAACTGACTCTCAAAAGTGGTCCTCTGACAACACATTTGCACATCAGCATGTGTGCTCGTGCACATACACAAATAAATATTTAAGTTTAACAAAATGGGTTCTGAGAGACAACTCAGCAGATATGAGTACTTGCTGCTCTTGCAGAGGACTTGGTTTGGTTCCCAGCAGCTACGTGATGGGTTACAATCATCTGTAATGCTAGTCACAGGAAATCTAACACCCTATTCTAGCCTTAACATGTATCGGCATACATGCAGTGCAGGCACATGCAGGCAACACACACACATTTCTTTAAACTCAAAACATTATACACACACACACACACACACACACACACACATATATATATGAGATATCTATCTATTTATGCAAAATCAATTAGTGGCATCTCATCTCATTGAGTCAAATATGAAAAATAATCTGTAGTCTTATGCAATTTGGCTCAGCATGTCATCTTTAATTCATCCTCTTTTTTAACTAGTCAAGCTGTATCCTTATTTCCTCATTTAGCCTGTATGATCCCCCTGTTCAGGGTATTTTTGCACTTGTACTGCTCTGTATCTGAAACAAATGTATCCTGTATACTGACTTGATCTCATTTCTTTGCTAAGGTCTCTGAATATTCCCATTAGAGGGTCATTTAATAATCACTCTTCTCTGTATTGATACTGATGTCATTCTTTTCCTCTGTCCTGGTTTATTTTCTTCAGAGCCCACTCCACTACCTACTATATCACGTAAATGTTTGCCCCCTTAAGTCTTCCCTGCTAGAATGTCAGCTACATGAGGGACTTATTGTCTCCTGAACCCACAGTGTCTAACTTAGTGATGAACTCAGTTTGTCCATATCTATTTGATAAAGAAGTTTGTGCCATTTATATTTAATGCTTGTGATTGTAATTTGATCTAATTAATCCTCTCCCCTAATAATAGATTGAGAGTAGCTTGCCTTCTTACTATAAACTCTGAGGCTTTTACATCAGGAATACTAGTTCTCCCAGATCACTTTACCTTGTGATGGTGGTGGATGCTGGGAAGGTGGTAGAAAGGCGCTGAAAGTTGAGATGTTATTCTAACAATCCTGTGGCCACAGCAGCTAGGTAATATAATAAGAAAAACTTGCATATGATTCCAGTTAAAGATGGCTCAGTTATAAATTTTTCCTTGAATATTTTTTTTACTTTACAAAAGCAGCATACGTCCGGTAGGAGCCACATTTTACATCTTGAATTTGGATGTTTTCCTGGGCTAGTGATATATGATAGATAACTTTTTGGAGCAATAATCTGTAGCTTTCATTCACTTTCAAGATAACAAGGGAACAGGGAGAAGCCAACTCTCGCCATTGTACTATATCTCATAATATCATGGATGCTTTAAGTGTATTTTTTATTTGGAGTATTTATTCAGGCATAATTTCATGGTAAACCCAAAGAACATCCTGTAAAAATGTATTTCAAAAGTTCGTGCTACTGATCGTAATTGTTGATTTTGAAATGTTAATTAAAGTCTACTTTGCTTGTATTTCATATTTTACTTAAAACTTGTTATAGATGTGTGTACTACTAAAGGAGGCTAATTATTGTAATTTCAACAAGAAGAAATGGGCTCGTCTTCCTTCTCCATGTATCTGTAAAGCAAACTGTTAGACCACAGGTGCTTCTGAGTCACATTGCTGCTCCTTTGTCTGAGTGGGCTGGAGTGCAGGCCTGGAAGAGGATTTATTTGTGGGTTGTGAGTCTCAGAGGACTGACATACGTAGGTCACATTTTGCATCAATGAGATAAGTATACAATAGAGCGGTTTAAAGGCTCATTCAATGGCCCACAAAGTGTCTAAAGAACCAGGATGCCTGGGGTGATCTCAGAGGTTTGGATGGTGGAATTTGTTGTCATGTCTGTTCCTCCACGATGGGTTCCTCCACGATGGGTGAGCAGCGCTGCTGACTGCTTCTGTTGCAACACCAGAGATACTTCTGCTGCGTTCTTGCTCCGCCCCATCTCTCTTGGATTGTAAGCTCTTCTAGGGCAGAAGATGTATCTGATTCATATTTTCTGTTCCCAGCAAAACCTGGCAAAAAGCCTGGCTCACAGCAGGGCCTCAAAAATATTTGTTAAATAGACTCATGGCTTTCTTTTTTCTGTAGTCAGATAGGGTGAAGTATGCAGTGGGAGCATTTATTCTACAGGAACACTTGCTTATAGCCAAAGCATCACAGTTCTAAAGGCCGATTGTTTTCTACTGATGATTTTGTCTGTAGATTCATCAGTGTTGAGAAGCTGCCTTAAGAGGAAGGCTTTGTCAAGAGTAATGGTTGGAAATAATAACCAGGGCTATTTTTTTATAAATGAGGTACATGAGAATCCCCTAAGCAATAAGTTTGGGTTAAGGATGCTTTATGGATATCCAGTCTTTTCCATGTGTTCATAATACTTTTAATCTCAACAGTGGATTATGTGCTAATTTGGCTCTTATTGATGGTTTAAAGAGTTTGAAAATGGAAACTAGTAGATTAACATTACATTCGAAGCCCGTGAAATACGCCTGTGGTTTCTCCCATTCTTCCTGACATCTGCATGTACCCCTGGGAAAGCTTTAGTGGAGAGAACATGCTGCTAATGGCCCTCATGGATGAGTCAGAGCAACTCCAGCTCAGAATGGTTTGCATATGGGGAAGCTGTCTGAGGCTGGGGTTTTCTGGACTTTGAGACGCTCGTGCCCTCTTGCTCTTCTGCCTGGTGTTACTCAGACTGACCACATACCCTCTGAGGTAGTGCCAACTCTGTGCAGCCTGGGGCCAGGGAACTTCCTAGCATCTGAGGTACCACGTTGCCCTTACAATAGCGTAGAGGCAGGATTTGAAAGTCTCAGCCACAACCAACTGGGCCTTCTGTCTCACAGGGACCTTTGAAAGGCTCGGTGATTGCTGGTGGTCAGGGTCAACTGTGCAGATGTCTTTAAAAGTGTCTCACTGGTGACCAGAAAGTTACTTTGTCAAACTGACAGATGGGCTGCAGCAGCTCCTCTGCCCTGCCATTTCCCAGGGACGTCAGCCCTGTTTACTTGTCAAGACCAGGTACTTTTGCAGCTCCCGCGGTGCTCAGGCTCTCCCTGGGCAATCATCGAAAACTCTTGCATTTCATCTGCTCTGTGGCTGGCTATTGACCCGCAGGATGGGGACACTCGGGGACGTAGGTTCAGTATGAATTGTGTATCTGTGAGGGGGATAGGCGCTGACATCAAGGGGCTCAACCCTTCAGGGAGTAACTTTGCCAACCATTTCTAAGATGTTTTGTTTCCATGTTTTAAACACATTTTTTATTCTTTAACAACAACTTACGTACATAATTGAAAGGGTCCATTGAATTCATAGGCTTTTCATACCAGAGAACCCAGATTCTGTTATTATATAACTCGGGAAAGGGACCTTTAAAGCACTGTAGTCACTGTCATCTTAATTGTCACATTTTCTACTTTCTCATGGAGTTGCTTTACTACAATTGCTTTGAGACTATGATATAATTATGTCATTTTCTTCTTTCAAATCCCCTCACGTATGCCCTCAGCTATATTTCAAATTCATGGCCTTTTTTCCCCCACTAATTGTTGTTATATACATATATTACATCTCCATCAATCCATAAATACAACCTGTTCAGTCCATATAATATTAGTTGCATGTCTTTCCAGACTGATCATTTGGCATTGGATAAACAGCTCCTGTGCCCCTCCCCTGGGAAGGCTGTTCCTCCTGCCCTCAGCATTCCTTGGTTGTCGTGGTTCTTCGTGTAGGGCTGGAACTCCATGGGCTTTCCCCTGTCCACTAGAACTCGTCTCCTGTTGCTGTTCTTGTCTAGGCAGCCATGCTGGTGAGCCTTTATAGGTTAAGGTTCTGGCATCTCCAGAAGGCAAAATCTCACAGCAAGCTGTTTGATCCTCTGGCTCTCCCAATCTCTTTGCACTTCAAAGTCTTTACCCTCATTGCCCGTCTCCCCCATACCCCTTTAGCCCTGACAGAGACTGTTTTGTCACCCAAACATGAGGAAGGCAGGCCAGTGCCCTGAGTCCTAGATCCTGCTGATGGGCAGAACCGGATCACCCAATACGGCCCATCATCTCCTCTGTGAGAGAAATCCCGAGAAAGGCAGAGGACTATGCATGGAATTTCATAGCCCCCTTCTCTCCTGTTTCCTTCTGGGGCAGGAGAAGAAGCCAATTCATTATCCACCGCGTGCTGAAGGGCGCCCAGCAGTGTAAAGTAATCAGCGACTTTAGGAGAGGCCCCAGGGCCACTCGCGCATGAAGCCACTCCTCCGCAGGGTCCACGCCCCTTGCCCCTGGTTTGCACCTTCTTCCCAAGTTAGGAGTCTTCTGGGAGCTTTCTCAACCCCCAACATCACCCACTTCCTTCCATCTCCCAGTGTCGGAGTCCCTTCGGGATGGGGAGATTTGAACCCAAATCAGTGAAGGGTGTCCATGTTTTCCCCCTTTCTTCACGTGCTTGGCCCTTATCCACCGTGGAAGAGGGCACAGCATGCCTTTTGGTTTTGCAGTCTTCTCTGAGTGCGGTAGCAGAGCAGTGATCGTGACAGGGCTTATGGTCACAGTCCGGTACTGCTTTCTAGCCAGTCTGTTTCGGTTTGTGAACGTGGGGCTGCCGGGGACCTTCGCTTACACGACCTACCGTCGTACCGTATAATAAAAGACAGCCTCTGTTACTTTCTTTGGGCTACTATTTTTATTTGGTGGTTATTTCTTTTGTGTTCTGCCATCTCTAATGTTTTGGTTCTATTTCAAAATATGATTAAACAGAATGAGGAGCTGCTTGACACTGCCCTGTTTTAAATCACAGCTGCACTTGAGTAGTCCGGACGTTGTAACAGCCCATGTTCCTTTGTTCTATGAATTCCTTGAAAAGGAAAAACTGAAAGCCAGATCCTGAACCCTGAAACCAGACTAGGACCCCAAACAATCCCTCCAAAAAAACTAGAGCCTGTTTTTTTTTTTTTTAAAAAAAATTGAAATGTTAGAGAACTTGAACGTAAAAAGAGCCTCCTTATTAATCCCCTGTTGCTTCTGCTGGCACGTGTCATATTTTCAAGGTGGAGTATGGGGAGAGCACTGTCATTCCGTGATGTATGAGGGCCATATATCATCAGCACACCGTCTTTGTAGAGGATGTGGGTACTAAAAGACATGATTCTGGCCAGACAGAACAGCAGGGTCCTTACTCCTTTCTCTCACCCCCCCCCTGCCTTTTTTCTTTAATCTCCTTCTGTTTTGTGTTGCAGAGAAGTGAATTTCTTCATGGGATATGACTTGTTGCAAAATAATCGGGGGCCCCAGTGGGCTTCATAAAGTCTTTTAAATGGTCTGGCTTCAAGGGCAGCTTTGTCCTGAGTTTGTGCTGTGAGCTGGGCCTGAGGAGGCCTCGGTTGCCAGGGTCCAGGTCTCTGGGGTAAACTCACTGAGCCTAGACAGGGAAGAAAGAACAACACTCCCAGATGTCGTACAATGGACTGCACGATGTTCTTACAAGACATTTTAACACAAAGTCTCCAGAATTATGGCTCTGGGAAAGGACGCCCTCAAGTACGAACTGAGGAAGAGATGGGCTCGAAAGGGTTGAGTCCAGGTTCTGATTCATCTTGCAAATGATGTTGACCAGGCACTTAGAAGCTGGGCCTTGTTTTTAAGTTGGAGATTTAATCTGTCTTCCCTAAAATTCAGAATTTTTTTTTTTTTGCTTGTGTGTTCAAATAAAACACCAAGGTTTATAATGGTCTGAGAGTGGGGAATGCTTGATGGAGGCAAATATTTAAATTCTTAGCTGCTAGGAAAGATAGCTCATCTAAGCCTCGAGACCAGGCTGTGAATTGTGGCGATCAGGCCATGCTTCGCTGGCAGAGAATCTTGCGTGTTAGCCTCTGCCCTGGATCACTGAAAACTTGGTGGATTGTTTTACTTCTCTGTGCTCCAGGTTTCTCCCTTGGAAAGCTGAGGAGCACCAATGGCTTCCGAAGGCTTGTTGCAAGGGTCAAGGGGGCAAGCATACTATGGGTGTTGAGTCCAGTCTGGATTCTAGATTTTCTAGATATGTAGGGTCCTGTCATAAGTCATAGGTCAGTGTCTTGCCTGGAAACTTTGTGCCACTAACGATTTGACTAGAGATAGGCGGGGACTGGTTGTGACCTTGGTTACTGAAGGAGTTTGCAAAAGCAGTGCAGGTTAGGGGTGGAGAAAAATCTGGAAATGCTACCCTCTGATACAAACGGGAAGTCCAAAGTGTAAGGGCCACCCTTCCCTCCATTCCCTGACTGAGTTTGGTTCAGCTCAAGTGCAGGGAAGTCCTGGAGAACCAAATTGCTCTTTGAGGATCTTTCAACTTCACTTTCAGAATGGTCTTTCTAGTCTTTCCCGTTTCGCCCAAGTTCCACTGAACAGAGACACGACCCAAAGTCTTCTATTTGTGCACCCTTAGGATTTGTGGCAGGCAATTTATTTTGTACTTTTTTTTTCTTCCAGCTCTTTCTGTATAAGAGTTATGGAGAAGTCAGTTTTGCTGTCAGTAATGAAAAAGCAAGTGAAAATACAATTAAAATAATAAATCACTGGTCAGATTTAGTATTGCCATTGGCAATCAGTGGGCTCTATCAGCACACCATGCCTACCCTTGGAAATCATTATGATTTCCAACATGCCTAGAGCAGTTATTACCTGGAGGAGATAGGCTAAAGTAGGTATAAACTAGCATTAGCTTATCTCGGGTGCTGCTCATGTTCCCTTACAAAGCATCTCTTGCTCACAGGTTCCACAGAAGGAACTATCATTTCCAATCATTCAAGCAGCCTACTTTCTTTGGGTCTTTGGGTACCACTCAAACCCTTATTTCTTCAACCCTTGTCTGCATCTCTGCATTCAAGAACCTCTGAGGCCTAGCATGAGGTGTGAGGTCTCCATTCTTTCCAAGTCCTGGCCAAATGCTTTCGATGTTGCCTTACACAGCACAGGCTTAGGACTTTGCCTCTCTGACCCAGGTGGCGGGTCTGACTGGAAAACCCCTAGAGTTAACTACATGTTAATCTAGTTCTAAAACCCCGGGGTTGCACTGGAGCTAACCTAATTCTAGTATGACATACCTATAAATTTTAGTGCTGTGTCTTAGCAACTAACCTTCCTGCCTGGACTCTTAATCCAGGCCTGGGAATCATACCGAGTTCTCAGCTAAACTGCCTGGCAGTTCTTTGAGGGGCCCGAGACACTTCCGTTCACTGTGGACCGTTCCTCCCCCTGAAAAACTTAAGAACCCCATGAGGATAAATGAACTAATGTCTGCTCTGTTCTTCAGAGGAAAGGTGCTATGTAAACACCAGTATTATTCTTCTGTTTATGGGAAGTAGTATAATATTGCCTCCGAGAAGCTGGGCCTGATGTTTAAAAGTACCATACCATCCCCTTGGGCTCTTTGGGGGCTTGGATTGGGTTAGAATGGGGTACTTCAAGGAAAAGTTGAGCCATTTAACTTCATGCATGGGGAGACCAGAAATTCTGGTGAGAATATACGCCTTGAAGTTGGATCCGTTTCGCCTGGTCTCCCTTCCTTGGAAAGCTCAACATACAACATCCATATTCCTGAGAGAAAATTTCTGTCTGAGCAGTTTTGAGACAGGCTATACGAAACACCATTGTGTGTGCTTGAGGAATCTGATTAAGGGTCGGGGAGTCCCATGATCCTTACCTATTTCCAAGGTGTTGACTCCACATCGAATTCTTCCTGTTTCTTGAGCTAGGAAGCCTGTGGCCCGCACTTATCCCTGCTGCACAGGATGGAGCGGAGTGAGCCATGGTTGAACCTGCTCATATGCCAGCGTTGCCAGCATGATGCTGGGTCGTGTTTCCCTCTATCAGCTGATGACAGAGGGTCGACCCATTGTCCATGGACGCGCTTCTACTCCTGTGGGTGTTTGCATCTGGATGGGGTATTTTTGAAGGCCTTTCTATACGTCTTAGGTTACCACAATGAAATAGTGTGTTTATATGTAGGAGGAAGAGGTAGGCCGAAGGAAAAAAGGGCTCCTAACTTAGTAGAGAGCCCCCTCTGCCTGCTTGCTCTCAGTACTTTTCGGCCCGTATGCTCTATTGACGACATATTGGGCAGTGTTCATTTGGGCAGAAAAGAAGAGAATTATTGATGGAGGAAGGTCATTGGTTGATTTAATAAAGAAGCTGCTTGACCTGATAGGTTAGAACATAAGTGGGAGGAGCAGAATGCTGGGCGGAAGAGGAAGTGAGGTCAGAGACTCGACAGCTTCGGGCTCCCAGGCAAGACACCTCAGAGAGACACGAGATGCTCCACTCGTGCGGGCAGAGGTGAGAGCTCTGCTCTCTGAGGCACACGCAATGAAGCTCCGACCCAGGATGGACGTAGGCTAGAATCTTCCCGGTAAGCGCACCTTGGGGTGCGACACA
>NC_022012.1:17474788-17477610 GCF_000317375.1 Microtus ochrogaster
GGGGTGCGACACATATGATTGGAAATGGGTTAGTCCAGGTGCGAGAGTTAGCCGAGAAAAGGGCTAGAGCTAAAGAGTCAAGCAGTGATTAAATGAATACAGTGTCCGTGTAATTATTTCGGGTAGAGCTAGCCATGTGGGCGGCCGGGTGCCGGGACGCAGCACGCCGCTCCTATTACTACAAATTATAACTTGTAGACTTCCTCGTCTTCTGAAAAAGGATCTGACTGTTTGAATTTGCCTATTTGCTGAGGGCTGCCTGTTTGCCTTCGGGCACACCTTGCTTCCACAGGGGCCAGAACAGAAGGAAATGGAGGCCAGAAGAAGAGACTTGCACAGCCTGCCATGTCTCTAGTATGTATGGAGGACCAAGGGGCGCATCAGCCGTACTGCAGGACATTTGCGTTTCTGTGTCATGATTTAACAAGTGTCTGTCGGCAGATGGCTTGCCCTCACCACTGTCACTGTATTAGCTGCTGCGTTTCTGTCCCCACATTATTGCCATTAGTTTTTATTTTTTTAACGTAGATTTAAAAAACAGTTAATAGTTTCTGCATTCAATCATGTGATTGGCTCTGAAAAAGGTTTTGGAAGAAATCTCTTCAAAGACATTTGTGGAAATATTCAAGGACAGCTCCGTGACGTTTTCCTCTTGTAGTGCATGACAGCAGCTAGAAAGACTTCCCATTGGTGTCCCGCTGTCTCTGTCCTTAGCTCACTCTCAGATAGGAGCCTGTTCTGCAAGCAGGACTCAGGCTCAAGGCTGGCGCTCTGAAGGCCAGGGAGCTCCGTGCTGCCATCTGGCGGCAAGTGTGAGACTTAGCAAGCTGCCTGTTGTCATCCTGTCTGAACTTGGCTGCGGCTGGAGCTGTGGTTTGGCTGCTGTCCTTATGGAGTTTTCTTGCCAGACATGTAGATTTTTTTCTTCTTTTTTACTCTCTATACCCCCCCTTTTGCTTTTTTTCATGTTGACAACTTGTTAATGGTGCATCCCAAGGCCATGATATATATATGTGTGTGTGTGTGTGTGTGTGTGTGTGTGTATGTGTGCACATGGACATACATACATGCATGCATGAATACATGCATACATACATACATACATACATATATCATAGCCTTGGGATGCATCATTATATATATATTTGTGGATATTAAGGTGTCTGTCCCTTTTTTATAAAAGGAGACATGAACCATGCAGGCCTTACTCCCCAACTGGCTGACCCTAGAAATGGCAAGCACAGAAACACGATGAGAAAGCCAAGAGCTGTGGATTTGTGCTCTTACACGTTGATTAGGTCGTGTTCTGACCTTTTTCTTGGGTGAATGTGGCACTTTGACGATTGTTTCTGTTTGCTTAGAATGGGTGATTTTTCCAACCCCACCTGGAATTTGTGGAAAACAGAGGGCGTCAGTCTTTCTTTCAGAGGTGTGAAAGCCTTGATATCTGATTGGACCTCCATTTCTCGTCACCTCCGAGCAGCTGGTACCTGGCGTTGTCCCATGACTCCGAGGCAGGTCCTTGGAGTGATTCTGCTCACAGCAGAGGCTCACTTCACACATGGAAAGTCGCGAGGAGGACCCAGGCGGGGACGCTGTTTTCTTCTGTTCTGTTTCCTGCATACCCATGGAGGTACCGAAGTGTCTGATTCCACAGTGGCTGCACGTCCGGGCTGTTAACGTGGCAGCTTCCTCTCAGTGTTCTAGGTCTCCCGCTGTGTCTGCTGACCCTGGCCATGTGGCCGACCCTTCTTTACCTATAAAATCAGGTTGAGGTGAAGTTTTGTGTAGAAGAACGCACTTACAGTTCTTACGTAGCTCAGAGTCCAAGGAGATCAGAGAAAGTGCCCGTATGTGTGAATCAACAGCTCAAAGAGTTTGCTGAATTAAAACGTGAGCTGAGCAAGTCTCAGCCTCTAGCCTCAGCTCTGGTTTGTAGTGGGGGTGAGACCTCCTGAAAGTGGGGGCTTGTGTATGCCATGCCTCCATTCCTCGCCAGAGCCGCTGGCTCCAGGATATGGGTTTTTGTGTCTTGTCCAAGTCCAGGAAACCAGGCAAACAGTGTTAATTACCTGTGTCTGAACTTCCCGTGTAGTTGTTAGAATCAATTAAGGGGACGAGGAAGCAGCTTCTCAAAAGTGGTCTTGCAGCTTTATTGTTTTGTTTTCCTCGAGGGCCTGGTATTCTAAGTTCATCTTCACATCCACACCAACCAGCTTCCGATCAGACTCCAGAAAAGTAATCTGATCTGGCAGCTCCAACCTGACCCCTAACAGGACAGAGAAAATTCTAAGGGTAAACAGAAGAGAAATTTTATCTCCCTAAACATATACTTAAAGTTTAGGAATGAGTGTGTGTGTGTGTGTGTGTGTGTGTGTGTGTGTGTGTGTGTGTGTTGTGTGTGTCTGTCTTTGTATACATATATTTTTTAAAATCCAGACGTGACTGTACAAATTATCTGCCTGGGACATCACACATGGTGCACTACAATTACAAGCTATTTATTATGAGTCTTGGGATCCTGCTGTGAGTTTTAACTGTCTCCCAAGTTTCCAGTTTTGCTAGAAGCGCTTAAGAGTGCATGCCTTCCTACCTACAGGTCTCAAATTGCTTCTCTCCATCACTCTGACTGTCCCACAAGTGTGAGCTCTGCCTGAGATGCCTCCTACTAGAGAGGACGTGCTCTTAGGGGACCCTTCTGATGCCTCCTTCTAGAGAGGACGTGTTCTTTTTTTTTTAAATCTTTTTCTTTATTTTATTTTTTTTTATTGAGAAAAAAAATTCCGCCTCCTCCCAGCCTCCCACTCCTCCCGCCCTCCCCC
>NC_022012.1:17480470-17487113 GCF_000317375.1 Microtus ochrogaster
TGATGGATTACATTGATAGATTTTCGTATGTTGAACCAGCCCTGCATCTCTGGGATGAAGCCTACTTGATCATAATGGATAATTTTTCTAATGTGGAGAGAACGTGTTCTTAGGGGACCCTTCTGATGCCTCCTTCTAGAGAGGACATGCTCTTAGGGGACCCTTCTGATGCCTCCTTTTGGAGAAGACACCGTCTTAGGGGAACCTTTTCTCGGCTGTAACCAGCTTTGCTGCATCCGTGAGACAGAAACCCTGCTTGTGATAGTCACAGTTCTCCTGGGGTGAGAGAGTTTGTGCTAAACTAGGATCCTTGCTTTGCAATGAAGTCACAGCCAGAATGTCAAGCAGTGTGGACATAAACACCGGTCTGATAGTTAATCTCGTTGCCTTCAATGGGAATTGCCTAAAACTTAAAAACAATATATCTCTTTAGTTTTCATTGTGATTCTAACTATGTTAGGTTTGGAACTTAAGAAAAGTTATAAAAACAAAACTGCGAGCTGTGAAGCCATCATCAGTGGGAAGGAAAGAATGAAGCTGGGGTGGGAGGGCTTGAAGCCAGAGCACCTGGCCCGTTGTCTCCTCGGCCCAGACAGCTCCTTCATCTGCCTGGTCTTCACTGGGGACAAGGACACTCTCACAGCTGTGCTTCAGTGCCTGGGCGGGCCATCTTGTATTATTCAGATCTGTGCTGTAGTAGGTAGAAGGCAGACCCATTCTTTGTTAGGAGCGCCGCGGCGTGGTGGGCATGCTCTGGGGTACTGTTAAGAAGGAAGACTGCTGTGCCACAGATCGGAATGAATGAATGAATGAATGAATGAATGCTGTCAGCCCTGGGTGTAATTATCATACAGTAGACAGTGGAAAAGAAGAACAAGGACTGGGGTTGGGAAGGTGAAGGCGTAAGTCACAAACAATGCCACACCAGTTTGGAATTATGATTAATAGGGTGATATTTATTTAAAGGGGAAAAAATTTACCGATCTCCGTCCCAGACAACAGCCCTCTGTGCAACCAGGAAGGGAGTCTAGTCGCTGGTGGAGCAGGAAGTGAAGAGAGAGAGGAGAGGGAAGTGGCTGCTTTTTTAAAGGGAGAGAGACCATGCCCCAATGGGCTGGTATCTCAGCGGCTATAGGCTGGAGGAGCAGAAGGACCTCCCGCAACAGGAAGGAGTGAGGGAAAGAGAAAGAAACAGGAAGGGAGAGAAGAGACCAGGCATTGCCTTGCACAGGTAACACAGGCTCCTATCCTTCGCTGGCAATCAAAAAAAGAAAAGAAAAACAAACAAACAAAAAACCAAAACAAACCTAGCAACAACAGCCCTTTCAGGATGGAGTCCAGGTGTGTGCTCTTTCTCTGGGTATGTCCACCAGACTTGGGACGGAATATTAACAGTGATCCTAGCAGGCCTCAGGAGGCCTAGCTAAGCAACAGGGCCAGAGAGCAGCAAGACTTACAGAGAAAGCAAACGGTTGAGAAGCAGATCCAATCCCCCCTGCTCCCTCTCACCCACTGCAGAGGCTGCAATGGAGATTTGAAGGGCGTAGGGTTCTACGACTCCTCCGAGTGTCCAATCATTTGAAGGATGACAATCTGGACTGGTTTCAGTAAGACACTGGGAGTGTCTTGTCAATTCTAGAGCATAAAAGAAATTTGGGAGCGACACAGAGGGGGCACATTTTCTCTTAAACTGCCCAGAGTCTGCACTTGGTAGATGAGCTTGGGTTGACCCTCAGATTCTAAGGTGCACCCCTCACACTCTCACTTTCTCCCTCACACACTGACAGGCACACTCACCAAGGTCCTAACCAGAGCTGGGAGACTGTCCTTCCGCTCATGAAGTGTACCGAGAACGCATGACTCATCTTAGGGTCACTGGAGTATGTTCTCCTGATCTCTTCTGAAGAGAGCGGTAGGCTTGCTCCAAGCTGAGCAGAGCTAGGACTATGGTTCCCCATAGTCACACTTGGGGAAATGAAGATTCTAAGCAGCCACAGCCTCGACTCAGGCTCGCGCATGGGTGGCCACACATTTGTGACTTCAGAGGGATCCTCCCTGGGGCCACTGAAGCTGCTTCAGAAGTGGGAGGCCAACTACCCTCACTGAGCAGTGCTTTGGTTTTCTTATCAGTAAAATTTACCTCACAGGATTGAAACCACAATGGGAGCCATGGTACAAAACCTGTCATAAGCCTTTGTTACAGCCCAGATCTCCCTTGGTTGATCAGGTTTTGCTATGAGAAGAGCTCTCCTCGCTGTGGAGTCAAAGCAGGCAGCAGGGGTGTTGGGATCTCCTCTAAGACCTTTTAACAGCTAACCTTTCGGGATAAACCAAGATGTAAATGCTTACCGCACTTTCATTAGCATAAGCGCTAATGTAACGCAGCTGTCCCACGGCTATAAAACACTGAGGACTGTGTCTCTGCTTGGCGTGTGGAATATTATTTTTTCTCTTACTGAACCGATTCAATGCTCAACTCTGTCGTTATTTGAGTTGGAACTTCAGATCGGTGCGTTTTAATGCACTCTACTCTCAGGGCCCCGTTGGACAGCCGTGAGAAAATATTTTTGTTCTCACGACGCAATCCCGGCCCAGGTAGCCAATGGGCAAAATATGATTTACACAAATATTTTCTTTTCTGGAGTGTATACTAAAAAGAAACCTTAGGATGGAGCTGGAGAAAGCTTCTTCCTCAGCATGGGGTTATCTGGGCAAGGCTGGCTGGCACGTAAAGTCAGAGCTTTTCAGCTCGCCTCATCTCTGAAATCACGCTACTTTGCTAACGTCCGGTATTCCTGGGGGACGCTTCTGTTCCAGGGAAAGAAAAATTCCATCAGCTATCTCGGAGTTTTCTTGCCAAATTGAAGGCAGGGTAGGAAAAGGGAGCTGCAGCTGTGGGTTTTGAATTCCGAGTGAGGTTGATCCCGCATGTCCCTTGTCTCTTTCTGTCTAGAACAAAGAGGTGACTTGCAAGAGAGAGAAGTGCCCCGTGCTGTCTCGGGACTGTGCGCTGGCCATTAAGCAGAGGGGCGCCTGCTGTGAGCGATGCAAAGGTGAGTGGGCCCTGGCCACTTTCTCTGCCGGCTGTTGCTCCGGGCACCTTCAGTTCTCGCTCTCACCTTTCTTCCCTTCTAGCTCTTGGCTGGAACACAGGTGGGTGTCAGGAGGGAAATCGGAGCATTGTGTACACAGGCCTGGCACAGGAGCTGCCAGGAACGGGGTGCGAGGGGCTGAAGACGCACGCAGATCTGCACATTTGGTACATTTTCCGAGGCACTTTGTTAAAACGCCGTGGCAGAGAAGATGCAAACGTGACGCCTAGGCACATCTGTACACATGCACATGGGCGTGTTTTGTCAAGAAGTTTCAACACTTGGTTTTTCCAGGCTCCACGCTCGTCTAGCCCTCCTCTGCCAGAGGAGTCTTTAAACCCAAATTTTATCATTTTGGTTCCTATTAAAAATTTTTTTCCTTCCCAAATTAAATCTCTGTTCTCCCGCTTGTCTTTGAAGCAGCCCCCAAGTCTCCTGCCCCCAGCCCTGGTGCCCTCACGCTTGTCTGGAATGCTGTCTGGTGGCGCCTGCTGTTGGCTTTGGCCCAGGTCTTTCCTACCACCCTGGCCAGGGGCTGCGGCATCGGAGGCCCCTGGCTCTCGCTTGACACTTGCCCCAGAAACTTTCGGAGGTGTGTAGTTCACACAGACAATTTAGCATTGTGTGTCCATTTTTGTTATTTCGTTTTAGTGCAGGGACCTGCCTCTAGAAGGCAGAAGTGGGGTCTGGTCTTGAATGGTGTGGGGATATATCGTGCGGTGTGGTGTAGCAACACCTGAAACTCAGTCCCAAGAGTTAGGCTATGTGCTCCTGAGATACTCTCCTAAGTCAGAACACAGCAGTACATGTTGGGGTGGAGATGCCCCAAAAGTTCATATAGCCTCAGAAAGGGTTTGCTTACTGAGAAATGCTTCTTGCGGATATCGTCTAATCAAAAAGCAATCATCTTGGATTAGGGGTGGCCCCAAAGCTAATGTGACCAGTAAGTGTCTTTATGCAAAAAGAAAAATAGACAGACACAGAAAATAGGGTTGTGGCCCAAAGAAGCAGAGGCTGGAGCAATGAATGAGGCTTGAGGAAACTCCCGAGGAAGCTGGAGCTGATAGAGGCAAGGAGCTCTTCCCCTGGGGAGTTCCGGATGGGCACCTGAGGACCAGCACCTTAATTTTTGACTCCTGGTCCTTCACTGCGAGAGACCAACTTTCTGTTACTGTTTTTAAACTATTTACTTAAATTGATAAATAATGTCTTTGTATAGTGTCAGATACAGTGTGATATGCATGGGTGTGCAACCAGCACATTAGGGCAATTAGCATGCCTGACACCTCAAACATGTAGTTACATTTGATATTTATTATTTTGTCCTTCTAAAAACCATATATTTTGAGAATTTCATACACTTAGTGTACTTTAATCAAATCTGGCCCCAAATTCCTTTCTCTCCAACTTCATCTAGGTCTCCTGCACCACAAATTTTCCCTTCCAACTTCATGTACTCTTTTTTAAAAATAAAAAATCTCAGCATTCACCTAGTGCTGCCAGAAGGTGTAGGGCCAGCCATGGATAGTGGGCAATAGGGGCTGTGACTCTCTTTCCCCCCGCAGGATCCATCCACTGCCAGTAGACCCCTAGCTAGCTGCAGAGCTCTGTGGGTCCCTCCACTATGAGCGATGGCATTTTGACTGGCTTGATCTTGGTCAGGTCTTATTTGTGTATGCTCAGTCACTGGATCACATGTGCCACAGGCCTATCAGGTCTAGAAAACCCCATCTGCAGCAGTCACCCACAGCCTTTGGCTCTGAAAACCTTCCTGCACCCTCTCCCATGACGATCCTTGAGCTTTGGCAGGGTGTGGTATGATATAGAGGTCCCGTCATTTAGGGTTAAACATTCCATAGTTTCCTGTTCTCTGTACTTTGATCAGTTGTGAGCCTCTGTATTAATCATGATGAGAGCAGAGCTACACTGAGGTTTGGGTATATAGATACATATTTACAGATTGAAGACATGCTCACTTTGAAGAATAATAGTAGAAGCTTCTGCCCCAGGACCTTATAACTTAACCTTGAGTTCTTGGCTCAGTTAATGATATCATTCATGAGTTAAATCTTGTGAAGCAGATCGGAAATCTAATCAGTGTGGTCAATTATTCCTATAACATTTGTGCCACTATTGCCCCAAAGGGCCTAGCTTGCCAAGCTGATCATTATTATGGGTTTCTGGGTTTATAGTTGAGTAAGACCAATGACTACTTTTCTTCTTTTCCTCAATAGTGTGCACAGCACCTTCTAACACTATGAAAGCTAGCCAGTGGGGATGATGTTTCCAGATCAGTGCCAGCATGATTCCTCCCTGTCCCTATGACTCATGGATGTGGTATCTGCAGCAATAATGTATTAGTATTGAGTTTCAAAGAGCAGTATTAAGGGGCTGTATTGGTTTTGGGGGGGTGTCTCTGGCCGATAATTTCAAGAGAAGTATCTCATACCAAACACTGGGCATTTTGTTTGATAGTCTATTGTTTCTTGGAGAGGCATTATATCCCCATATTGGGCAGCTCCATTTGAACTCCATCTGTCTGTCTATCTATCTATCTATCTATCTATCTATCTATCTATCTATCTATCTATCTAATATGTATTATATAATTTCTACTATATTATATATCTATCTAATCTCTGAAGTAGGATGTAGAATCTTTTGGCTATACACAGGAGTGGTACAGTTGGCTCATGTAATAGTTGTATTTCTAGCTTTTTTGAGGGATTTCCACATTGATTCCCATAGTGGCTGAACAAGTATGCATTCCATCAACAGGGCCAAATAAATATAATATTGAACTGCTCTCTAAATATATATATCTAAGCTAGGATTTCACATGACTTTTTCAAAGGTGGTCTTCTTTTAAATAAGTGTTAATTATCCCCTCCTCTACTCTGCCCTCGGATTCCCCACTCCACTATTACTTCCTGTGGCATTATTTCTCTTTTCCCCTGTGTTCTACTATCTCCCTTCCTTAAAAAGCTCTCCATGTCCCTTTCTGGCTTCCTGACTTCTACAGGCACTCCAATTTCAACACACATATTTAAAGATCTACATATGAGAGCAAGTATGTGGTGTTTGTCCTTATGGGTCTGGGCTGCCTCACTCACAGTGATTGTTCCCAGCGCCATCCACCCCCTGCTGTAGATGCTATTTTTCTTTACAGCCAAATAACACTCTATTGTGTGCACGCACCACATTTCCAGCATCAGTTCTTCAGCCAATAGATATCAGAGCTGCCTCACTTGCTGCTTATTGTGGATCGAGCAGCAATGAGCATTGACAAGCTCTAGAACAGAATATAGAATCCCTTGAGAATATCCCCAGGAGGAGTATTGCTGGATCCTATGATAAATCTGTTTCCAGCTTTTTGAGGAACCTCCACAGTGATTTCTATAGTAGCTGAACATTCTACCAACAGGGAATAGTTATTTCTTTTCTTTTCTCATATCATTTATGTAAACACCTCTTTTCTCTCCTCTCTCTCTCTCTCTCTCTCTCTCTCTCTCTCTCTCTCTCCCTCCCCTCTCTCTCCTCTCTCTCTCTCT
>NC_022012.1:17487213-17500104 GCF_000317375.1 Microtus ochrogaster
TCTCTCTCTCTCTCTCTCTCTCTCTCTCTCTCCCCTCTCTCTCCTCTCTCAGTAGCTATTCTGACTGGGTTAATATGAAATATTAAAGTAGTTTTAATTTGCATTTCCTCATTTCCCTGATGTTTAAACATGTTGAATATTTAAAATAAAATTTCTTAGCCATTTGTATCTCTTTCTTTGAGTTCTCTCTGTTCAATTTCATAGCCCATTTTAAAACTGGGTTGTTTTCCTGATGTTTAGTGGTCTAATTTTTTGGTACATTCTAGGTACCAATTCCCTGTCAGATACACAACACTCTGTGGGCTCTACTTCCCTTTGCTGATGTCATTGTGTGGTGTAAGAAGCCTCTTAGTCTTATGATGTGGGATTCCCCTCTGTGTGCTGATTACCATTAATGAATAAAGAAACTGCAGGACAGAACTTAGCTAGGCAGGAAAAGCTAAGCTGAATGCTGGGAGAAAGAAGGGTGGAGTCAGGGAGAAGCCATGGAGCCACTGTCAGAGACAGACATGCTGAAACCTTGCTGGTAGGCCATGAGCCTCATGAGAAATTATAAAATACTGGAAGTGGGTTAATACTAGATGTAAGAACTGGCTAGAAATACACTTAAGTGATTGGCTAAGCAGTGATTTAAATAATATAGTCTCTGTGTGGTTATTTTGGGAGTCTGGGTGGCCGGGAAAACAAACAAGTGGACTCCTTACTACAGTTTTACACAGTCCTATGGCTAATTGTTCTTAATTCATGTGTTAGTGCGGTGCTGTTCATGAAGTCCTTACCTGTGCCTGCGTTCTGTGTTTTCTCTAGCAGATTTAGAGTATCAGGTCTTACATTGAAGTCCTCCATCCATTTAGGGTGAATTTTGTGTAGCGTAGGAAATAAGCATCTGGTTTTATCCTCCGTGTAGCTATCCAGTTTATCCATAACTTCTTGTTGAAAAGTCTGTCCTTTCTCCTGGAGTAGTTTTGACATCTCTGTCAGAAATTAGCTATAGATTTATGACCTTGTATCTGGTTCCTCAATTCTATTCCATTCATAAGTGAGTTTGTTTTTATGCCAGTGACATGCTGTTTTTACTACCATATCTCTTCAGTGCAATTTAAATTTAAAAATCAGGTATGGTTATACCCCTACTAGTTCTTTCATTGTTCAGGATGATTTGGTTATACTCAGTGTGTGTGTGTGCGCACGCGTACACACACCTTTTTGTATGCGATTTAAGATTTCTTCAGTTTCTGGGAAGAATTTCATTAAAATTTTGATGGCATTACAGTGAATCTGTAGAATATTTTTTATTCTTTAGCCATTTTCACAGTATTAATCTTATCAATCCATAAGATTGTGGCATTTCTATACTCTGGTATCGTCTTCAGTTTCTAACAGTTTTAATGTTTTTATTCTAGAGGTCTCTCACTTCCTTTGTCAGTTTTATTCCAAGATATTTTGACATTATCGTGAGAGGGATTGTCCTCCCAATTTCTATCTGTGTCATTGTCTGCAGAAATAGTAGTGACCTTCACGGGTTAATTCTATATCTTGCCATCTTGCTGGAAGTGTTTATTGACTGTAGGAGTTTTCTGGTGGAGGGGTTAGATTATACATATAATCATACCACATGTAAATAAGAATACTTTAGTGTCTTCCTTTTCTATTTGTGTGCACTTTATCTGCTCTTGTTTTATTTTTCTAGCTAAGACTTCACTCAGTATATTGAACAAGGGAGGGTGGACATAGTTTTTTGTTCCGGGTTTTAATACAAATGCATCAAAGTTTTCTGTTAGTATGATGCTGTCTGTGGGCTTGTTGAAGCTTGCCTTTATTATGTTGCAATATAGCCCCCAAATGTCTAGATTCTCTAGGACTTTTAGCATGAAGAGATGGTGTATTTTGTTAAAGTCTATTCTGAGATGATCATGTGGTTTCTGTCCTTGGATTTATTTATGTAGTGAATTATATTTATTTTTTATATATGTTAAACCATTCCTCTATCACTGGGATGAAGCTATCTTGATTGTGGTGGATAATATTTTTAGTGATTTTTTTTATTCAGTCTTCAAGTATTTGATTTAGTTTTTATAGCTATGTTCATCAGTGAGATTTGCCTATAATTTTCTTTTCCTTTCTTTTGTGTGTATTTTTATCTGACTTTGGTATCAGTGTAATGTTGGCTTTATGAAAGGAGTCTGGAATTACTCTTTCCTTTTTCTATATTATGGGATGGTTTGGGAATCACAAATTTTACTTATTCATTAAAGGTCTCGCCGGTTCAGAATCTGGAGTTTTCTGGTTGGGAGATTTATTTATTTATTTAATCATTTCAATCTCATTCCTTGTGATGGATCTGTTTAAAGTTGTAAATCTCTTCTGTTTAAGTTTGATAGGTCATATGTTTTAAGACTTTCTTCCGATGGCTGAAGCAGTGGTTAAGCATACTTTCTGCTCTTGCTGAGGACCTGGGCTCAATCCCTAGCACCTACAAGATGCCTCACAACCATCTGTAACTCCAGTTCCGTGGCTTTCAAAGACATTTTCTGCCCTCCAAGGCAATGCACACACAATGGTGTACATATACACAAGAAGTCAAAACATTCAAACATATAACATAAAAAATATGTCTCTTAAAAAAGCTTTAAAAAAAGAAATCCATCCACTTCTCAGTGTTTTCTGGTTTAGTAGACTATGTATTTGAAGTATGGACTTTGGTTCTCTGGCTTTCAAGTCTGTCTGTTTCACTGTCTGCCTTTGCAGCTCTAATTTTATTAGTCTGGGTCTTCTTTCTCTTTCTTTTGGTTTGTTTGGCTAAAAAATTGTCAATCTTGTCAATATTTTCAAAGAACCAGCTCTTCATTTCATTGATTCTTTGTATTTTTCTCATTTTTATTTTATTATTTTTGTTCTGCTCTTAGTTGTTTTTCTTCTTCCAAGGCTTTAAAGTGCATCATTAAGTTGTTTATTAGGGTTCTTCCTAACTTTTTGATGGAGACACTCTAGCTTCCCTAGTAGGACTACCTTAATTGTGTTCCATAGATTTTGGTATATTGTATTTTCATACAATTTTAGGACTTTTTAAATTTCCTTTTTTACTTATTTAGTGATTCATAAATTCATTTTTTAATATTGTTTTGTTCCATCTTTATGGCTTGGTAGGCTTTTTGTCAGTGCTTGAGGTTCAGTCTTGGGGCTATTCAAAGCTGTTGTGCAGTATCCGATGCGATCCTAGCTCAGTTGTAGTAAGATATGGTTTCTGGATTCACAAATAAACCACCCATAGCGAGTTCTTGATGTAGTTCCTCAGAGGTTGAAGTTGGAGTTCCAGCAAGGACCTGAGATGAGAATAATTAATGAGGTTCACAGACCCTTTGGAAAGGTCTGTAAGTGACAGTGTTAATGTCCTAGAGGATAGGGGATGGCTCCCTTAGAGTGAACTAGTGGCTCAGGTACAGACTTCCTCAGATGTCTATGGTGTGTAGTTATGAGAGGTGAGAATGAATACATTGATCACGTCTTGGTGTTGGAATGTTAAAAGTCCTTTAGTTATTTTGAAATGCCCAATAAATTATTGCTAGCTGTAGCCACCCCATTGTGCTGTTGTCTACCAGAACGTACTCTTTCCATCTAACTGTCTCAATAACTAACCTCTTTCTTCTCCTTCTGTCTCTAGCCTCTGGGAATCTACTTTCTATTTCTGTTTCCATTGTCTTAGCTCCCATGTTTGCAGGGACACTCTTGGTAGACAAAGGTGTGGTGCTGTTTATACATTCAATATCCTGTGTACCCAAGGGAATTTCTGAAGTGTGTAACCTTCCTTTCTTGTCCATCTACTTCATTTGTCTTCTCTCTGTCTCCCAATTATCCCGATTTTCCAGAAGAAAAAAATCCCAATTCCAGAACATTCTATTGGAAATGAATAGACTACAGTGGTCTCAAGAATAGTCCAGAGAGTTCAGCGTTTGAGTTCTGATGGTGGCCACTGGGCACTTTGGGGAAGTCAAGATTTCTATAGGTCTGGCTGAGGGCCTTCATGAGTGACTCTTCATGACCCTCCTTTTTCAGAGTTCTAGGAGATAGGTTAAAGATGCGTGCTTATGGTTTCTCTATCCTAAAATAAGGTGCTGTGGGCTTTAAAGAACGTAGTTATCTTTGTTTTTCTGGTTAAAATAATTTCTTAGTCTTACAGGGGAAACTTGAAACTGGAAAGAAAGAACCTACTCATCATTTCACTCGCAGAAGTGAACTATTGTACTGTTTATTGTGAAATCTGTTACTATTTGGCTCACTTCTCTCTGTCCAAGTGTTTACATGACTGATATGGTATTGTTTAAGCATACAAAGTAGCAATTCCCCTTATATTTTCATACATACTTGGTTTTGATTACTGCCCCTTCCTCCGCCTCTCTTTTGTCTCCCTGTCCTCCATATTAGCACCGTATTGTACTATTTTCACTTTTTCCAGCTTGACATCAAGGTAGAATACCTCTGTTTATTCAGCTATATTGCCCTTAAGAAGTGCATGAAATTCTTCTGTGGGAAAGCATTTTTTTTGGTTATTTTGGACATTGTGGTTATACACCAGGTATTAGTCTTGGGGAAGGATACAGAAAGGAGCTGACACAAAGCACACTGTGCAGTGGGGAGATGATGGTTCTAAGGACAACGTGAGAGGAGCCCTGAACATAGCACACCGCGCGTAACCTCAAGGCGTCGGGCTTTGGCCTCCTGAGGAAGCTGGCAAATGCCAGGAGCCTTCTGGTACCATGTATTAACTTTAGGAAAAGCAATAATGAGTCATTAGTGTGTAGTCTAAGTCCCAAGCCAGATGTGACATCTGTGTTCCTGCTAAGTCCTCCAATGGGCGTCCCCAGGCTAGCTCTGAAGTGGCTGTCTTTTCCTGCACAGTTGGAATGACAGAGTGGATGATGATTAATGCAGAACTTTGTGCTAATACTTTAGTTAAGAAACAAGTGATGTTTGGACAAAATGGTAACAGAGTCAGAGTATTTAACCTGACTGGGAACACTGCACATAATCAGTATGAAATACACAAAGTGCAGATACTGTATGTAATACAAGATTCACTGAGTTTTCTCATCAGAGAATAAGACATTTCACTTTTGGTGTGAGTTAGCACATTGATGATGACATAGCGATGTATTAATGACTGTCCTGTGCTTTGATGGCCCTGACTTCTGAGGTGCTGCCTGCTGCTTCCTGACAGTGCATTCAGCAGGCCTTTCACAGAGATGCGTACCTGAGGGACGGGTGCAGGGTGTGAATCTCAGGCTTCCTGGAGGAGTTGGCTCTCAGTCAGACAGGGCAGAATCTGTTGACCATCAGCACACATACGAGAAACTGAAATCTGCTTATGCTAACAGGATGAAACAGCCATGAAGGCTGCCTGGTGGCTTTGAGTGACCCTTGAGTAGATTACTTGTTATTCTTTGTCCTTAGAGAATCACAAGCATAATGAGTCAATGGACCAGGCAAAATCTGTTTAAAATGCAGATTCTGGGGCCTTGTGATGCTGGGTCACAAAGACTGTCCTCCTTATCAAAGCATCTTCCTGCAGCCACATACTGGCTCCTCACTCGGCCAGGTCAGAGCCACATTTCGTGTTGAGAAAAAATGGGGACACTGAGGCTTTTTCTTGATGTGCTTAGCATCCCAGAACTAGCAAAGGGCAGAGATGAGGACAGAACTAAGGGTTCCAAACAGCTAGCCCGTAGATGCCGTAGTTCCAACTATGGGCCTAAGCTCCTGTCTACAGTTTCAAGCTTCCAGTGAGATCCCCCAAGCCCACCTCAGGCAGACTGAGGCTGGACAACCCCTGATCCTAGAAGAAGGACATGAACAGAAAGACACCTTCTGTGAGGAAGCCAAAGCCTCACCTTTCTGAGCTGAGCAGGAGCATTTGTCCCAGGCAACCACTCCTGGTGCGGGAAACTTGTGCTGTCTAGCCAGGAGGCCATCACTTTTCTCTGACCCTACGCTCCCTCTCCACTTTGAGGCTTTAAGAATGATGACATAGAAACCAAAGCCAAACATCCCATAATGACCAAGGAAATCTAACTCAGATGTTGGCATGCTGGTGAATGCATGTCAAAGGTCTTTCTCAGTTACTCAACTGTGTGGATAAGTGGATGTGGGGTGGGGGACTTGAATCCCAAAACTGACTAATCACCTCGCGTTGTTTCTCGGGACATTTTTGGTTTTTCACTTTCTTTCCTGGCTGTCTCCACACACTTCCCTAGCATAGTTAGATTGAAGTTTGAACTTTAGTTAGATAACTGGGTCATTAGTACATCAGCACACTAAGCATTTAAGCAGGAAAGGGAAAGCAAGTGTTTCTGATCGGATCCCACCCAGCTCAGAAACAACTGTTACCAATTTCTTATGACCATCCCAGAACGTTTGCAGGTTTTTATGATGTAATTCTGCAAGTGTGCTTTCCTTGTACAGAAGGGGAATGGAGTGCATATGCTATTGCAGTTTGCATTCAAAGTTGCAAACAAATGGTTAAGTTAGGAATTTTCTCAGGCCAGTTCATGCTTCTTCAGTTGTTGTAGGGATTCTGTGAAATTGATGATTCATTTGACATCTCTCTTCTGATAGATGTTTAGGGTTTCCAACCAGTCAAGGCGTTAGCCTGTGAAGCCGGTGGTGTGCATGCCCTATAATTCTTTGAGGACAGTGAACCAGGGATCCAGGCCTGGGGACGTGTGTATGGGTTCAACCACAGCGGACGACTAAATGGCTTAGGAAAAGGCCAGCATTCCCTTCAGAATTTGTAAGTCGTTTGTCTCTAAGTGATGAGGAAAGAGAGTCGGTGATAATGCTGTTTCCTGCACAGAAATGCAGCTCTAGAATGAGCTAAAATTAGAATATAGGCAATGGAAGAAAAGAGGGGACATCCTGTCTGCTGTTACTCCTGTGACTGGCCACACCTCACAATCCTTCCCAAACAGTACCACAACTGGGCATGAAGCATTCAAATATGAGAGCGTGTGGGGGCCGCTCTTATGCAAACCACCACATAGGTCCATGTATTGTCCTATTTTTATGCTTCTGATTATGTTTCATTTCATGAGCTCTTCATGTGCTTGGGCCACTTCTGTAATTCAGATGTGTGGTTCACGTGTAATCATGCAATGCTTAGTTCCTTTGTAAATAACTGCAGACCGTGGCGCTAGTGTGTTGGGCTCTATGGTCATGCCTATTCTCTATGGGTCTTCGGGAGTGATTGGTATTCCTTGCTAGAGGCCAGGGGCTCATCTGGTACTCAGATCTCCAGTGGTGACACTGTTCCCATGGGAAAACATCATTTTGGAAATGGTGATCATTTTGTTCTTGAAACTTCCTTGCTTTTGCCCCAAGACCCATGAAGGTTGTGAGCATCTCACTGTCAGATTGCTGTAGGTTAGAATTTTAAGACTTTCCCCCATTTGCTCTCTTCCAGGAAGTGCAAGTGGCATTTGTTTTCCCTTGCACTGGACGCCTGACTAGGGTTCTCCTGCTTTTCCAGATAGTGAGGTGATTTCTCGTTCTGACTTTTTTGTCTGAGGAATCCAATGACCAGGACAACTTAAATCATCCAGTTGCCATGGTGTTATTCTTCCAAAGATACAGCAAAGAGTGTAATGGTCTCCAAGCCAGTCTTTGAGGAGGGTAACTCAGGATGGCAGACTAGAGCAACCAGGAAAAGAAAAGGGGCAGTTGCAGGACAAGGGGTCAGGATGCATGCCTGTGGAGCTATTTTAGAATAGGCAAAGCATCTTTGTAAACAAGAAGGAAGGCCTTGTCTGTGGATGACTCCCTCATGAGGTTTAAGGTCCACAGGAAGGCGTGGAATAGTTCTTCCACAATATTCTCATGCCAGATCACCCAGCGACTATGTTAACGCACCGGTTCCCAGGCTTCCCTCCAGACCTACTGCAATGCTCTTAATTTGGAATAGCTTTTGTTTGATGATTACCCAGTGAGGGGACAGGCCCGATGACAAAGTCACTCGGTGTTGCTCTAACATGGAGTTATTTCCTCTGTAGAGGGTATTAATGTGGAAGAGGAAGTGGGCGAGTCCATCCACCGCAGGGCAGAAGTGTGGCTATTCATTCTTCCAACAGTGTCCTCAGAAAGGCTTTATACTTCACGCGCTCACAATCCTCCTTCCTCAGATTAGATCGATCCTATTTCTTGTTCATTCATGGATTCAACAGTGTTTGCCGAGCCACCTGCCAGGTAGTTTTGAATGAAGATGCTGTTAACCGGTTGTTTTGAACTTTCATGAATCCAGAATATTTCCTAAAGCAAAAGTAAATAAATTATAGCTAGTTCTTCTCAAGCAAACATTTTAGCATACTCTCAAGATTGTTTTTTTTTCTTATTAATAATGGTTACAAATTTGTATCCAAATAGCCTAATAGCCAGGCTAAAGAAGAACCTAATTTGAGAAAGCCTAATATTGTTTGATGAAAACAGATGAGCTCACCGGGAGCCAGGCAGATGGGTTTGGCAGCTTTTCTGTATTTACTTGGACTGAAATCACCCTTTAATTTGGATTTCTTTCACGAACAATAATGTATCTGTTATCTGGATATACGTTAGTGAATCGTAAATGAATAAGGTGTGTCTCTAACTTTATAGGTCAAATTCCATCCTCTTTCTTCATAGAACACATGAAATGTCAATTGTCTACAGTGCTCTGATGAAAGATAGAATAGTGTGTGGTTTGTTAGATAGTGTTTATTTCCTACAACCTGGCCCTTCATTCCTCTGGGCTTTGCCTCCTTTTTGGTGGGTTGTAGACCACGGGTACCATTTCTTAACTTTCAATATTTGATTAAAACATATCTCATGATGTCTCATAAAAGAAAAAGGAAGGTGTGCTGGATAGTTTTATGCTAACTTGACACAAACTAAAGTCATTGGAGAGAAGGGAACCTCGATTGAGAACAGAGCTGTGAGCAAGCCTGCAGGGCATTTTCTTAATTGGTGATTGATGGGGAAGGGCCCAGCCCATTGTGGGTGGTGCCATCCCTGGGCTAGTGGTCCTGAGTTCTATAAGAAAACAGGCTGAACAGGCCGTGAAGGGCAGGCAAGTCAGTAAGCAGCACCCTCCATGGCCTATGCATCAGCTCCTGCCTCCAGGTTCTTGCCTTGTTTGAGTTCCTGTCCTGACTTCTTTTGATGATGGACTACAAGGCAAAAGTGTAAACCAAGTTTGTCCTTTCCTTCCCAACTTGCTTTTGGTCATGGTGCTTCATCATCTATAACCCTAAGACAGAAGGGATGTAATAGAGCATTGCACATCAACAGAACAGCCACTAGCCTCTGATACATAGAATGCCACGTGCCTGGGATTCCTATGGGAATTGGGCTCTTTCGGATTGACCAGTTACCGATCAGAGTCAAAGAAGGCAGTGAATAATAGCAATATCTTGAACACAGTTGATTATGGCCTGCTGCTAAAATAGTGCAAGTTATACATAAGGTTGTTTCCTTCAACCCAAGTATTTTGGAAATCATAGTCTTGTGTGGACTGTTCCCTGTGGGTTGTTCCCTAAAGAAAGAGCACTCCTTCATCTACTTCCTGTTTTCCTTCCACCTTGACCTGATCAATTTGCCAGGTAGTAATTTAGTGTGTGTGATCCACCTAGACAGTGCTTGTTTCAGATTTTATCCCCCCAACAAAGGGTTGACTTTTGGATCAAAGGTCTGTCTCTCTATTATCCAAACTGTGTTGTGGATGGATTTGAGGAAGGATTTTGGAAGAGAAGACCAGCCTCAGTCTTGGGATTTTGCAGATGCTGTTGTGCTGGGCCTGAGGTGCAGGCTAGGACTATTCTGAATGAGTAGGTGGGGACCTGAAACTTGCTCTCTTATTAAGGGGCATCAGATACCAAGTGTTGTGTCCTTTCTTGGAGTCTCATTTCCTACAAGGTAAGAGTCTAGGAGGATTGAGAACCCTTGCCCTGCTGATGGCTTCTTCCTTCACGGCCTTTTATGGCTGAGACAAACAACGGCTTCAGAAGTCTGTGGACAGATCAGCTTTGTGCGGGTCACTGAAAACAACTTGTGGCTAAAGAAGCAGGGGGTTTTATGTTCCTAACTGGGAAGTTTTCACAGTTCTTACCTATAAAGAAAGGTAGCTATAACTGCTCCTTAGTCTAGTGGTGTTCCAGGGAGACAGTTTGGATGAGTTTTGCATGAGTGGGTCTGCTTTCACTGTTCTGCCCCCACCCCCGGTGTGGCAACCTGAGCTCACAGATTCAGAGAGATCTCCTAATTCTCTGGGAAACTATAGATGTACACTAACAGGTCCGGCTCAAATATTTTTAATAAAAATGCAATCATACAATTAAGAATTTATAAACTAAGGCACAATTAAGCAAGTTTCACTTTTATTCTTGACCCCACCATCCTGTATCATTTCTTGGAGATGATCTCTGTTACCAAATACTCAACAGCTAATATCTGTGTGTGTGTGTGTGTGTGTGTGTGTGTGTGTGTGTGTGTCTGTGTCTGTGTCTGTGTGTGTATGTGGTGTCTTAGCCACACAGAATTCTCTACCAGCTTCACTTCTGGCTATTTAGAGTTTACACTCTACCTGTTACTTAGGACATCTTGGAACACTGCGTCATCTCCCCACCACTGAACTGTTCAGCTGCCAATGCTATTATCCTCACTCTGATTTGGGGCTGGAGAAAACTTGTCATGTGCCTCTTGGGCATTGATATGTACTTTAATCTGTGAGGAGAACGCACTTTATCTATGCAGCTTCAGAAATGTGCGTAGTCTTGGCTGTGTATTTTTAAAGGCAAGAACCAAACAACCCACATACACACAAGCAAAAAAAAAAAAAAAAACCAAACACAAAACAAAAAGCCCCAAGGGTTTCTTTCTTTCTTGTTCCTCCCTAATGAAAAAAGACGTATTAAATATTGTAATTCATAGATTATTTACCTATAATATAAGCCAGAATATTTTTGCATTTCAGTAAAATTTTGTTTAAAAGGGCTTTGCTAGCATTAAAATTGCACTTTATGGGAATCTGCTTTCATTGTTAAGAGTGAAAAAACTCAAGACAGATCAGCCTTCCCTCTTAAATTTGTCTCATTCTGTTATCTAAGGGACTTTTCTCTCTAGCTTTTAGAGGATTTGGAGAAGTAGGTTGCCTAGAGTTTGCGGTTGCCTTTAAGTTAGGAGATTAGAGTTCTAAAGCTTGCGTGACTTCAGGTGCGTCGGTTTACACCTTTCCAACACGGGATAAGCTGAGGACGTTCTTCATTGACAAAGGAGAGGATCATGGCTCTTATCTCCTTATTAAGTAAGAAAGACTGCGCATCTTCTCAGAGCACAGGTGTTTTCTCTAGCCAAGCCAGCCTGACAAGGATTACTTCTACTGCTAGTGTCCAAAGTATTAATTTTTCTATGGATGCACAACCAGCTATGGCAGTCTCAGTGCCCTAAGAGCCTCTTGTTTATCTTCTCATTGTGAATGGTTACCACCCTAGGCATGTGTTGCTGCACCTGGAGATGCTGTGGTCCAGCATCTGTCTGACTAGGGTTCTGTCTGAGCCCCAGAGTCTTCCTCTTTACTCATGTGGTCATCCGCAAACTTTGTTTACTCCTGTGGAATGATTTCCTCCTACAGTGCCAGCAGTAGAATGTCTCTGTGGCTTGTAGGCTCACTGTCAGGGATTGCCTGTTAGGTCAGGTTTATTCAACGCAATGCCAAGTGAGTTAAGTCAAAACTGATTAGGAAATCAGAGCAGGTGGCACAGGCCTGAAATTTCAGGCGCTTGGAGGCTGAAACTGGAGGACAGAAAGTTCAAAGCCAGCTTTGCTGATATGGTAGGTTTAAAGTTAGCCTGGACCACTTAATGAGACCGTGTTTTAAAGTAAAAAGTCAATGGAGGGCTAGGAATGCGTTACCAGTGGTAGGTTGCTTACCTAGTATGCATGAGGTCCTGGGCCCAGACCCCAGTGCCACTGGGACACACGTGCACATACAAAAACAAATGTGATCAGAGAACTTAATTATAGCTGTGCAGTCTCCCTCTCCTTCCCCTCCTCCTGTCTGGTAACATATCCTAACCAATAGGGTGATATTGCCCGTGGTCCAATGTATGCCCACATTCAAGGAAGAGGTTTCACCAGGTGGATATATGTTCAGGAGCAGAAATCCTGACGCCCATTTCAGCCTTCTGCCAAATGGTGTATAGAGCCAGAAGACAATTCACAGATGATGCAGATGACTGCACATTCGGTCCTAGCAAATGCTCATTCCTGACCCCTCCTCTTCCCCTCTGCTCAGTTTGTTCCTGATCCCTTCCTCCTCCCCTCTGCTCAGCCTGGTGACAAGCCTCATTTGAACTGACCCTGCTCACCCCTCAAACCTTCTTTAGTTCTATTTTTCTCCTGCTAGGAGATTTTTTAAAATTAGTTTTTCCTCTGTGTGCTGTCCTTGATCCACACCATGTAATTCTGCACCCAGCATTCACTTTGCTTAGAGGTCTCTCTGCGTCCATCACCCGACTAGGTTGAGGTTTCTCTGCAGCTCTCACTCCACCCACTGTTTTCTGTCGTCCATTGCTACACGGTGTACAGCTGGGGATCTCTCCTTTATCACTGTGACGTTTTTATTTTCTGAGCTCTCACTCAACTGGCAGGAACCCCCCTCCTCCCAACCCTTTAGTTTTGTCAGCTCTGCCCAATGTACCTGCTACACAGTGGCAATCCAGTGACCAGATGCAGGAAGAAGGAGACTAGCAGAGAGACAGTGAAAATAGGAATAGATTGTAGGTTTTCCAGCTCGGTGTATGTTTTACAACACCTCCTCATGTTACTGTATCACCTGCTCCACTCCCTCAGGTTAGTATATCACCTGCTCCACTC
>NC_022012.1:17500649-17505536 GCF_000317375.1 Microtus ochrogaster
TCAGGTTAGTATATCACCTGCTCCACTCCCTCAGGTTAGTATATCACCTGCTCCACTCATCAGGTTAGTATATCACCTGCTCCACTCCCTCATGTTAGTATATTACTTGATCCGCATAAAAGCTGAATTAAAATGATCGGGAGAAAGAATGGCTAACTCAGAATGAACTGATTGAATAGTGTGGGCCAGTTCCATGTTATTGACTCTTTAAGGTTTCTTCATTGAACTTTATACAACCTAAGTGTATTTTTAATGACACTGGGTATGCTGTACCTCAGTGCTAACCCACTTAATGATAACCTAAATATGACTTTAAGTATATTTTTCATTATATGGGAAAGGTTACAAGATACTATTCTAGGGTTGTAATTTTGTATTTCCATCACACTATGATTCAATATGATTATCTGCTTTCTCTTTTAGACATCACTTATAATATGTGTCTGTCATTTGGCTTCAAGTTCTCTTTAGGCGTCTTTAAAACAGTTCTGTGAAGGAGGAGTGGATGGGAACCGAGGGGAGACAAGAGCAGAAACTGTGGTTGGGATGTAAAATAAATGAATAATTTTGATTAATAAAAAACCAGTTCTGTGAGGTTAGGAGTGAAGTGCTTGGCATTTCAAGATAGTTTTCCCTTCCGGTCTCCAGTCTTGAAGTGGGGATGCTTATCCTATCAAAAACCTTGGAATCAAAGCGCAATGGTAGGCTTGAGAACACAAGTGTCTTCTTCGCCTACTGTGAGGTTATTTATGCCACAGTCGGCTCTTTGTGTTTCCAGTCGTGTGGTGGTTAAAGGGTTGGAGATGTTTATCTGAAGACATGCTTGGGCCTTGGCTGGCTGATGCTGAGCACAGGAAGCAGCTCTCGGAATGCTCTGGAATGTCTGGGCATTCTTAGAACTGCTCTGTGCTGGGTGTAGGGAGCTGCGCAAGGGCTGCTCTGACGAGGCTATGAATACTTTAGACCTCTGCATGCAAGGCCACCCTGAGGTGCTAAATGCAATAGCCAGGCTAATATTTCATATTTTTAGGCGTTAAGACAAGGCTTTTCTGTGCCTGTGGTCCGAGGACTGTAGAAAAAAATCATAAAGACTCAGTTATTTGGAGAATGAAATGAAAAACGGGACTGGGCTTGGACATGAAGATGGAATCGGTTCCCGACTCTGCCACTTCTGGTTACCTGGCCTTGGACAAACCACTTCTTCCCAAGCCTTGCCGAATGCAACTTGTGAAAGATTCAAATGGCTGAGCTCCAATCCCTCACCTTCAATGAGTGGACCCACACTGTAGCATGAAAAATCACACATATAAAAGACTATTTTATCCATCTCAGTGGAAGAGCCCAGCAGCACACACTAAATCTATTTCCAGGTCACCAGTTCCACCTGCTTCAAGAGCATCTTCTCATCCCATCTGGAAAGCTCTGTACCCACTGAACAGTTACTCCTCTGTCCCTGCTCAACTCCATTCTACTTCCTGTTCCCATCAGCTTATCTGTTTCAGGTGTCACTCATAAGAGTCATACATTTGTCCTTTTCTATGTGGCTTATTTTACTTAGTGTATGACATTCAAGGTTGAAGTAGGCATTACTGTTTCGTTTCCCAGCAGGCTTTATAACATAAGCAACATTTTGTATATCCATTCATCCACTGATGAACACTGAGTGGTGTCCCACTATAGACGGAGCGGCGGGGTGCGTTCCCGCCCAGCTCCCTCACGGCTAGCTTTATACCCCGAAATAACAGCACACAAATTGTATACTTTTAAATACTGCTTGGCCCATTAGCTCTAGCCTCTTACTGGCTAACTCTCACCTCTTGATTAACCCATTTCTGTTAATGAGTGTAGCATCACGAGGTGGTGGCTTACCGGGAAGGATCTTAGCTGCATCCATCTTGGAGAGGAGAGCTATAGCGTCTGCCTCACTGCCTTCTTCCCAGCATTCTGTTCTGTCTACTCTGCCTACCTAATTTTCTGTCCTATCAAAGGGCCAAGGCAGTTTCTTTATTAACCAATGAAAGTAACACATAGACAGATGACCCTCCTCCATCAGTCCACTGGGCATCCCTATTCTTTACTACCTCTATACATTCTGATGTTCAATGTTTCTGGGCTTGGGAGCCCCTGGAGTGCATATTATCTTGGTTAAAGGATGTAGTTTTCTACCAGGTCCAGGTGAAGGAGGGCCAGATAGAATGTTATAACTGAAAAGATATGGCCAACTTTAATTTTAGTTAGTTTTATCTGGTATGTAGGATAAAGACAAAAATCTCTGTTGCAAGTTAAGCACTCTGAGCTGTAGTTGAGTATTTATGGTCTCTTGTTAGAAAGACAGCAGATTTTACAGAGCAAATAGTAACTAATAGTAAAGAAGAACTTGATAGTACTCCTTACCCTGAAGCTGGCCATGGTGGGCAAGCTAAAATTCATAATTCCCCTGACTCAGGAACCATGGAGATTTTTTTGGTTTTTTGAGATAGGGTTTCTCTGTGTTGCTTTGGAGCCAGTCCTGGAACTAACTCTTGTAGACCAGGCTGACCTCAAACTCACATAGATTCCCCTGCCTCAGCCTCCTGAGTGCTGGGATTAAAGGTGTGCACTACCTCCACCGCCAAGCGCATGGAAATTCTTGGTTAAGCTACTGCAAACGCCTCTTTCCACACCTGACTTCACTCACAGTGACACTGCACATGGAGATTTCTCCCTGTGCTCTTGAGGGATGTGTGATCACACCTGCAGAAACTACTTTACTTGCCAAATAATAGGCATTTTCTTCTCAGCTCCTGTCCACCGCTTAAGGTCTCCATCAATTCTGTCTAGAGTCTAGAATGGGTAGCTTTTGCCTTTATGCACTTGCTTACTTGTGTTTCCAATACGCCAAAGGGTCACCCTCTCTGACTTTTGTAACGTGGAGCCAGAGGGGTCACACAGCCTTCCAGGGGAGCCTGCGGATGTGCTCTGAGTCCCATCAGACGAGCCTCCTCTGCTGGCCACAAGAGCCTGAAGTCATCTTGGGCAGTGAGGCTCCATTAAACTTGCCAGAAGGGAGCCTAGGCCAAGGAGGCAGCAGACAAAAGAAAGCCAATTTTTCAGAAATCTGCATTTTTACAGGTCTCCAAGCATACTTTAAATCCTTTGTTTCCTACAAATCCTTCCTGATATTGAGAGCTTCTGGGCAAACATAAGTGAGCTTAATCCACTACAGGGGACTTCTGAGTGATGTGTGGATTAAGCCTAGTGTTTCCTTGTAATGGTTTCTAAGGTGATATTTAAAAGGGTGGGTCCAATAGATACATGTTATATGATGAGACTTTCCCGAAAGTCTACATGAAAATGCCAAAGACTTAGACTGGATGAAACAATTCTCAAAAGCAAGATAGAAGTGGGAGGAATTGGTCTACTCTAATGCAGCTGCAGAAATACAGCATGAAGTTATGTAAGGATCAGACAACACAGATCAACAAGACACAAGGCAGGATCCAGAGACAGACTCACATAAAAATACCCAACTGTGTTTAAACAAAGCAAGTCAGTGGAGGAGAGCTAGTTTTTTCTTATAGCTTATAGCTGGAGCAATTTGGTAGCCGCAGGGAATAAGTTAAACCTATAGACGAGTATGGTATACTGTACGAGAACCTTATAAATTATGCAAAAAAATCAACCCAAAATTTATCTCAGGCTTTCATGTGAAACAGCCCCAACCAGGATTTTGCAAAGTATTAAGCATATATATTTTTATTTACTGCAGTGAATTTTGGTGCCTTCGGATAGTAAGGAAAAATTTAATATTAAAGCCATGTTTATTACAGTCTAACTACCATGCTAAGCCATGGGAAAATTCCACCAGTAAAATTTTATGAAGGAAAAATGGATAGAAAAAGCATGTAGAAGAAAATATTTGGGACCTAGAGCTGTACAAAAAGTTTTGAGACTTGACATCAAAAGCACTGTCCCTGAAGGATACCAGGAGGCACGGTCTCATCAATGGAATGCACATCAACTCTGTGGGGTAATTTTTGAGCAAAACAAACAAAAATCACAATTAAAAAATAGCTGAGAACTGTGAGACATTTCAGCAGAGAGCACGTGCAGATGCCATTGCATCATGTGAAAAGATGGTCAGCATTATTAGCTACCCGGAAAATGAAGATCGAAATCACAATGAGACATTGCTACTCACAAAAATGGATTAAAAGTGTAAATGCCAAGAGATGGTTAAAAAGTGGAGGATCTCATACTACTACCAGAAAAAAATGTCAAGTGGGTCTGTCACATCGGACGTCAGTATCACAGCTCCTCATAAAACTGAGTACATGCTCGCTGTTTGGTGGTTAGTACATTCTTGGGCATTTATCTCTTGAAAACGAAAACCTGTGTTCACACAAAGCCCTGAGCACAAATGTGCACAGTAGCCTTATTTGTTAAAAGCAAAAAAGAAAAACAAGAGCAATTGAGCCAGCCAACAACTGAATACAACAGCCCAGATGTCCTTCAGTGGGTGAATGTTCATGCGTTCAGTGGTGTGTCTACACTAGGGACTACCGCTCAGTTATCAAAACACAGAAGCTCTCAGCCCAAAAACTTGTATGGAGCTAAGACAAATTCTCTACGAGCACATCCAGTCTCAGAGACTTCATTCTACCCCCCCCCCACACTGTGATCCCTTTCATAAAATACTCCCAATAACAAGATTATAGCTATGAAGATGATTTGTGGTTGCCAAGGGATGCAGCAAGAGGAGGAGGAATTGTGGCTCTATTAGCAACCCGAGGGTTCCAGACGGTGCTAGCTCAGTCCTGTAAGTTGATTGGTCAGAAGAGTCTACACGTGATAAAATCACACACACACACACACACACACACACACACACACACACACACACACACA
>NC_022012.1:17505636-17521518 GCF_000317375.1 Microtus ochrogaster
ACACACACACACACACACACACACACACACACACATACACACACGGACGCACGCACGCACGCGCGCGCACACACACGCACACACACACGCACACACACATCTGTAAAAAGTGGTGAAATGTGAATCAGTGGGAACAGTACTCATGTCAGTGCTTTTGACATTTTACTGGAGTTATACAAGGTGTTTACACCTCCTTATGTGTTTACACCTTTTGGTTAATCTACTAATTAGTTACTAATAAAGTATAAAACACTACATGGAGTCGTGGACAATTTTTTCTCAATGAACCCTAAATGGCCTGATTAGTGAACCATAAAAGGACATCATGTACAATTCAAGCATGGAAGCACATGAGTCACACACATGCTATTTGATGTGTGTGTGCACGTGTCTGTGTGTGCATGCATGCATGTGTGTGTGTGTGTGTATGTGTGAGTCTTCTTCATGAGCATCGGTAAAGAAGTGGTACACATTGATTTCTTTGGAATTAATCTGGGAAACTGAGGATTTCTGTTCCCATCTTTTTGTCTCCATTCACTGCAATTCATCCTGAGAGATTTCTGCTTTTTTTTCTGTCCTCAAACACAATTTATTTTTTTGGGCTGATATCATGCACCCCCAATTGTGAAATACTTATCCTTCTGAAAAGCACATGAATCAAACCACATGTGTTTGAATTTGGTCCTCTGAGCTCTTAGTATTTGTTATTTCCTGATGTCAAAAGTCCCATAGCATAGCATGATTGGTGGCCAAACATAAAGGTATTTAGGACAGAGTTCAAGCACCAATCCACAAAAGTCAGCTCTCACCATATCAGCCACAATGTCTGCATTTTGTCTTACAATGCTAGCCTTCAGTTACCCGTAGACCATCTCATGGGATGTCATTGAAAGGCGTTGTGTGCAGTCTTCCCCAAGTCGTTATCAGGTACCACTTTCTGAGCTCCCGCGTGCCCAGCTGCTCAGTTAGATCATGGATTCTGGGGTCAGGGTGAGGCATAAAGAATGACTGTGTGACGAGCATGAAGTTGTTCACTTTCCTCAACTTTGTTTCCCCACATTTAAAAGTGAACTAAATATATCTATTCAGTGGTGTTTTCTATGAGCTAAAAGTTATTCCCAGACAAAGACTTGAAGCAAACCACATTTATCATAATTACACAAAGGGATTCATTTTCAGTTTTCATTTTTTTTCCTGGAGGAGTTTTTCATATAACATTTAAATAAACAAACACACAAACAAAGAAACCCCATCTTTGGAAATGACCGCTAGACGCTTTCCTGCCTGTGTTGGAAAGCCAGTACTCAAGGACACACTCTTAAGGGCGACTGTGTCTTTCTCTCTTAACTCAGCTTAGCTGCAATTTCTTCTCCTCCTATCAATGCTTGCCAGTGAGGTGCTGATGCTGGGAAGCTCGCTACAATGCCACTGTGCACAGAGACACACAGTGTCCCACAGATAGCCATGTTTATGGTCAGAACCTGTCAAATGCACGGACAGGTTGTATGAGAAAAGCTCCCAAGTGTTTTCTTCTCTTTAATGCATCACACATCTCCTTTCCTGTTATAATCATACTGAGAGCTTAAAAGTATCTTTTATTGAGTAGAAGCCAATTGGCATGGGGTTCATAGAATATCAAGATCTGATATTGTATTGCTATAATACTATGAAGTCATGAGATTGTCAGCCAAATTTCATCACTTCTTAGTCTTTAATAATCGCACAGGCCAGAAATATGCGCAGGTGATGTGGGAGTGAAGGGTGTGAATTTGGAACTGACTTATTCCAAATTCATCTGATATTTCTGTGTTTGAGATTTTGTTCATACAACCATCAAAAATTAAGTCAAATAGCTTCCCAGCATTTTTATTCTATTGTCTTTTATTTAATTTAGATTATATATTGAATTCCTGATTGGGATACAGAAAGCTACGAGAAGAATGTTATGTTGAGGGGCACACAGCATTCTTTAGGAACTCAGTTTGTGAGTTTGACTTCTTCTCTTGGGATGAAGGAAATGGTTTGGCCATAAAATTCCCATTAGCCACAAAAATAAGCAAAATTGCCTGCAGGATTCATGTAGGTACGGCCTTGAAGAGTAATAAAACTTGGGTTAAATGAACTCTTAAGGACACGATTTAAGCCCTTGAATGGCCAGTTAGACTTTATGCTTATCCCTCTGACTGTACTTCCAGATGTTGCTGGAGAAGTTCTGAAAAGGGCTCATTAAAAAAAAATTGTATTGGACTGGGGTAATTTGGGGCTTATTGACCAAGGCCAAGGGTGGGGGTGCCCTGTTGGAGGCCAGGAACAGCAAAGAATGGAAGGTCTGTCTGCACCCTTTCCTTCTGCCACCTAGTAAGGAGTGACTTCAGAGACCCCCAAATCTGGGTTAATTTAAATAAATATGACATAAGACATAACAAGCAAGCAAAATCAAGTAAACAAATCAACAACAACAATAATAAAATAACCTAAGAGTAAACCAATAGCTCATGGGACAAAAGTAGATTTTGGGAAGAAAGGGGCATATTATTAAAATTAAGTCATCTGAATTAATCTGGAAAAATTTTGCTATTCTAGAGGTAAATTTAATTGGGCCCATATGCCTGAGCGCATCAGGAGATAGACCCATTTGCTACAGCTTACTTTTGTGGTTTGTAGGAATAGCCATACATAGGAGCTTGCTGTTTCACAGTTACATAGACATAGAAAGTGGTGCAGAGGACCTGGGATTACACGTTCTGCTTGTAGAGAGAGCACAGAAGCCCACTTTACACTGGTGAGTTTCAAGAGTGGTTCCCTAGATGCAGCGGGCTTGACCCTTGAATCACCTGTGTGTCCTGTGGAATGGGCAAAGAAGTGAATGAGGTTTCCCAGGAAGAGAGGGGTCATGCGGACATCACAGAATGAGCTCTTCCAGCCACATTTGGGGGAATCCGTGGAGTATATTCACCCCTTCCTTAGTCAGGCTGAGTATGTGCCATCAAGTGTCAATGTTTGAACCTGAAAGTTTGAACACTGGCAGCTGTTGAAGATGGCTTCAAAAGGGCCTTAGGACAATCAGGAGATTCTGTCAGATAAGTCAGGGGACCCAGCACCTTAGCAGAGGCCAGAGAGAAGAGACTGTAAAGGTGACGGGAAGCACAGTCCACATCGCACCGGGATGTCTGGAAGGGCGAGTGGAAGCCGGGCAGCCTTGGCTGAGGTGCCAGGACCGCATCCAGTAGCAGGCGAGTTCATTATGAAATGCACCCTGGGAATCTCTGTGGGCTTCTATGCATAAGAGAGACTGAAGCAGAGAAGTGCTTAAGGTGCCAGGGGATACTTTAACAGCGATGGTAAAACCTGACTCTCTGCTCCTAGTTAGCATGGGCAGCGAGAGGATTTCAGACAAAGAGGGAGAAAGCAGTCATAGCTCCCGGGGCTCCTTACAGGGCCTGTGCCATGTTTTACAGTCTTGGTGAGTTTTAGCAGTTGTTTTAATAACAATGATGGAAATGTGGTGCGCTCTCTCCCTTGGAACAGTTGGCCACTGAAAAAGGTCGCGACTAATACGAAAAGCGAGTTTTACTGCTTAACTGTGGATTTAATTAATTTATGTTCTTCCTGTTTCCATTGCCATGTGTGTTCCGAATTGTCTGGATGACCAGGCAGTTTCCTTACGAAAGTCTGTATGAGGAAGGAGTTCTGTGAAGGTTTCCTCACTCTGAAAATACTGAATAGTAAAAGAGCTAGGACACACGCGAAAGGAAAGTGACCAGTTAGGCCAGTGGTTCTCAGCTTCCTAATGCCGGACAGTTTCATACAGTTCCTCATGCTGTGGTGACCCCCAGCCAGAAAGTTATTTTTTATTGCTACTTCATAACTGGAATTTTGTTACTATTGTAAACATCTGTCTTTCCCAATGGTCTTCCGGGGTTCTGACCCACAGGTTGAGAACTGATGCATTAGGCCCATTTTATATTATTTTAGACATAAAGAACATAGATCTCTTCATGGTTGTTTAAACTGAGGTTTCCCAATCATTGAATATTTGACCTTTGGCGTGGTTAATTCTGTGTTGTGTCCTGTGAGTGTTAGGCTGTCTCTCGAGGTAGGTCTGTGTTCATAAGACATCTGTAACTCTTCCCATTTCCGGTTGAGACAGTTAGCAGTGTCTCTCCTAATGGGGCCGGACTTGCACTGGCAGGGCTGGTGAAGGCAGAGGTTTAAATGTATCTGATCAAGAAGGCTTCCTTTGTGCTGCTGAGTCCCCATGTTCTTATTCAAAAGCTTGTGGTATCTCAAAACTTGCCTATTGTCTGCAGAAAACTAATGGGCACTTACAAATTTCCTTCTAGACAATTCTGACAAGTGTATTTGAAGGAAGAAAAGCTGCTTTATTGATTTCAGAGTGTTCCCCTTCACCGCCCCCTCCTGATTCTTCTATCAGCTTTCATTTAGTGACTGTATCAATTACACTTAATTCTATGAGAAGGGCATTTACTTTTTCCTTTTCTGGGCAATTAATTTCTCAGTGCAGAATATTATAAGAAGTTTAGACCTGGCTGTGGAAAACATGGATTTCCCCTGGAATCTGGATTCTAGTTTGTTTCACACGTAACTCCCTCTATTTTGGAGTGTGACTTTAGATTTTCGGTATGAATTCTCTCATTTGAGAGATGAAAGGGATAAACTGTGTTATCTGTAAGTTTGCCTCTAGTTCTAGATATCAGAACTTATCAAATTTTATTATTTCTTCAGTTTGTTCCCTACACTCGTGATCTATTCTCCACTAAGACTCAGAACGTGGCCTGCAGGCCCCCGTGGTCCACAGACAGCAATGCTGCCCTATAGACCCATAAGCGTAGTCAACAATTGGAAACGTTGGCTGTAATTCAACAGGGAGGCCATGCCTTTTACATGTAATTTTTTTTTAAAAAAACCCAGATATTGTGCAATCTTTAAAATGTAATTTTTCTAATAAGTCATTTTTATTGTATTTTTAAAAAGTATTCTTCTGAATTGGAGACAAAAACAAAGTGTTCTTTCACTAGAGATATGGGAATGGGAGAGGGCTTTTTCTCGGCCTTTCTATTCTGTCCAATAGGAGGCAATGTGGTTTGGCTCATGAGGCTTTAGATTGGGTGGAAGGCAAGAGAATTCCTGACTACTCTTTCACCAGCACCAATTTTATGGCAGGCAGAATTTGTTAAAGAAATTTCCCCAAGAGGAGATCAATTATATCTGGATAATATTGAGGTTCTCTTGGAGTTTCCATACAGCGCATTGGTGTTTTGTTCTAAGGAAACATGTTCATCTAAGAACTGGACCTCCAAAGAGCAGTAAGAATACATTATCTTTAATGATCATATTCCCAAGAACCTCTTGCCTGTGATGGTCTCATGCCAGTGAGCCAAAGACTCCGTAGCCGGCTGACGGTAGTGAGAGAAGCAAAAGGTATCAGCTGTATTTGCTGCGGAGAGTTTTACAGGTGTTTTGAGCCTATCAATCATCCAGCTTGATCCATCATGCAGAGACATCCAGCGTGTGGACCCAGGCAGTGTAGACCGACTTGTTAACAGAGAAGTGAAACAATGACCCTCACAATCTGACCTTGGTCTGATTTTCTAATGTTATTGCCCAGTTTTTCTTTGCGTGTTCAAAAACAGTGGAGAAGCCAGGCTCCCCACAGAGTTGTCTGAAGCCAAAGACACTGTTGTGTTCCCTGCATGGTGGACAGCTTGTTCTGATGCCTCCGTCCTGTTCAGAGCAGAATTACTCAGTAAGCCTTATGCTCCTCCTGGGAGCTCTCTGCACATGGCCTGGCATTGTTAGGGGGTTGCCTGGCCTGCACTGCCTCCCAAGCCTCTGTGACCTTTCTACTAGGTTTCCTCCCTCCACATAGAAAGGCAAGATCACTGCTTGCCCTATTAGTAGCAAAAAATTAAAAAAAAATTACCCTGTCTTTACAGTTTTTAATCCAGAGGATGAAAATATGTAACACACCCAGAAACCCCACTGTACTGGCCCACTTGGCAGGAGTTTTGTATTTGCTTGGATTTAGTATGAATGGGATTTGGTTCTCTGATTTCCCTGCTTCCATTACTTGGAACAAGTTATTTATTATCCAAACAAGCCCCTGTTAGTCGATCAGACAGGCACATGGCATGTCGCTCATAAGTGCATTTGCTCAGCGAGATTTATGCCCACCCGAATTGTTCTATATTGCTTTTCATTGTTGAAAACGTACTGTATTCATCCTTGGTTTGGCATAAGTATTTGCAGTGTGCTAAAGGTTTTTGTGGTTGAACACTTTATCTCTGTAACACTTCAAGCAAAGGAAATTAAAAAATATATAGTGAAAGCGTTTCCCAGATATGTTTCCAATCAGCGGTGCACTTCAGTCTTCGGATGTGTAGGCACAGAGCGGGGAGTTACTAAGCCCTCTAAGGCAGTCCTAGTGCCTGGAAATTCAGATCAGGATTCCGAGTTTATGAAAACATCTGCTGAGAGTTCCATAAGCCCGTTCTTATTCTGTTATTATGAATTAAGAACACTTCGTCATGGTGCGATTTGAAAGAACTCCCAGAAGAAGAAAGTCCTTTCTGTTTTTGAACAAGATGGACTGACGGAGCTGAGCTTGAGCAGGTAACTGGAAGTTCTTCGCTGTGGCAGAGGGGCCACCCTTTTCTTTTGTAACAATCCCATCACGTTGCATGTTCTCCGTTTTATATATTTTGGTGAATCCTTCTGTTTGGTGGGCTTCTGGGAATACAATGACAGTAGATGCATCCAGGTGCATCTCGACAGAGTACAGGCCAAGCACAGAGGATACTATTGGTAAACTTGAGTCCACGTTGAATGAATTATGTTCTTCGGTTACTTCTTTGGCTTTTGTCCCAGGGACTGAAGCCAAACTGCTTGTTCTCCTTCTGAGGATCTCTAGCCTCTAACTTCTCTTTTTGCCAATGAATTAGTATGAATTTTGTTTTTCCTATTAACTCAGCATGTAATAACCCATGCATTAGTAATTTCAGATTTGTTTAAATTTATTACCTAAGAGTAACACAAAACTGAAATAGGAAGGCATAGCTCTTTGAGGTGGGAATGAAGCCTTGAAGGTTTGCTTTAGCGATGGCCATAGCTACTAGAATTTTGTAATCAGTCTCTATATTTTAATTTATATTTCCCACTATGTTTTATACTTCGGTCTTAACTTCAGTAATTCTGAATTCTTAAACTCTCATGCAAAATCCCCTTTCACTGTGGTATTTTTAGATATGGTGTTCTCATATTGGATTAAACAGAAATAAAACAATAATTTTATATATTTTTGCCAAGAGAATTGTATATGGTTTTCTATGTGAAAATATAGTCTGTGAGGTTAATGCATTCGGTAGTGAAAGATTTAATGTGACTGTGTGCCAAGCAGATATATGTGTGCTGTAGGAAAGAAATCATTGCCAGGGAGCTAGCCTTGGCTTACACGACATACACACTTCTGTTCCAGAGAGAGAGGAAGCACACTCACCCCCGGCCTCTTCTCTTCCTGTCTAGGTTGTACCCATGAAGGAAGAACGTACAACAGTTCCTTCAGATGGCAAAGCCCAGGTGAACCGTGCATCCTGCGGCAGTGCCAGGTAAAACCCAACTTCTCTCCTCCTCAGCCACCACACTCAGACAATATCAAGCAGAGCCCCCAAGCGAGCAGAGAGAGACAGGGACGACTTTGTCCATCTGTTGTCATCGTCCAGCATGGGACAGGTGCAGGGTGGTACTGAATAGGACTTGTCTCTAGAAACACACAGCAGGACTGTCCACCACTGTTACACAGAGGCTGGAAAGCTCCAGGAAGATGCTTGTGTCTTCCTGTGAAGTCATCTGCAAGCAGACCATGGACTCCATTAGCCAAAAAGAGGTACTTTTATATGAGATACATTGTCCTTCTTTGATCAAAAAAATTTTGAGCTGGAGCTACATTGTAAACGGAATTCAAGTGAAGTAATTCACACACTGTAGCTTAGTAAATTCAGCCTGACCAGTTTAAGAACCACGGGGAAAGCAGGTATGGACTCCACCATTGTTGATATTTTTTAATTCCCGGGTGAGCAGCTGCTCCATGTGTCTCTCACATTAGACCTGGGTAGATGAGCCAAAGGGCAACAAAGAGGCAAAATTCTTGAACTCCTTTCCTGACTGTATAGAAATACTGTATCAGAATTAACAGTCAGGGGCTGGTGGTGTCCCTCAGAGGGAGATGGGGTTTGCTTTCTGTGCAAGTCTGTGGCCCGAGTCCAATCCTCAGAACTCACAGTAAGACAGAAGGAGAGAACAGATTCCAAAGCTGACCTCTGGCCTCCACATTTGCACAGAGCATCAAGGTACACCACACACACACACACACACACACACACACACACACACACACACACACACACACACACAGTAAGTTAAAAAAATAGAACAATTGTGGGATATTTTTTTTTTCTTGAAGCCCCTCTCACTTTTTGGAGTTCTTCCTCACTTTTCCTTAATAAATTTATGTTTCTTCTGCTCAAAAAAGTAATGTCCATTTAATTTTAAGTAACTTCAAAGTTTTTTTATGGAGAAGATGTTAAGTTATTTTATTCCTCTTGGTATATGTGTTTGTAGTCAGGGGAGGGACTGAAAGGTGAGCATAATACTGTACGTTTGGCTCAGATATTCTCTCAGGGATCTTGACAGTTTGCTTCTGAAATCTAAATTCTAGAAAGCCATGCATGGCTTTATTATACTGTAGATTTTAGTGTACAATAGGCAGTCTTGATCATTAGACTTATTTGTGTATTTTTTGGCTTGTTTGTGTAGTAAGCTATATGTGAAATAAACAGTAGGGAAAATCAATAAACGCTAAGTATACTTTTGACTGTAAACTCAATCAGACTCAGGTCACAGAGACACAAGAGCAATGAGCTTTAATGACAGTAACAAAGTCCACATCCTTGTCAACATTGTCAGCTCCACCCTGCCCCTTCTTCAATGAACATTCCTGTCTTTGCTGGGATGTTCTGGAAGTCTTGGTTACAATGTTCATTAAACAAGCTAATCATGCCTTGTGAGGAGTCCTGAACGAACCCCACTGTGCACATCAGTCCTGAGGTCTTTAGATACCCAGGTAGCTTAGATGAGAGTCAATGCTGCTGTCTTGAATGACTGAAGATTAAATTAAATGGAAGCCTCTATACAGGGGCATTTCCTTTCCCAAAGAGTGCCCTATACTGTCTTACCTCCTGCCTTTGGGTGGAGCCCAGAGAGGATGGGTGAGATATCCATAGTTACTGGAAATGAAAACATGCCCCAGTGTAGAACACTGCAGAAGATTTGGGAGGGGCTGTTCCCCTCCAAAGATGAATCTCACCTTCTATGCTTCCTCTTCACGGGGGCCCCAAGATGTCCTTTCACTAAACAGGCAGGAAAGCACACCTCTGGGATGCGCTGGCAGCAGGCATCTTCCCGCTCCTGCCTCCCACTCCCTTCCTGAGGGAAGGAGACCTCATAGAAGGGCGCAGGCGAGGGCCTTTCCGGCACTTGCTAGGCATGTCCTGTTGCTATGAAGTAAGCAAAATTCTAGTCTCTCTCCAGGGCACAGAATTGTAACAGAGGATTCAGTGTGCTCTCTACACCTCTGAAAAAAAAAAATAAAAGGACAGAGCTATTTGGGAGGTGGTGAGCAGAGAAAGAGAGTCTCATTATAATGCTTCTAGCAGATGCCAGCATGCCATACCTAGTAGGTACAACTAGGTACTGGACAGGAGACAGCAAGTCTAATGATCTTGTCTGTTTCCATTTGCGTAGAATTCGACGTATTTCTTATAGTCTGTGCCAAAGGAGTTCTAATGATGAAAATTTTACATTTTTTTGCCCACTTCTAATTTCTAACTTGAAGAGGAGAATCTGGAGGTCACATGTGCTGGGAATTACCCTGAGGTTTCCTTGTAGATGGCAGCTACTGAAGGAAAATTGCCTGTAGTCCATAGCATTGCTTCAGTTATAGTGCTAAAGAATACATTTTAAAAATGTCTGTCACGTCTGTCGCTGCTATTTGGGGATCCCTCCACCCAAATGTGATAAATGATGTAATAAATTCTCCTAGGAGCACCACCCTCGAGCCTAGCACGACATGAGACATTTAGTATATTTCCCTTGTTAAGTTGGATGCTAGGAAGCAGACACATGGACGAAAATGGCTTTGTTGTGAGATTGTGACCGCTACCTTCAGCCCATGCTACTCGCGATTCAAACTCAAATCAAACCAATAAGAACATGAATTTATTTAGAAAAAGTGGGTGGATAATACAGAGGGAGCTCACCAAAGACTGACCATGAAAATTCTCTGGAAACTTGTCTGTGATCCCAGCGCTCAGGAGGTAGAAGAAGGATCAAGAAGCTCAAGGCTTTGAGACCTGCATGGGATTCTTGAGAACCCATTTCAAAAAAGAATCATATGGTCCAAATCCAAAAGCTTAAATAGCTATTTAGATATCACAGTCCCAAGATCAGGTTGCTAAAGACTCCCTTGATTTCATCATTTGAACCTACACTATTTGTTTTGACATACCTAGGGTGAACTTAGAAATAATTTTCTGGCATCTTTGCATTTACTGCTGAAGGAAACTGAGTTCCAGGTTCTACTGGAAGCCAAGTGGCACTTGTAAGATTGTAGAGCTGGCAACCGTTTTTCTAGAAGGTGGTAAGGATTTTTCTGGACTTGTGCTTTTTCTGGACACCGGTCTAGGTATTCTGATTTTCCTTTGTGTCTGAAGCTAATGGCTGGTAGCATAGTAACAGTGTTAGAAAAGGCAATCGTTACGGATGACTTAAACAATTATGAATGCCCAACCAGCATGCCAGAGGCCCACTGCCAGCACGGAGGTCTTCCTACACAGATTTATAGGAAGAAAGCACAGGACCAAAGCCCAAGTACAAGGATGTGGCCAATAACAGGCGATAGGACATGCCTAGCGAGGCCCAGAACACCCTTCCAGTGAGCTGGGTCTTGCCTCATTTGTATCACCATCTTTGAGGTCCAACAGCCAATCCTGCACTGTGGGGCTTTGGATTCATCCCACTTCTTCCTCAAAGGAGTAACTCAAGTGGTAATTCTGGGCTGACTTGTGACATTCTGTTTTCCAGGAGGGTGTCGTCACAGAGTCTGAGGTGCGCTGTGCTGTTTATTGTAAAAATCCCTCAGAGCATCCGGGAGCCTGCTGCCCTACCTGTCCAGGTAATGTTCAAGAAAGGGAAGCCGATGGGTTCTGTGATGCAGCACAGCTCTGTGGAGGTTGTTGTGTCCTGTCAATCACGCATTATTCCCCTCCCCTCCCCACACTGACCTTCACTTTACATCTGCGCACGGGATAAGTTCAGAGAGGAAGCTCCTTCGAGTGGCAGTATCTGTCAGGCTCTTGTGTGCCCAGCATGAGTGGAACTATGTGCTGGAGGTCTTGGCTTGCGGAATCCCCAAGCTCAGAGGCCTGCTTTCCACTCAGGGCCACAGGTAGTGTTTACTTTGGAAGGACGGACTATGGCTCTACTTGCGTTCAGAATGTTTTTTTTACTGTTTCCTACTGCAATACCTCGGCCAGAGCATGTCACGATGATGAGGTGACCAGATGTTTTCTGAAAACTGAGTGCTGTGTCCCACATGATTTTAGTTTGGAGCTTTGTTGGTTTCAGTTTTCAATGTGGTTTAACAAGTTGGACCCTCTGTCTTTCTGGAGAGGGCCCTTCTGCTGAGCTGACAGTGGAGGAACCCTTTCCTGCTGGCGGTGGGAGGGCTCCCGTGTCTTCTCCTGCTCTCTCATGAGAGCCTGGGGATTTTGAGGTGAGAGATGTTTTTCCTGATCTCTTAAGCCTGTGGCCAATAGTCTCAGACAGGTGTTTTGTGTTTTCTCTGAGCCCTTCTCCTCTCTAGTGCCGATTCTCACAACTACTAGTCTTTGCTTTGTGGGGTACTGTGCAAAGGCCTGGCTCTTCTTTGGACCTTCCTCTGAGACAGCAGAAGTTCCGTGTGGGATGCTCTGCAGACATGGTCTCAGGCTCGCTTCCCACGGAAACCCCACAGGCAGTTTCCCTCGCTCCTAGTCTTCCTCGTGCCCTGAGAGGTCTTTATTCAGCTCTAGTTTACTCCAGGGTTTCTGTGAAACTGATATTTTCTCAGTTTACGCGGGTGGAAAGACTGGTTAGAAGTGAACCAATTCCATAAGCCAAGGGCTTTGTATGGATCAGGGGTTTGTTTGAATGCTCTCTTTCTCTGAATAGCTAGGTGATTTGAACAGCAGTAACATGTCCTTTGATACCTCCGGGTAAGTCTAATGGTCAGTTCTTAAGACCGTACATGGAAATTTAATGCCTAGGCTGCATCCTGGCAAATTTTATTTGAATCTTCAAGGCAGTGGCAGTGTTGGGCTGGTGGTTGGGCCCAAGTAATTTCTATATGTAGCCAAATTCAAGACTGACAACAGGACACTTATTTTTTCTATCTAGATTAAACTTTATAATAATGTCTAGATTATTAGATAGTTCTATTGAGTAGAAAGTTGATTTATCAATGCAGAATCAATTCAGGGTCCCCCCTCTTAATCTCAGGAGTGCTCAAGGAGCAATATTATATTGGGGCAATATAAAAGGATCCTTGGACTGTATATAAACCACACCCTGCCAGTGGGTGATAGCTCTGTTTTTAGGTTGTCTTTGAAACTTAAGTATGCAGTTGGTAGGGTTGAAGTTTTTCTCTTTGACCACTTGTTTTTGTCATTGCGCTTTGGGTTCAGTTCCCAGGAAGAAGAAAGTTGAGCTCCATTCTCGTACACATTGCAGGGTAAAGTGCTAAGAAGAAATTGGACCCATTGATATGAGGGCCTTAGCAACCAATGGCCACGGGTGGGGCTGTAACCAGATTCCTTCTCTTCCCTCACCCTCAAATCATGCTGCTACCCTATCAATACTTAGAGGAGTATTCTATGTAGGTTCTGGAGCTCTGGAAAGCAAATATTTAAAAATGATCATGCCCCAGTGCCACACATGTCCCCTGACAACTGCACAAGCATGGCACCCTGGGGATGCAATTAGCTGTCAGCTTTGATCCCTCTCTTGAATTCCAGCGACCATGTTTGGGATGCGAGTTGGAAGATTCAGAAGCAGTGATCTCCAGAAAGTCTCATCCTTTGTCTTGGAGGGAATCCTCAGCCGAGTCTAGATAGGGAGAGTCAAGGACAGCCTTGGGGGTTCACCCTCGTCATGCAGAAGGACTGGCATCTGCCATTGATCAGACTGGCATTCTCTATAATGACAAACATGCGGGCAGTTTCCTCCTGCAATGAATTTCAGGGCATTCTTGGTTGTCTGCTCCTTCATTGTAGTCTGAGTCCTGCTTAAGGATGGTGGGTGTGCTAGAAATAGAATTATTTTAAATTTTGTTGTTTAAGTTGTCAAATATAGATTGTTGTGGAAAGCCATATGACAGAGTCGGAGGCGTAAACATGAGAAAGGATTGAAGACACTTTGCTGGGAATGTCCTTTGGAAATAGACTATTAAGTGCCTGTCATTATGAATGGTGCTAAGACACAGTCACTGGCAAGGCCATGCAAGCTACCAAGATTTTTCAAAACCGTCCAAAACAGCAAGGAGCCATCTAATTGCTAGCAATGGGTATTGCTACAAAAAGAGATCTTATCCCTGGGCCATCATGTGAATTTACCTTTTCTTGGCCTTTGTATTTTGCATTCAGCTCTTATCTTCATATCTTTCTATTGAGTGAAGAGTCACACTTAGCTTGAAGACGGATAGGGCCAGGAGCCAGCTCAGCCATTGCAAAGTTCATTTCCCTTCATCGGGAGCCAGGTCCTTCAAGCGTTTGATGATTTCTTTTGACATTGTCTTGGGAACTTCTCTGTCCTTCACAAAGGCCTACCCACACGTAGTTCTGCTTTCAACACTGGCTACTATGAGGAAAGTCCTGAAGGAAGTGGTTATGCCATTTGCTGACAGGCCTGTGGTTGGCGTGACCCAGATGCTTGCTAGCCTGTGTCTCGGGTCATTTAGTGTAAGTACTACCCTGAGCATCTTTCTGAAGGGAAACATCTCCTGCAGGTTTGTACCTTTATGAGCTACACTTGGCAGGAAGTATACAGCCCATTAACACACGGAGTGGATCAGAAAACCATTGGGTACATCCTGTCTTGTCCCCGCCCATTATGGCCTTTGTGCGTGACCCTCTCTGTAAGGGCACCATGTGTGGCAAAACCGAGTTCATATTACAACTCAGTCACCTACCGTGGTTTTGTCTTCTGTGGGAAGACAGTCAGAGCCTCTCTTTTGCAGTACCAGAAGGTGGTGTGGGAACCAAGGGCACGCTGGGCCAAGAATAGGGTGTAACTCTTGGTACTCTAGTGGCCTCCCACAGAGGCATCTGCTCTTTCTCATCCCCACCATCCCTCCCTCAGCCTTCCTTTGGCCTCTTCTGACCTCTCTGAGTTCGTCACCCTGGCTGTGGTCAGCACGACCCTGCATGACTCACTGTGGCACATCTGCCGGCCATGGGCTGACTCAAGTTCCACTGTCATTTGTTTCCTATCAGCTTCAGGGTCTGGGCCTGTGCGAATGTGCCAGTCACTTGAACTGTATCATTTCCCCTTTTCATTGTGCATACTGTTGTGATCAAAGAGGATCTATACTTGGTAGAGGCACAGCTGGGAGGCGGTAATAGGAGGTGGAAGGCTCATGCCAAGCTGAATGAAGACTGTTGTCCTAAGTGCAAATTCCCTGCTTTCCAGGCTGTGTGTTTGAAGGTGTGCAGTACCAAGAAGGAGAAGAATTCCAGCCGGAAGGAAGCAAATGTATCAAGTGCTCCTGTGTTGTAAGTACTGCGAAGCACTGCACAGATGGTCCTTAGGGTTGACCACTTGGTGCCTTTACTAAGAGCAGAGCTATTTTCTACATTCTCCTCATTAGAATCTCACGATGCAGAGCCCAGGGAGAACCCACTCCATGTGAGGCAAGCTTCTCAACTCTGGTGATGTTCACCTTCTGGGCTAGGGTTCTATGCGATGGACCCGTTTGCATGCATTCATTGCAGAATGTTCAACAGTATCCCTGGGCTTGCTCTAATAGATCCACAGTCATATAATCATCGCTGTCTGCAGACCTTGTTCAGTTATACTCTGGAGAACAAACTGACCTCTCATTAAGATCCACTGTCCCCTCAAACAGGGGAGTCCCTCCACCCCATTTGGGGAAGACCATGGGTCTTCTGTTTCATGAAGCAGAGGGGCTTCTGGCCGTGGGACCTTTAACTTCAGAGCCGTCAAAGTGGGAAGTGAATGAGAACAAACAGTCTCTGTGTGTTCTGTGGGGTGAGGGAAGGTTGGTCACCTGGGGTTGTAGAGAACTGATGGGAGGAGATTGCTCAAAAATAACCCTAGAAATTAGGGAGACAACCATAGACCCATCTTTTCAAGCATGCTTAAGAATGAGGAAGAGTTTGGCCTGTGCTCTGATTTTAAAGGAATTTTTATTTTTATTTTATTTATGTATTTATTTGATTTTCGAGACAGGGTTTCTCCGTAGCTTTTTTGGTTCCTGTCCTGGATCTAGCTCTTGTAGACCAGGCTGGCCTCGAACTCACAGAGATCTGCCTGCCTCTGCCTCTCGAGTGCTGGGATTAAAGGCGTGCGCCACCACCGCCCGGCTCAAAGGGAATTTTTAAATTAATGTATTTTATATCAGAAGTAAAACCAGTGGTGATGATGGTGATGGGGAGTCTGGTGTTCAGCTGTTGCTCCAGGCGATTTACAGTAGGAATTAGTACAGCATATACTGTTAGGAATACAGTTAGTGCTACAGTGTATACTGTTAGG
>NC_022012.1:17521763-17533887 GCF_000317375.1 Microtus ochrogaster
TATACTGTTAGGAATACAGTTAGTGCTACAGCATATACTGTTAGGAATACAGTTAGTGCTACAGTGTATACTGTTAGGAATACAGTTAGTAGTATAGCATATAATGTGAGAACATACATCTCATGAGTCACAGGTGACACAGATGCGTCTTAGTATATTAAGAAATACACAAGGAGCACTACCTTCTGAATCTTACTAAAGCAGAGGCATGTGGTGCCCCAGGAGTCATAGCTCTCCATACATCTTTTCTACTGCAGCACAAGCCCATTCAACCTCGAGTCAAGACCAGAGTAAACATGTCCAGGCTCACGTGATGGTGTTTGTATAGAGGGCAAGGAAAGGAAGGAAGAGAGGCAGGGAGCAAGGGAAGACGAGGGATATATATGCATATATCTCGATATAAAACAACATAGGATTCATGCCATATATTACAAACACAGTAGAAACTTCCTAATGGAAACAAACACGAGCCTGTATATTTCCACACATCTTTATTTTCTCTCTTACTATGAGCCAATAGCTTTATCCTATTTTTTTTTACATTAGTGATTTCTACCTTTTTGTTAAAAATTGTCTTTTTCTAGAGTTTTTTCCTTCCATATTTCTGTATTGTAACATGTAATATTTTCTGTTCCTTTTTTCCCCTAATGTCAATCTTTTGGGAGTAGGTGGAGGAAAAACAAGGCAGATTTCAATAGGAAATTGTAAATGTCTGTATCAGCAAATTGTTTTTCTACAAAAGGTATGCCAAAATCAGACAGTCAACCCTCCAAGGGGAAGAACCTTGGCAGGTGCCAAGAAAGATGAGAAACCTCTGTAGTTTTGCCAACGATGTCAGTCAGAAGTTTCCAGAATTGGGACTGGAAATGAGTTTATGTGTACAGGATCACAGACTTAATATACCGAGGCATGTGGATTTCATGTGTTTTTAAATTCACTGTGTGCAGAATGAAACACAGCAAAGGCCAAGTTCAGGCCCCGGAAGTCCTGTTTTCATTTCCAGTTGAGCAAAGTAGAAATCTAAAGATGTTTGTCCAAGTTTTCTTGCTTAGTTGCTTCTCCACAGACCTGTAACGTCTGTCCCTTCCTGCACGTTAACCCAGCTTCCTGTGTGCCTGTAGTCATAGCTTCCTTCTGATTCTCCTGGTGGCTGTCCTCATCCCTTGAAGTGCCGCTACTGGCTTTGGTTATGTTGCTCATTGCTAGTCTTTACCAGTGGTTCTTAACCTGTGGGTTGTGACCTTTTGGGGTCACAGATTAGATATCCTACCTATCAGGTTATTTACATTACAATTCATAACAGTAACAAAGTTACAGTTATGAAGTAGCAGCGAAATGAGTTCATGGTTGGGGGGTCACCACAACTTGAGGAACTGTATTGAAGGGTTACAGCATCAGGAAGATTGAGAACCACTTCTTTAGATTACTAGAATAAAGTTGAGGGCAGGGTGTGTTGTCCCCTAGCATACGGGGAGTTCAGAGCAATTATGAATACAAAAGTTTGAGGTATAAACTTTTGCTTAGTAGCACATTGTAAAATTGGTCTGCATTTAAATGTTCTTTCATTTTGCTATCTTTTTGATGTAGTTTGTTTTTAAAGAATGAAAGAGAAAGTGATGGCTGGGCAGCGGATGTCTGGGTGCGGGGGCTTTGGGGATGCTTGCTTGAGATTGTCCCAAACCTGTGGTCTCACTTTGTTGCTTACCAGGGTCATCCAGCAGCTGGGCTGGGAATTTTGATGTGTAAAGCATGAGGTAACCTCTTTCCGAATGACCCGGAAGATTTTCACCAGTTCACTGGGAGACAGAATGCTTGTCTGAGAAGGTTCTATGGATGGCAGACCGGGAAGGTTCCACCAATTAGCTGGGCTAGGGTACGTGGAGGGGCATTCGGAGCATTGGTCTTTAGACTTCCCCTACAGAGCAGGACCAGGTGCTTTAACAAAAAGCCAAGAGCTAGTATTGCATATATAGTAATGCAAGTGTACTTGTGTATTCATATGTGTAAATGATACTGTTTTTCTCTCAGAATCTATTAGAGATTGATTTCAGATCTCCTGTGAATACAGAAATCAGGTGATGTTTAAGTCCTTTATGTAGATTTGTGAAATTTCATAGTAATCACATGTAATATATGCACATTCTTCTGTACACTCAAGGTAATCATTAGATTACTTAGAAGACCTAAAAATGTAAATGATGTGTAAATTTTATCATATTCTAATCTTGTAAATAATTATTTTACTCTTATATTTGGGGAATAATGACAAAAATCATTTGATATGGTCTGTATAGACAGCTTCCCAAATCTCCTTGCCTCTGTGAGTGGTTCTATCCACAGCTGTATAACCCATGGGTGAGGAGAGACAACTGTATTCATGCGGATATATATTTGTGTGCACATAGCCTGTTTGTTTATATACACATACAGACATGAATATACAAATCTCCGTGCAAACCTTTATAAGCAGTACCATAAACACTAATGTGAAAACACGCTTGCATATCTAAATTTGGATTTCTCTAGAAACAGATCCTGAGGCAAAGAACTTCATGTAGGTAGTTTATGAGTTTATATGGGAGATTAGATAAGGAGGGGTGGCATACAGTTGAGGGTGCACTGCCAAGTGCCAGGACCTGAGCACTGCTCCCCGCTTCCTGAATCATGTGGTTAAAACTAATTTCCATTGTGGTAGTGTTGACAAGTTGATACTTGAGGAGTTCATTGGGCCATGAAAATCAGCTATTATGGGTGGATTTCTAAGTGCTCAGGCTCAGGAGAGAGGAGTTTGACCTCTCTTACCCTTTGTCCTCTTGTGCTATGTGAGTACCCAGAATTCCTCTCCTCTGTAAGATGCATTTATAGGTACTGTCTTGGGAGCAGAGAACAGCTCCACAAGCCAAACTGGAAGCCTTATTTTATGTTTTCATCCTTAAGAACTGTGAAAACTTAGTTTCTGTTCTTTATAGATTATCCAGCATATGGACTTTTGTTAGAGGAACATAGACGAACCAGAACCTCAATGAACTGCCATCGCAGGTCTTGGCTTCCTAACTACTCTTGAAGCCTGCATAGATTCCGTGCCTCAGATTTTTTTCTCTTTGAGAACTGGGGACTTATGTCAGCTCCCACCAGCCACTGACTGAGAGCTGTCTCTGGAAGGGTATCAGTTGGCTGGTTTTCCAGCTGCCACTCAGATGGCAAGGGGCTCCTCAGCAGAAGAGGAAGAAGGTGTTACAGGTGTTGATGTTAGGTGACTGGTTGTGAACTCAGGTGACAAGTTGGAGCAGATGAAGTCATGGGGGCATCCAGAGTTATCAAGAGCAGAGATGGATGTGCATATGCGTGACCCATATGCTCGTCAACGCACACATGCTAGCTTGCTTATGGCTCTGCATGTGGTGTGCATATGGGTCTACACATACCTATACATACACGTATGTTTATAACACTGGGCCATCCCTTCATTCTCCTTCATGTTTCCAGTTCCTTGCCCATCTGCCGTCTTTGTCTATGCTTTGCCTTGTTCATTTGGAGAGTGTTTAAGCTTTTAAGCTCATGACTATATCAATCCACTTTTCTGTACACCCCTATGTTCCCCGAGCAGAAGTGACAGTCTTAATTCATTTGTGTTCCTGAGATGCTATGGCTCTAACTTGCTAGGTTTCCTTCCTTCCTTCCTTCCTTCCTTCCTTCCTTCCTTCCTTCCTTCCTTCCTTCCTTCCTTCCTTCCTTCTGCCTCCATTCTGTCCATCTGTCCTCCATCTCTGTCTCTCCCTCATCCTCTTTACATTACACACACACACACACACACACATACACACACACACACACACACACACACACACACACACCCCACACGTAGTCCAGTGACATACTTGGCCCAGGATGACCCAGTTTGTGCTTTCTCATTCTCTGTGTTAGTTGCTGCAGAGGGCACGCCACCCTCTGTATGTTCATCTTTGTGTCCTCGGGGCTCACCACCCTCTGCTTGCCAGTATTTGCAAGCTTCTCTTCTCTGGTCTGTTTCCACGTAGCACACTAGGAGAAAGAAATGGTTTCTCTTCTCTACTATGGCAAGCCAGCTCCGCCAGGCTAGCTAACCAACTTTTGCCCGAGATATCCACTGTACTTCACTGTCCCCTTATCCATTGCTTATTGTTGCTCTGGGGTTGAATGTGTATAAAGTCGCCCTTAGATATTCTCTGGCTGACGGGTGATTAAAATGATCCTTCTCTCAAGTGAAATATTGTCATTGTTGTGTGGCTTGCATGTTAAGTCCAGTCCTCCTCTTTACACCCTCCATTATTATCGCTATCATTATTTATTTTTTTGGAAAAATCTGTGTAACCCTGTTTTTGCAATGTGGTGACAGAGGCAGACCACCAGAAAGGCGCTTCATGTGACTGAGATGGATGCCTTAGCTAATGGAACAAATGCTTTGCATATGACTTTATATCCTGCTTTAGTCAGGACAGTATGCATGGCATTCCAGACAGCTGAGGACATGCTCGCCTTTGATGATATCTGGAGAGCACTGCACAGCTCTGTCCTCCCACCCATTCCAGAAGCAGAGAGTCCAAGATTTTTAGGTGTGAATATCATCGTGACTCAGTTAGGAACTTCAGGGCTTTATCATCACCCATTAAACTATATCAGCCCCATTTACACTCCATAAATAAGAGCCAAGAGGATTGCATCCAGAGCCCCGATGCTAATCAGGGGTGTGATGATTTGCATCCCCTTAGCTGTTCCATACATTTGTCTGGGCCATATTAGAGTATGTTTCTTATAGGATGTGTTTGATAAAAGTACTGTTTTAGTTTTAAAGCACAGCCATGATTATTTCTCGAGTCTGAAGCATGTTGAACATTTGTGAAAGCATTACACTTCCTTTGTTTTGAGCTTGAAGTTCTATTACTTGCCAGCCTATATCTGTCTGTCTGCCTATCTATCTATCCATCCATCCATCCATCCATCTATCCATCACCTATCTATCATTCATCTATCATCTATGGCATCCATCCGTCATCTATTTATCAATTATCCATCATCTGCAAGCTTATGTATTTATGTAGCTACCTTCCATTCATGTATGGATGTATCTCTCTATCAGTCTGTTTATCCTGCCTATCTAACACATGATTGCTTAGTCAAATATTCAGGAAATGTGGTGGCAGTTGGCATAGGCATTTCCTTAAAATACATCTTCAAGGCTGTAAGACTTGAAGGTGCCAATGGGAGAATTTGTTGTCGTCACTGTTTTTAACAATCTGTTTTAGGAACCCTATAGGCTCAAGGTTCTTGGAAGTTGCAGACAAGAGGAGGTAGCCACACCTCCTTGGAGAAATGGTAAGGCCTCAGTCTGTAAAACCAGCCAAATGAAGTGGCCAAGATCAAGTGTTGTTGCCGACAAAGGCGTGCTAACTTCAGAACATTTGAACCACTAAACATGGGTTGTTAATGGGCTGTCTGTGATGGAGGAGCTCTGCTTTATGGGCACTAGCAGCCCTGAGGTCCATAAACACCTTTGCTCTCACTTACACTTGACATATTGCAAAACATGTCTCCCAGGCAGACTGGAATTGGAAGATTGTGGAGAACAAAGAAGATGGCGGTCCCGTGGCTTCCCTCTCGTAGCCTGCATTCCTTAAGATGTCCTGTCCTGGCTACTTTCCCAGACTCTCTTTTCTTTTGGCTTCCTGGCCTTTGAACTGGCCACCCTGACGCTGGGCCTTTTCTGCATTTTTTTAGAAGTGTGGCCTCTCGATCGCTCTCTGAGGCCCATGGAAGCCAAAGCCACAGCCTCGAAGGCTCACCAGAGGAGCTGTGAGACTCAGGAAGTTTGAGAAAGGCCAGTCTGCTAGCTCTTGGCCTTTACACTGGCCACCGTTCCTGCTCTCCCTTCCCTTTCCTCTCTTCCTTCCCTCACCATTACCCCGTCTTTAGGGGGTACCCACTTATTTTGTGTTAGGAACTGGAACTTTTTGTCTTGAAGGAAACTTGTTTTGATTCCCCATAAAATCCTGTGCTTCATTCTCCAAAACATCAAAACACATAGTTATTAGATAATTTTGATGAGGAGCAGTTGCAATAAGAAGGCACACTGTATCACTCTACATGTACAGACTACATTGTGGCCTCATTGGGGCGACTGTATATTCATTACGTCAGCCATTAATCATTGTTTTGGGTTGAGAGTACTCAGCCCCCTTTGCACTTTCTTCTTTAAATACACCATTATTGGATGATTTTATTGAGCTCTATCCATTAGGGGGAAATGCTAATTTTGACGCTTCGGTGCTTACGGTCATGCCGGGTATTGATAATAATGACCGTATCCAAGGCAAATGATGCGGACCTTGTTTTCTATTCTGTCTGCATCACCTTGCCCCCCATCTGTCAGGGATCTTCTTTCTACCCAGCTTCCTCCTTGTTCACCAGTTCACCAGTTCAGCAGGGAAGACTGAGGGCTGGGAACTGCTGTGGAGGAATGCAGGAAGGAAGGATTGTGTCAGCTGCTGCAGCTCTTACTAAAATGGCTTCCTATGGCAAGGAAGTGACTTCCCCGGCACTGTCTTATTTGAGAAGTTCTGGTAAACAGAAAAGGCTTCCACGACTCCTGGCAGCAGAAGCTGTGTCAGGATGTGGCCACCAGTGATGAGAGGTGCTCACGGTGGCAGAGCTTTTGAAAAAGGAGGCTGGTCCTGTACCCTCAGATTTGACCTTGGAATAAAGTTGATCCAGCTGGGATTGTACAACTCCAAAATAGGAAGCAGAGGGAGATATTATCATTTCTGTGGCCACGTGATGCCACAGGAGTGCAAGCTACCTACTCCCAAGCATGCCATTCTCAGGACTCAGGATTGTCCATGCCTGTCCCCTCTCCCATGGCCTTTGCCTTACTTGCGATAATAAATACAATTTTGGCACATTTTAGTCACAGGCTCCCATTATATCTTCCCTGTCCACTGGGAGAAATTTGGCTACATTTGAGCAATAAATTGGAGAATTGAGCAATTATTGAGAGAATTAGATCAATGTGGGCAGTTTATCTGACTTACACAGGCCAAAAAGCTCAGAGGAGTTTTCAGAACTAGTCTGAAACACTAGTACAATTATTTAGTATTTCAATTCCCTAGAAGGTCTGCTGTCCCTCTGAGGACAAAAGTGGTCTTGGCTTTGGACAGTCCACTGAGCAGTAAGTCACAAGACAAGCTCTTTTTCTTACAAGGTTAGAAAACATCTAGCCAATATGAGGGGCCTCCAACAGGCTTAGAAAAGTCACGTGGTGTGCTTGCTTTCGGCTGGACCACCAAGTTGCGGGTTGATGGTCCGTGTTGCATTGGATGTGAGTGGGTATGACAGTACCTGTTTTCTAATAATCCTTCTAATGGTTTATCAGACGTCTTAGTTTGAAGCAATGAATGTATGATTCTCATATATCTGATGTTGGAAAACCACCAAAATGTGCTGTTTTGAGATACCACTGGATTAGTTGCCTACTACAGTCATTGATAATGACCTTGATAGAGACTTAATTGTATCTTAGAAGGAAGAGGACAAAGGCAGGGTCTGGCTTAAGGTGGGTCTTTCAACATGAGGAGTTGGTTTCGATTGGGTAAATTTCATGGTTTATTAGGCTTAAGATTGTCAGAAAGCTCAAGGGGAAAGCTTCCCCCGCACACACTTAAGAGTTCATCAGCTGAGTTCAGCTATTATTGTATGATTCTTTCAGCACGTTCCCAAAAACCAGTGGAGACCTACATATTTTATCTTTTCCATGTGAAAAGCTTGAGCACATCTATCCCATATTTTATATCCTGTCTCATGAATTTTCAAGAAATATTTGCATAGGTGTCTTATTTTTATAGCTTACAACATTCCTTATGGTTGGTGCCTTGTATAATTTATGGTTGAGGCTTCCTGTGAAGTTTTTCTACATAGGGAGTTACCATGCCAACAGTAATCCCAACATCAAAACCAGAAATTTCTTGAACAGTGTTTGAAGATTTATATAAAAACACAGTTTGAAAAGAGACCAACAAGTGATTTCTTTGCAAAAAAAAAAAAAAAGAAAAAGAAGTTGTTGATAATGATAGCTTCCATTACTGAATGTGTTCCACATAGCACTTGAATGTTTATTTTCTCAATTATCCTGCAACCTCAGTGATAGTGGATCTTCTTTTGATGAAGAAACGGAATTTTGAAAAACTCAGTAGCTTGTCTGAGGTCGTAGAGCTCAGAGAACAGAAAAACAAAGCTGCCTGGCTCTCAAGCCGCTCACGTAAGCAGGCAGCCAGCAGGGTTTGGAGCTGTCATCTACCACCACTTGTAGACACTTGAAACTGAGAAACGCCGTTTGAGCCTATGGGGTGAACAAACCATAGGAATTTTAAGGAGAAAATAATGATGTTGCGAGCACCCACAGAAGAACCCAAATCTGATGCAAGAGATATCAACACAATAACAGTGAGTTACACTCCCTCCTCTAATTCACAAGACTAAGCAAGTTTAAACTCATACCAGATTTTATGCTCAGGCGTTGGGCCTGAGCATGTGTCACAGTGGTGCTGGGGAGGATGAAGAACACACATCTATTTCCCTTGCATCAGCTGGGGAGCGAGGCGCTAGGATCTAGAGCGCTTCTCTAGCCAAAGTGTGATGCGTATGCAGGAAAAATGTGGGTGTTGCTGGGGTGGAGTCACCCTCACTTCCTCTGCTTCAAGGGAGGGATAGAAACAAACATGTTTCTGGTGGGGTGCATTGATACCTGGTGGGGGTTCAGAGAACTCGTGCATCTAGGAAGAAGCTCAGAAGAGGTGGTTTCCAAGAGGAACCTCTTTGGTCTCCTGAAAATTCCAGGAGAGAACAATTTTGCTGCATCCCAAAGAACTGTTCAACTCTCTGTCAGTTCTTAGTTCCATCTTCTCGTTTATCCCTGCATACAGCCAGTTACTCATTAATTTAACAATGATTGAGTACCTACTTCACGTCAGATACTGCTTGAGGTGTTGAGACTCATCAGGCAGTTACAATATATTGACTTGAATGCAATTATTAAAACTAAACTGACATCAGACCACAGTGCAAATGTTCCATATGTAGTTTATGATGGTCAGGAAAGGCCAGATGTTTTAGAAGAAAAACCCATTACAGTAAGATTGAATGTATTTTTGTTCAATTTCTCCCACCAGATGTAATATTATTACATAACTAGATGGTAGTGCATTTATATTAATTTAGGTCACCATCCTTGTTATCTTCATTTAACATTGGAATTTATTCATCTAAACATCAGGAAATAAGATACAAATATACGAAGTTTTCATTCAGTGCTCAAAAAGTTTCAAAATTTGGAGCCCTTCCAACTCCAAAGCTTTGGACTGGGAATGAGTAAGCAGCAAACCCGGAGCAGACCCTCTGTGTGTGCGGTGCTAGAGATGGAGCTCACGGTCATGGATCGGGTGGGCAAGAACTTTACATCTGCGCTCTAGACCCAGATAAATAAAAAAAAAAAAAAAACAAAAAAAACCAGAATCTGATACCCCTTTGGTCCTAAGCATAATGTACATCCACTCAGTATTGTGAATGTATTTCAACTCCACTAAAAGATTGGAACAATTTTCACAGTTTCATAGAATTCTATCAGCACACTATGATTTGATCATTTCTCTCATTTTTAAATTTTATATTTTTAATTTCTATTATGAATAATGTGATAGGCAGCTTTAAAAATCTTGCTTTGATTAATCTTTGATTCTTTACTCGATCTGAATGCATAGAAATACAGCAAGAATACAAACCCCTGAAGAGGTGTAGTGGTGTGTGCTGCTGAGCTACTTCAAAGAAACGATATCTGAGCTTGCACTCAGATCAGAAGTAAACGTGTCTGATGCCTCTCTCTTCTTGTGCCAAAGTGTTTTCTACTCGGTAACCAGTTTCCACCCCGAAACAGCTTCGTATGTGTTATTTGTGTTCTAATTTTCTATGTATATTAGTCATCTATGTGGGTTTTTTTTAAAATTGTGTGTTTTTTATGTCTATGTTTTGTTGTGTACTTAAAGTTGCATTGCAAGCTGGAGGTGTGGCTCAGTTGTAGAGTGTTTGCCTAGCATGTACAAAGCCACGAGTCCAGTGCTTAGTAGAAAGGAAGGAAGGAAGGAAGGAAGGAAGGAAGGAAGGAAGGAAGGAAGGAAGGAAGGAAGGAGAAAGAAAAAGAAAAGGGGTGGGGGAGGGAGATAAAGGTGTTGGAGGAAAAAGGAGAGGGATGAAGGAAAGAAAGGAGGGAGAGAGGGAGGGAGCGGAAGGGAGCAAATACTGGGGGTGACTGGTGAATGACGCTGTCTCACACAGAAGTGTTTTTAAGAACATTGAGCAAATGCCTCTGGTTAATGTCCCTGGCATATGAACGGCAAAGGGGATAATGCCACAGTTTTCTGGGGTCCTTCTCTAACCTTTACTTTTCATCGTGGTCCAAATGTCTTACCAAGCAGAAAATCGAGGCTGTATTTTCAGCTCCCACATTAAGGAGTCCAGTGGTTTTCCTCATTTCTACTTACTCTGTGGCCTCTCTGACCCCATCGTTGTCAGGTAGTGGCCACCCATCTGCACCTGAGCTCATGCTGATGCTAGGTTCTGCAATGCAGAAACAGCCTCGGGGACAACAGGGACAGGAGTCCGGATGCACTCTGGGATATTGGGAGAAAGGGAAGTTGAACTTACCACAAAGAAAGTTAAAGATTTTCATGCAAAATAGCATGAAATATTAGTGCTGTGACCACAGTTCAGTATGGTTCCAGGTCTGTTTCTCCAGAGAACCGAATATTTTCCATTTTGTGGTGGTGCCTTCACACTTCCTTTCTTTGTTGCTGATGTCGCGCCGCTCCTTTGTTCCTGCCCTTTGCACCCCTTTTGCTGATGCGCGATTTTCAGTGCCCCACAAGCTGTCCCTGCGTTCCTAAAGCAGCAGCGATTGCTCTCACTATAGTCTTGATCCCGCCTTGAGTAGCCATCCCAGATTTCTGCGCACACTAGATATTCAGGAAATATCTTTTGAATGAATTGATTACACATTTTGGCACCTTTTAAATGTCATTCAAATGTTCAATTTGGAGGGTGGCAGTGCCTTTGTGGTCCCGTGGATGGCTTCAATTACCACCATTCCCTCTGAGTGGAATTTTAAACGGTACCACTTGTTTGGTGTAGAAGCAGCAATGTGTTTGGATCTAAAGGAGCCACAGTTCTCCCTGAAGACTAAGGGGAAGAGCGCGCCCTCACATACACCTGGCGTGCTCCTCTGCATCCCGCCTCCCAGGCTGCATTGAGGTAGAAGCGGTGACCCACCCGCCTGAGTGTAAAACATCAAGCGAACTGCAAAGGAAGCAGACCCTGTGAGGGAGAGCGAGCCTTCTGTAGCCCGAGCACTGGGAGATGAGCTAAGAGCGAGGAACCGGCTCCAGGGTCTGACACCGTTGCCTTGCGAAGACTCTGCCTTTGCCTAGTCTTTCTCTCTGTACTCTGTGAAACCCAGAATCAGACGGCACAACTGTGATCATGATCAATGGCAGTAATTCCAGATGCGAAACTATAAAACCACGTGGGAACTTTTAATATCTCAGCTTTACTGGAATTAAGCAAAAAAAAAAAAAAAGTTGCTATCCATAATGAAAAAAAAAAAAAGAAAGCTGTTGTTTTCCCCTCCTGTTCTCTGTCAATAGGCTTCATTTCAGTGATTTCACACAAATTTGTGATATCATCCAATATCAACATATGCTGTGGTCCTTGGTCATAATTTAAGCACTAAAAATCAAAAATAGAAAAAATGCTTTAAAATCTCAAAGTGAATATGAAAAATGATTCAAACCACATTATTTACATTGACCCATACCTTATTTTTTATTCTTATTTGATGGGGCAAATTTTTAATATCCTTCCATACACTGCATTGTACAGCTATTGTAGTCTTTAGGGCTCTTTTCCCATCCGCCTGAGTTTGCAAATCTGTTTTTGTTTTTGTTTTTCTAGACAGGGTTTCTCTGTGGTTTTGGAGCCTGTCCTGGAACTAGCTCTTGTAGACCAGGCTGGTCTCGAACTCACAAAGATCCGCCTGTCTCTGCCTCCC
>NC_022012.1:17533987-17574596 GCF_000317375.1 Microtus ochrogaster
GTGCGCCACCACTGCCCTGCCGAGTTTGCAAATCTGACTGGCAGATGCCTGGAGTGGCTTTCGTCATGTTGCCAGAAGAATGCTTGTCTTTTCAGCTGCAAGTGAGAAAGAGAGAGAGAGAGAGAGAGAGAGAGAGAGAGAGAGAGAGAGAGAGAGAGAGAGAGGAGACCCTTGAGAATTTGAGGTTTGTTGGTAGGTTCTCATCATCCATGATATTCATAAACAATGGACACAGCTGTCTCTAATGACTCAACCCACTAACTGACGGAGCAGAGCCAGCAGAACACCAGACTCTGAGAGGACTTTGCTTCTGACACGAGAGTGGTCATGCATTGAAGAACGAAGCAGTTTCTTTTGTAAGCAAAACGGACAGGTACCTTAAACTTTTACCATTCGCAGAATCGTTTGGTCAAACCCTAGGGCGAGTGCCGGGGCTTCGTTGGTACTGGGCAGTGTACAGACTGTGCTTCTGGGCTGATCTGTCAGCTGCAGGCAGGCTGGGCTCTGCTCCTGCCCTGTGGGCTGCGCTGGATAAAAGGTCATAGCTTGGGAGCACAGAGGTTTGGGGTCCAGTCCTGCCCTCTGCAAAACTGGAGAACTGTGGGACCTGGAATCTCCTCATTCCTCTTCTGGAGACTCCGTTGCCACACCAGCAAAACAAGGCTTTCCTAGGACCTTGTTGGTTCTTCAGTTCACAATCTGCCCAATACAGACAAAGTCTTTGTTCTCAGGAAGCCGGTTATTAGATAAAGTCTAAGATGCCAGTTAATAGGATAATAAAAAAACCCCACTGATATATTTTTAAGTTAATTTTTAAATTTTGTTTTAGAATTTAGGCCCTGTAAAATTCACTCTTGGGGGACATATGAGTGAGTCTTGCCAAATGATGGTGTATAATTTTATTGAAAAAGGCAAACTATCTTTATAAACCTAGCCATAACTTATTTTATTAACAAAACAAAGCAAAGAGAATCTGCTTGGACTCTTAAATTGTGTCTTTGTGGAACTATTGGGACCTCCGGTCTTTGGTGTATCTAGGGTGAGGGAAGCAACTTGCATTCACTGGTTCTGAAGTGAATTGCTGGGTTCTGTTTGTGAAACAGCAACGGAGGGAGAGGAAGTACCTTTTCTTCCCCAGGGCAGGGCCTACATTATCCAATAAGATGGGAATGCTCCCCAGAATGAGGACGCCAGGTGCAGGGCTGTACCACAGCTGCTGCTGAATGGACGGAGCACAGTGGGGTTTGAGGCTTCCCTGGTTCCAGTGTTGTGTCTAGGGCTCAGAGATGGAAACGTGTTCCCGTAGCTTCACATGGCTGCTATGTCTCTGCAGCCATATAAAACCAGGCAGATTGAGACAGAGAGTTCTGGAAGAGTTCTGAGATTCTCTGAGGAGAAGGTGTCCCCTGACCTTTGCAAGAGCCTTGGTTCCATGAAGCCTGTGCAGATGTTAATGTGTTGCAGCTCTGTGTCAATCCTCAGTGCATCTCATTCCAGATGTTATCCAAACGCAAGTACAGAGGGAAGTGGAGTTTTCCGTGGGGGAGGCAGCTATGACTGGAGCCTTAGCAGAGGCAGGCGCCAACTCAAGGGTCTTATATGTTCTGCCTGGGGTCTGACCCCTCTGAGGCCAGAGTGCCCTGCTGGAGAGGCAGGTTTCTAGATGCAGATGGGGATTTAGTTCAGCTCCGCAATTCAAACAAATGAAAGTAACTCCGAGCCTCAATTTCTGGTTCGTAAAACGAAAGTCTCTAACAAAGCCCTTTCAGAGTTGGATGAAAAGCACAGGGATCTGAAGCTTCTCACTGAGGAAATGAAGAAGACATCTGCAAGACACTTCAGAGCTTTAGAGCCCAAGCTACGCCCCTCCACTCCCTTACGTATGGCTGGGATAAATTCATAGTAGTACAGGCTCTATCTTGTGGCTAGCATGCCAGCACATAGTAGGTCCTTTCATAAATGTCTTCCTTGTATTATTTATTTATTTATTTGTTTGTTTATTTATTTATTTATTGTTAGGGTCTTACTTTAAAGCCTAAGTTGCCCTGAATGATGAATCCAGTCTCAGAGAGTCCCTTCCTTGCTCACAATCCCAGTGGCAGGCATCCTTGTTCCCAGTTAAAGCTAATGGGCCTTCCTGCCTGACTTGGTCATCCCGCTGTTTTCACAAACACGCTGGAGTCCTGGCTAGCCCTGATCATGCCACACATCCTCGCCTCAGGGTTTGCATTTGTAAAGCACTCTGCCTGGATTATTCTTCCTGTGGTCCCCAGGTGTCTGGTTCCTTTGCTTGAATGTCACCTGTTTAGTGCTATGGCTGGGTCTGGAGGGGGGCAGCACTGGCTGTGGGGACCTGGAGTCCCAAAAAGTGTGATGTGGTCCCTGGCTGCTGAGGCCCTGGCTGAAGGCAGAGCCTGGCCCAGAGGCTCCAGGCTCTTGAGAGGAGAGGCCAGGCTACTTTAGAAGCCAAACAACTTTCTTTTGTCTTATTTGTTTTCCCTTCAAGAAGTCAATGTTTCAGAGGCCACAGCAAGCGGGAAGTCATGACTGTTGGACACTCAGGACTTAGGATTTGAACTTGAGGGGCTGTCCACAGTTCTCCCCTTCCACCTCTCTCTGGAGTGTAACATTGGCCCTGACTCTGCATTCATTTTGCACTAAGTCATTCTTCCTAGCAGCAGAGCGCATCCCACCACTCTGCACACTCCCACAGAGGAAATCAAACCTTTGTCAATAGCTTTAGAGGCCAAAACCAAAATGGCGGTTTCCAGACCACGGCTCCAGCGATTTGCGTTGCCTTGCCAGGTACTGTCAAGGACAGGCCTCCTGCCCTGAGAACACGCAGGGCTGCGAATAAAAATCCAGACAAATCCGGTAAGGATATATTGGATTAAATCCAAAATCTCAAACTTTAAAAAGCTATCTTATCCCCCTAGAACACATCAAAGGTAAGCAGGTTTGTTCTTGAATACTGATTTTGTTATATAATGTTTTACTTAGTAGGGTTTTTTTGTTTATACAATTTTATTCATATTATTTAGCATTGCTACATACATGTGAATATATGATTCTCTGTGTAAAAGCTCTTAAGAAATAAGACTTTCTTCATTTCTAAACAATAGTGTAATAGATCAATAGTTCACAAATTAGCATAAACACACAAAGCAATCCAAATTTTTAAGTACTATTGAAAACGCTATTCCATTTCTTGCTTGGTATATTGAACATTAATAGAAAGAAGTAACATTTCTATTTGAACTTGGAGAAGTTCAAAAGAAAAACCTGGGCCTGGCTTGATGGTACATGGTTTAATCCAAGAACTCAGGAGGGAGGCAAGGGATTTCTGTGAGCCTTCAGTCAGCCATGTTCCATATAGCACTTTCAGACTAGTCAAGTCTACATAGTGAGTTCCTGACCCCCCCCCAAAATAAAGAAAAACAACAACAAAAAAACACCAAATAAACAAGCAAATAAGAAAAAAAAAACACAAAGGAAAAAAATCTTTTTGTTTGAACATGGTCTTTGTTAGCAACAACAACAAAACAATTAAACAAGCAAATAAGAAAAATAAGAACAAAGAAAAAAATCTTTTTTTTGAATATATTCTCATGTTAGCATAGAAAATCTCAACTAATGTTCAAATGTAGGGTCCAAACAGAGCCTCAAAGTCTACATGTCACTGGCACTGCGGTTAATGTATGATGAGAAATGATCTATTTTTGCTTGATCAAATTCACCATATTTAATATTAAAAAGGAATGTGTGTTCAAAAATGTTTTTTCAGATTGTTGAATATTCATATTGAAGAAAAAACAAGTTTGGTTCATTTCCTCACTCCATACACAAAACTAATTTCCAGTTCAACTTCCAACTAATATTGTTGAGATCCAGTGTTGGTCTGAATAAGCACTCTCCCCTGTAGGATCAGAAACTTGAGTATTTGGTCACCAACTACTTAGTAGTTTTTTAAAAATAAAGTGTTTTAGGGTTGGAGAGATGACTCAGCAGTTAAGAGCATGGACTGCTCTTTCAGAGGACCTAGGTTCACTTCCCAGCACCCACATGGCAGCTCACAGCTGTCAGAAACTATTTCTAGGGAACCTGAGGCCCTCACATGGACTTACATGCAGGCAAAACACCAATGCACATAAAATAAAAATAAATAAATTAGAAGTACAGTGTTTTAATTAATTTCTTGATCAAAGTACAATGTACTTTGAATGTAGTCACCTTCCACTCTTGGCTCTGGTTCATCCCAGACCTACCACACCTCCCTAGTTGTTTGTTTGTTCATGTTTTATTAAACAACCCACCAGGTCCAGTTTATGCTGTCCGTATACTGCTAGGTGTGGAGCCATCTCTGGAGCATGGTTGAAGTTCCAGGAGCCACATAACCTTAAAGAAAACTGATTCTCCCTCCCCCAAAGCCTTCTACGGTCCACAGTTCTTCAGTTAGGGGAGGGGATGGTGATCATTATTCCCCCCTCTCCATGCTGGAATATCAACTAGCTTGCTCTTGTGCAGGTCTTAGTGGGCAACCTCAGCTGTTGTGAGTTCCTGAGTACAGCAGTTCTGGCAGGTCCAGAGGACACTGTTTTGCTCACATCCTCCCAACCTCTGGCTCTTACAGTCTCCCTGCTCCTCCCCTGTGATGGTTCCTGAGCCCTGGGGAGGCACGCATATGTCTGTGAGATACAGATGTCCAGTCTGTGACTCCACTGATGCTCATTCTCTTACTTTGATGAGGCACGAGTTTCTGTTCACTGCTGACCCCTGCACAAAGAAACTTCTCTGAGACAGTCTGAGAGCTGTATTAATCCGTGGGTACAGAGATACAAATCTAGAGGGCAGTTTGATACTATGTCTTGATGTAATTAATAGGTTTTGTTCTTTCAACTTTGCACTAAGCGATAAAGATTTTTTACCAATTGGTGGTGTATAAGTTAAGCACTTACAAAAGCCGAATTTTGACCATAAGAACTGAGTTCATTCAGTGGATGGATAAAAATTTTGCCTAGTCAGTTTCTCATTTTTCTCCTTGGGGGACGATCATTTTAGCCTTACAAGCTGGATGGGAAGAGGCCATTCTCCACAGCCTGCTGGCTGCTCATTTTCTGACCTTCCCATAATCCTGTCTGAAGGAAGCCAACTGAGCTGGGGAGGTTGATAATGAAGATGTGTTAAGCCTAGGCTGGGAGTGAGGAAAAGACTTGGGGGGGGCGGAGAGTCATAGAAACCTCGTCTTACTCTCTGGCCTTTAAACCCTGCCTGACTTTTAAAAGATTTTTATTTATGTGTACGTGTTCAGGCACATGCATGTGTAACTACCATGTATGTGCAGATGCCAACAAAAGTCAGAAGAGGGCATCAGATTTCCCGGAGCAGTGTTTTTTAACCTTCCGAATGCTGTAGCCTTTGGTATCATTCCACCTCTTGTGGTGACCACCCCCCCACTCCAGCATAAAATTATTTTTGTTGCTACTTTATAACTGTAATTTTTCTACTGTTATGAATTATGATGTAAAGGTCTGATATGCAGGATTTCTGATATGGGACCCCATTGAAAGGGTCGATCAACCCCCCACAGGGGTTGCGACCCACATGTTCAGAACCACTGCCCAGGAGCCAGAATTACAGGTGAGCTGCCTGGCACGCCTCCTAACTGCTTATCCCTTCTCCATCCCCCGCATCCCTCCTCAGTGCTTCTTTGATGGTTCCCTCCTCTCCAGAACTTCAAAGGTTACGCAGAATACTGTGATGTAACATGAATATGATTATGATATAAAGTAGTTAGAAACTGCATACAATCCTGTAGAGAAGTTGTATCCAGGCCAGTAAGAGATTTCGCAATGGTGACAAGCTGGTGAATAAATGTATTTATTTTCTTGACCTACCAAATTATGTAGTTCCTTGGCAAGACTCATGAATCAGGCTGTAATCAAGTCGAGGGCCCTGCTGGGAGAAGAGAGTGTGGAAAGAAGGCTTAGGGACAGCCTGATCAAATTATGTTCCCAAAGGAGCGGTGGGGCTTAGATGTCCAAAGACCCTTGAGCCTGGGACTCTGGCACGTTTTTGTAAGGAGGTAAATTCGTTTGTTCATTCATTCCGTTAATGTTAGGAAAGAAACACAAAATTGGGGCAACTGTTTCAGATTAACAAACATGAAAGAGACAAGACAACTATGTGCAGTTCATGATCTTGCACTGGACTGTGGATTTAAAGAATTGCTATAAAGTTGACTTTAGTTTTAGTTTCCTTTCTTTCTATCGTTTTTACTTCAATTTTCAACTTTTTAAGGGTTTCGAGTTTTGTTTTGGAGTTACGGGAGATCAAGCCTATATAGTCATCCACACCATGCAAACCCTTTAGCGCTGTTATCTGCTGTCCTAAAAGCAATTCTTTGTCTTACACTAGCTATTCGCTGCCGATAGCTTTTCCTCTAAGGAGGGGGTCTCCGTAGCCCCTCGCCCTCCATGCTGGAATTCTGACTGGCTTGGTCTGGTTCGGGCAACCACAGCTGCTATGCACTGATATAAGCAGCAGTCAGGTTGCTGCTGAGAGACAGCCTTCACAGCACTCCTCTCCATCCTTGGCTCTTGCGTTCCGTGTCTTCCCAGTTTCTCTCCACTATGTGATTTCTCTTTCAAGAACCTTGGCAGTTTTATATGCAGAACTGGTACCGTGGGGTGAGGTGAGTTTTGCAGATATATACTTTTGGTTTTAAGCTTCTATGATTCACAAATTAAATATTTACCATATAAAAAGATTTTAATATTAGAATTTATATGTATTTATATGTACATTTATATATGTACGCCATTTTGATTTCTCATATCATATTAGTTAATAATTTGGGGAACTGAAAATATATGGACAACTAAATTTCTTGTGTTTGAAATGTATAAAAATAAAGACAGGTAATATATTCTAAATACTATAAAATGGTATCATCAAGACAGGCTACTTAACAAGAAATTTCTGGAGTGGTATAAAAGTCTTGTGATTATAACAATAAAACAGTTTAGGAGGGCATTTTAAGTAGGGCTAGAGTGTCTGGGAATAAATCTTTTCCTAGTAAAGAAGGAGTGGCTTGTGGTGTGAAAGCAGAGAGGGGATATGGGGGTGGAAAGGTGAAGTGGGGGAGGGGGATGAGGAGGAAGTAGGAAGAGGAAAGAGCAATGCTGTGCTTTGTTTGAAAAAGCCATAGGAGAACCTAATGCTTTCATGCTGATTAGAAACAAATTAATTAATTAAAGAAGCAAGAATGGAACATTAGGAAGTGAAGAAAAAAATGCTACAAACCATGAAAATTTGGGAAGTATTGTAGGAAACTAAGGCCGGTATACATCCTGCTGTTCAGAAGGGTTGGGCGTTTTCAAAACTAAATGTCGGGAAAGAATAGGAAGTGGGTGCTAAACTGTGTGTTGTGATCTTAGCAGCTGATGGGGTAACCCATTGACAACGGTGCTGGCTACAGTTTTCTGTAGATGTCTTTATTAGGCTGAGAGATGCTCTCTGTTATTTCCAGTTTGTTGAATATTTTTACCTTGAGGAGATGCTGGATTTTTGCCAAATGTAATTTCTACATCTACTGATATGATGGTATTACTTGGACCATTTTATTGTGTTAATACGATATATTGAGTAATTTTCATGTTATAGCACTCCTTGATTTGGGGATATGTTTTAGGTGACTGTCATATCTCCTTATGTGTTACTGGATTCATTTAGCTGGTGTTTTGTTGAAGAATTTTGAATTTTTTTCCACAGTAGTTTCAGCTGTAGTTCACTTTCTTGAGACATCTTTGTCTTTGTTTTGTTTTGTTTTGTTTGTTTTTTTTTGTATCAGGATAATGATGCTGCTTCAGGAAAAAAAGGCATATTTATTCCCTTTTTATTATGTAAAACTTTGTAAAATATTGATGTCCTCCCACCCCTCCCCTGGTTGAATGGAACCCGGGGCTTACACATGCTAAGGAGTACCAGAACACTGGCATACCTCTGCCTGCAGATGGAAGTTTCTGTCCTGCCGGGTCCTGCAGCTATTCAATCCCAAAGAAACACACAGACACTTATATTAATTAATAACCTTTATCCTATTGCTCAGACTTATTACTAACTAGTTCTTACACTTAAATTAACTCATAATTCTTATCTATGTTTAGTCACATGACTCGGTACCTTTTCTCAGTAAGGCATTCTCATCTTGCTTCCTCTGCATCTGGCTGGTGACTTCCTCTCTGTCTTTCCTCTTCCAAGCATTCTCCTAGACTGGTGGCCCTCCTATACTTCCTGACTACTGGCCAATCAGCATTTTATTAAACCAATACGAGTGACAAATCTTTACAGTGCACAAAAGCATCATCGCACGGCATTCTCCAGAACTTTATTTACTTTTAATTCTAAGACAAGGGCTTACCAAGTTGTCCAGGCTGGCCTTCAACTCATTCTGTAACCCAGGCAACCCTGGAATCCACTACTCTTCTGCCTGAGCCTCCGAGGTACCTGCAAATATAGGCTTGCACCAATTAGCCCAGCCAATGTCAATTCTTCAACCACTTGGTAGATTCTGTCCATGGCTTTTCTTTGTGGGAACTTTTTTGTCAATAATGAGTTTTCTGTATTTATTATAAGTTTATTTTTTCATATCTTCCTGTAAGATTCAGCAATTTGTTTCTAGCGATTTGCTATTTCATGGAGCTATTTAAATTGTTGTCACATAATTTTTCATAGTATTCTGTGTGACATTTTCATTTACGCGAAGTGAGTAGCAATGTCCTCACTGATGTCTGATTTCAGTGACTTAACTCTGCTTCTAGCTTCTTCTGTTCATTCTTGCTAATTTGCTGTATTTTCAATTTATAAATTTTCGAAAATTTCACATACAAATATTATATTCACCATGCTCCCTTAAGCAATTTCTCCCTGGGCTGCTGGCTCCATCTCATATTCATGACTTTTTTAGTTCTATATATGCAGATAAAAATACTTTCTGCCAGGTCCATTCGGAGCTGCCCTTATGTGCAACTGTTTAGGGCTGATCACTAAGGACTGGATAACCTATCATGGGTTTATGCAGGAAGAAGACTGTTTTTCCCTCCCAGCAATCATTAATTGCCTATAGCTCTTCCTCTAGGGCAGGGTTTTGTGATATCACTGTCATCCATGTTGGTGTCTCAAATGGTGGTGTCCCTTTGCGGGTCATGCTTAGGTGGTCATATTGTGGAGATTTCATGGACATAAATACCCGTAACATACAGAAGACACTATTTTATTGCAGGTGTCTCTGACTCATTCAATCTTTCTGGCTTCTCTTCCATGGTATTTACTGAGAAGCCTTAGGTGTAGAATTCATGTTGTAGATTTATCTATTGTGGCTGGACACCTCATCTCCAATTGTTCTCTGAAGTTTGACAAGTAAATTTATTTAATGGTTTATGTCTTATACAGAAAAACAAAACAAAACAAAAACAACCTTCTTAGATGAGGTGTGTTTGTGTATGCCGACTATGTTTTTTTGATTTTTTTATTTTAGATTGTTTGCTTTTATGTCAACTTGATGTAAGATAGAGTCCTTTTGCAAGCAGGTGTCATATACGAGAAAATGCCTGCATCAGGCTAGCCTATGGGAAAGCCTGTTCTATATCTTCTTGGTTGATGATTGATGTGGACAGGCCAAGCTCTTTGTGGGTGGCACCATCCCTAGGCTGATGGTCCCGAATGCTATAAGAAAACAGGCTAAGCAGGCTGTAATGAGAAAAGCCAGAAAGCAGCATTCCTCTGAGGCCTCTGCATTGGCTATTTTCTCAGGTTCCTGCCCTGACTCTCCTGGATGACGAACTATAAACTGTAGGATGAAGTAAACTCCTGTCCCCGCTCATTTTGGTTGTGTGTTTTAATAGAAACCCCAACAGAGACAAGGAGCGAGAGCTGCACTTACCTGTGGCTATGAGGGTGTTTAGGATGCAGCTGGGTGTCCTGTGTTAATGGGGTGGCGGTAGTAGGTCTTCTCCTAGGATCGATGGCTTCATTAGCTGCAGATAGCGGGCTAGGTTTACAGTACCAGGCGTGAATGTCCTCCTCCTGAGTGGGTTTCAAGTCCGACTAGAGAGCTGCTGTTATCATCAGGACATCAGTGCCACTTTTCAGCCTTTCCTGGTGTCCTGCTGCTCTGGTCACTGTTGGAGGTTCGTGGGCTTTACAGCTCAGAGGGATATTGATTTCTTCCCTTCCTGAGCAGCTACATAGTCCCTTACCTTCAGATGAGAGCTCAAGGAGCAGGCTTCCCGGACAGCTCCAGCTTGATTCCTTCATGTTCTCTGTCCAAATGTGTGGCGTCTATAGACCTTGTTTCGGTTTTTTTTTTTTAATTTATTTATTTATTAAAGATTTCTGTCTCTTCCCCGCCACCGCCTCCCATTTCCCTCCCCCGTCCCCAATCAAGTCCCCCTCCCTCATCAGCCCAAAGAGCAATCAGGGTTCCCTGCCCTGTGGGAAGTCCAAGGACCACCCACCTCCATCCAGGTCTAGTAAGGTGAGCATCCAAACTGCCTAGGCTCCCACAAAGCCAGTACGCACAGTAGGATCAAAAACCCATTGCCATTGTTCTTGAGTTCTCAGTAGTCCTCATTGTCCGCTATTTTCAGCAAGTCCGGTTTTATCCCAGGCTTTTTCAGACCCAGGCCAGCTGGCCTTGGTGAGTTTCCGATAGAACATCCCCATTGTCTCAGTGTGTGGGTGCACCCCTCGTGGTCCTGAGTTCCTTGCTCGTGCTCTCTCTCCTTCTGCTCCTGATTTGGACCTTGAGATTTCTGTCCGGTGCTCCAATGTGGGTCTCAGTCTCTTAAAAGTGTTGCTGTTTTGCATTAAGTTTCCAATTGCTCTCACTCTTTGAGTTACTGGTTTTAGGAAAAGGTTTATTTTCAGGTGCTTCTGAATTGCCCACATTTTCTTGTCTTATTGATTTTCAACTTGATTCCATATTTTATGCTTTTATTAAGCCTTTCTCTATAATATTGCGCTGTCTCCTCTTCCTGCCCCTTTATTTTCAACCTGTTTATATGTTTGACTCTAAATTTAATTTCTTTGCAGACAGCACATAATAGAATTGTAGTTTTGAATAAGATTTATATCTCTTTGCCTTTGATTTGGAGCATTTAATTTATTTTTTATTCAATGTATTTTCTTGTAAAATGGAATTAAAACCTGATGTTGTAATGTTTTCTGCATGCAATATGTTATCTGTAACAATGTTATATTAGACTATAACCATTTACAAAGAAATCTTCTGACTTTGTTTCATTACATAGTATATCTTTATGTACTGTGTATTTATTACTCATATTTAATATACATACTCTCTTTTACTTAATATGTTATATTTAGTATGGAATAGTATAACATGTTGGTTATGTAGATGTTTTAAAACATAAACTGTCATATTAACTATATAAACTCTAATTAAAGCTATAATATGTAGTAGACCCTTGGTATCCATAGATTTTGAGTGAAGCATAATTAAAATTTATTTGAAAAAAGTGACATCTGCACTGAACAGGTATAGACTGTGCTGTTTGTCACTCTTCCTTAAACAATAAAATACAGCAACCAAAGACCTCCCGAGGCGGTGGCGGGGAAGAGACAGAAATCTTAAATAAATAAATAAATAAATAAATAAATAAATAAATAAATATACAGATACCATTGACTATCAATAGCATTCAAGGCTATCCAGAGAGGATCTGAAGCAGTCATTTTCAACATATGGGTCATGACCCTTCAGCAAGCTTCTATCTCCAAAAATATTTACATTATGATGCATAACAGTAGCAAAATTATAGTCATGAAGTAGCAATGAAAATAATTTTGTGCATGGGGGTCACCACAACATAAGAAATTTATTGAAGGGTCACAGCATTAGGAAGGCTGAGAACCACTGACCTGAAGCATAGGAAATTACACGAACAAGTTATGTGTGAACACTGTCCAATTGTATAAGAGAGCCTTGTTCACCTCCAGAGCCATCCTGGAATTAGCGCCCTATAGACTTTGGGGTGTGTGGCAGGTTATAATGTAATATATATATATATATATATATATATATATATATTACATATATATATGTATGTATAGCATATAATAAAACAGAATGGCATTTTCTTCTTAGCAGTTGCATTTGAGATTACCATTAGCATCTTACTATAATTTCTTTAGGTTAATACTAATTAGCTGAAAACTTTTCAAGACAACCGTCATTTCAGTAGAGGTCGGCTCTCCTATTCAACTGCACTGTTGCCATCAGATCAACTACATCTTCCTAAGGTACAAGTTCAGCAACATGGCTTTGTACACGCCCTCTTATGTTAGGAAGAGAGAGCTGGGTGCAAATGCTCTTTATACCTGTGTGGTTCCCTTTGTCCATGTCCTTCATGCCTTCATGTGTGGCCCGTCCCTTTCCTGCTAGCTTTTCCACAGGAAGAAGATGTGTTAGTAATGAGGTGTATTATGTAGTTTGTCCTTCACTTTCTCACAGCGGTCTTGCTGATAGAATGTTCTGTCTGTAGTCTTTTCATGTTTCCACTCTGCAATTGTCTTCTGGTCTCAGTTAGTCCTAACAGGAAGCCAGGTTGTCTAACTAATGCCTTTACAGCATTGAAAACTTTATTTGATAAAACATGGTTTTTAAACTTTCAATTTTTCCTTTAGGGATGATGTATTTTAGCTCTTTAGTATATTCAGAACACTTGATTTACAGTCTCAGTTATAATAAATCCATCCTTTGGCTTTCTCAAGGAGAATTTCTCTCTCTCTCTCTCTCTCTCTCTCTCTCTCTCTCTCTCTCTTTCTCTCTCTCCACCCCCTCTCTCTGTGTTTTTGTGCATTTCCCAGTTTCTTTCTTACTTTTGTTGTTGCTTTTTAAAAATCAAAAACTTAAAATAATTCAGTTTAGCAACACTGAAAATCAAATTATCCATTTTTTGTTGTTGTTTGTTTTTTTATAGTGTGGTTGTTGCTGCACACTTGTTTAGTGGTGTTTTGCTCATCCTTGAATGTCTGTAATCCTTGTTGTGAGAGGCTCCCTATCTCTCTCTATTCAGTCATCTTCATGGTCGGCTACTGACCAGAGAGAAAATGCTCTAAATGTCTTGTGCAGCTAATGTCTCCCTGTTTCTGCTCTGAGGCTCCCTGTGTTGTTGGCCATGTTTTCAGCTCTTCCCCCAGCAGGACACCTTCAGCCCTGATCTTCCCTTCACTTCCTGGGTATGCAGAGCCTCTGCATCATCTGGAGATGAGCAATTCAGGCTGTCTCGGGCATTTCCTGGGCATGGATGCCACCGTATGCCCCTGTAGTCTTTGGAATTCTCAGAAATATGCAGAACTTTTCAAATTCACTTAGAGTCATTCTTAGCTTTTCACTATGTAGTCCAGACTAGCCTAGAACTTATGATCTACTTCCTTCAGCCCTCTAGTGCTGGGGTTGCAGATAATGTGTTACCAGATAAAAGCAAGCTCAGATTTTATTGTGTGAAAATACAATGAGAGGCAGTGAGGGAATATTTTATATACCACAGTTTGTCACATTTAAGACATCGACTGTACGATTCAACTGGAGTTTTAGAAATTTCCAAGTTTGGGAAGACTCCTTTGTTCTTTAGTCCTCTCGTGAGTGGTCTGGGTTTTAGTCCTCTGATAGGTTGCCTGTGTTTTGCATCACATTTCCCAGTTCACCAGTTCACCAGTGTCTCTTAATCCTGATTACTATTTCCAAGTGGTCAAGTTCACCCAACTCCCCCTTATGGCCTTCCTGACTATGCTATTTGTAGGCCTCTCCCACTCAAAGATTAAGAAGCACCCCAGTTTCTCAATGCTATCTTAATAATAAATCTCTTATTTTAAAAATAATTTCCCAGAATATTGGTATTATTAACTGATGGAGGAAGGTCATTGGTTAATTCAATAAAGAAACTGCTTGCCCTGATAGGTTAAAACATAGGTGGGAGGAGTAAACAGAACAGAATGCTGGGAGGAAGAGGAAGTGAGGTCAGACTCGACAGCTCTCCTCTCGGGGGCAGACACCTCAGAGAGACACGATGCTCCACTCTTGTGGGCAGAGGCGAGAGCTCTGCTCTCTGAGGCACAGGCGATGAAGCTCCGACCCAGGATGGACTTAGGCTAGAATCTCCCTGGTAAGCCACCTTGTGGGCTACAGCAGATTATTAGAGATGGGCTAGTCCAGGTGTGAGAGTTATCCTAGAAGAGGCTAGATAGAAATGGGCCAAGCAGTGATTAAAAAAATACAGTGTCCATGTAATTATTTCGGGTAAAGCTAGCCGGAGGTGGCCGGGGTGCTGGAGATGCAGCCCCGCCACTCCTATTACTACAATTAAATCAATATTAAAAACAACCTGTTTAGTTCAAAATGGATTTGGTTCTAGAGAAATCAAAGTAACGTTTTGCAGCAAAAACAATTATTTCTTTTGAAGAGTTCATTCATGCTTCAATTCTTCTGTGTAACTTGCTGGTGAGCACCATAAGCAATGGCTCCAATGGTGCTAATGGGAGCCCATGTCTGTGATGGTGCTCTGAGCCCAACTGGCAAAGACATGGTCTTTTCTTACACCCAACACGCTGGTTTGAAGATGGCATCTATCTCCTTGGAGTCCATCCAACACCCTGTCACTAAAAGGAAAAATAGTATATTAAAACTGAGACCTTAACTTTGTTTTTAACACATTTATTGATTATATGTTAATGTGCTCTCAGGGGAGACCCTGCCCTGTATATGGAGACAGCTTTTTCATTTCCCACCACCCAGACCAGAATAATCACACAGAAACTATATTCATTACAACACTGTTTGGCCAGTAGCTCAGGAGTATTTCTAGCTAGCTCTTACATCTTAACTTAACCCGTTTCTATTATTTTATATTTTACCATGAGGCTCGTGGATTGTTACCTCTTGCTTCTTGGTCGGCTATGTGGTGTCAGCCTGACTTCACCTTTTTTCCTTCTCTATCTCTGCTTGGATTTTCCGCCTTGCTATATTCTGCCTGGCCATGGGCCAAAGCAGCTTCTTTATTAACCAATGGCAATAAAACATATTCACAGAATACAGAGGGGAATCCCACATCACTGCCCTTTCCTAGACTCTTGAGGAAAATGATCCACAAGGGCTCCTTTCAAACCACCCTTATTGAGCTTCAACGGGCAAGAACTGGTGGAAGTGGCATTTGTTTTGGAGAACTGTCAATTTTCCCTAGGAAGGGCCAGCCTGGTTGTTGCATATAAGGCAAGTGTACTGACTTTATGGCCTACGAATCATGGGCTAGAAAAACCAAGTATAATATGTAAAGAAACTACTGAAGAAAGGCAGGTCTGTGCCAATTACAAATGAGAGGGAGGCTTGCTTGCATTAAGTGTTCTTTTGAGACAAGACTAAGGAAAAAGATGTCAAGAAAGCAGCTCTAATCTAAAGCTAAGCTTTTGTGGTTACTGACTTTAGCCTGTTCATCCAGTTTCAGACTTCATTTCCAGAAAATTAGAAATCCCCCAAACATTGTATTTTAAAACCTCCGTTTTCTTGCAAGTTTAAACTGTGGTTTTGTGTTGAATGGCTGCTGTATAGGAAAGCAGAAACACCATTGCACAATATTTCTGTAAGAAACGATGGCCTCCTAGACAGCTCTGGGAAGGTGCTGTGTTTGTTCCTTCACCTTCCTTCTTCCCGCTCTTTGGGTGAGCAGGGTAAGTGATGTCTTTAACATCCATTGCTCCTACACCTCTTATAAAACAGTCTTCCTGGCTTATGGCTTTCCTCTCAGGTCTGTGACTCAGAGCCAGAGCCTGTCTCCCTTCCTCCCTTCCCACTCTCAGTCACCCTGAGCTCCTGGGAAGTGCTTTCCCGGTTGGTCTCTTCTTATCACTTGGTTGTATAATCATGTTTTAGTTTCTTGGATAGTAGGATTGCTCATCCATGCCTGCATATTAGAAACATTCCCTTTGTTTATTCAGAAAGGAAATTCTCCGATGAAGCATAGATGAGATAGTTCAAAAGACCAAACCCATATGTTGTCACAGAACCCACTGATAAGACATAGGAATGTTATTTTCTTCATTCATTACTAAGGCAATATTTATGACCTTCTCAAAGTAATTATGTACAGGATTTCTTTTAGAAGAATTGGGTGTGAACCTCAGAAGAAGGATGAATGTCCTGTCTTTGTTAAATTTCTTTTCTGTTATACTGATTTTGTGAGGTGACCTCTCCCAGAGATTAGTGGACTTTGTGTAGTAATTTGGTGTTCAGAGTAAAATAAGTGAGAAAATGACTTTGAAGTACTTGTGCATGTTTTAAGAAGAATCAATTTTAGCTTTTGTCTAAAGGTTCAGTTTTGTTTTATTAAACTGTTTAATTTTATTAATTATAGAAGAGCTTCACTTCCAAAATGGGGCTTTTGCCTGATTTCTGCTTGGCTATGTGCTGAATTTAATATGTTGACTTGTTAAAAATAAAAGCAGAGATTTAATTACTGTTAAGATGAATGTCTTAGTTTATGCAGAGAGGCCCAAATGAGACAATTCTTTTCCCGGAGAATTGTTTCGGCGTTGGCTAATCCAGCTGTTGTGAGTTATCTGGAATTAAACTACTTAAACTCAGTGACCCTCCGCTTTCTCCTCTAGAAGAATTTGAAGCTTACAAAGCAGTCGCGCGACATAGAAATTGTGCATAGACACAACTATGCTGACTCACTTGTCACAAATCTTTCTCTTCCTCCAGGGTTTCTTCTTACTCTACTGCTATCCTTTGCACTTTTCTCTAATCTTCCTGTGTGTGGTCTGGAGTTGCTGGTAGTCTCACTCCTCTCTTGGGCACATTGCCTAGCCAATTCTCTTCTATAGTCGGCGCTACCTTTTCTTCCGTTCTGTTCCTTGGGTTCTGGACTCTCACAGTGTGTTCTACCTCCAGCCGTGGCCTCATTGAGCAGTGCTCACTCTTCAACAGATGTATGAATCACCTGAGGATCATTGTCAGTGCACACGCAGGTCTAGTAGGTGAGGGGTGAGGCTCACCGTTCTGTATATGACAGCAGTGCTCCCAGTCCACAGGCCAAGTCAAGGAGTGCTGTTATATCTTTAAGAACATTGTAGGATCTGACTGGGCTGTGGAGCTATGGCTGAAAGGGAATAAGGAGCGTGTTTTGCATATGCAAAGTTCCAGGGCACTGCACTCATCCTCAGCACCCCTTTGTATAGAATACGAGGGGAAACTTCCATTAAAGGAAAAGTTTCTACGCTAGAATATAAATACAGGCTTTGCTGTATTCAGCTCATCAGGGCTGGAGAAGCCAGTTTACAGTAGACCCTGAAATGCCTTTGGATGAATGCAAGCGCATTCCAGAGAACTGAACCCATCTCAGGAAAGGCCCCCAGTTTACTAGGATTTTTACATTGCTAAAGATATAAAAATTGAAAGCTATATTTAAACTGAACCGAGAGCTGGAGGTTTTAAGCCAGTAATATTTTCCCTGTAAATGCTTTTTTGGAAAGACTGTGAGATCTGAGTCAGCTAGGGTGAATCTATTATCCAAACTTTTGTATCTGGAAGCATTTAATTGAAAGGAAAAACCCAAGAATACACCCAGAGGTGAGTGTCATACTGCAGCTGCTGGTGGTGGGGGGCTTGAAACCTCAACAATGGGGGCTAAGTGGAGCCAAATGAAATCTGCAAATTATTAGGGTGAAATTGGTAAGGGGCGCAGCAACCTAGCGAGAGAGAACAAGGGGACTTGGTTTCCAATACAATATAGCTACACACGATGCTATGCAAAGACAGGACAGGAAAATTTTAGATTCTAAAAAGATGTCACAGGCAGAACATTTAGCAAAGCCTGGGTGACTCTCGTCCTGGTTTTCTATCTCTACAGAGTTTCAGATTCCAAATCTCCTGAAAGAGTCATTCTCAGTGTAGCCTCTTAGAACTTCTCCCCAACATCCTCCCCATCTTAAGAACTTTGGGACATGTGATAGAGTCCAGCCAAGCCAAATATTTGGACATAGAAGGAATTGGTACCAATCAAAGGGGAAATCAGTCCTGGTTAGGGAAGCAGACTCAATTTTTAGTTGACTACATATTTGTACTGTGTACCAGAAGCAGTAGAATCTGTTCATAATTATTCTCCATTCTATTACCACACACACACACACACACACACACACACACACACACACACACACACACTCTCTCACACACTCACCCTATCTTGGGTGCTAGGATCCAGGGCTTATATCTCTGGTGTCCCTCCCAGTCCTGAGCTGGACTTATGGCTCTCGTGTCCTGTCCTCAACTTTGCTCAAGTTCTCTGTCCTCAGAGGAGAGACCCTGGCCGTCAGCCTCCTGGCCTCGCTCTCTTCCCATCTTCCCGCTCTGCCAACTGTGGCAGAGTTTGCCCTGCTGTCTTTCTTCAGTTGTTTCCCTCTCACCACAGATTTCCCTTCGCGTCAGGCTGCCCAGCTCTCAGCTGCTCTCTGCTGAAGGCTGCCCGACTGTTTTTCTCACTTCTGTTCTTCTCATTTAGGTTTGTCAATGTAACAGATTGGTCTATGTTTCATTCTTTAAATAATAGCTGTCTTTAACAGCAATCCACACACTCTAACAATCATTTCACTGTATTAGCCAGTAATGCAGCTATAATCAAAATTCTAAGTCCTTTCCCTCAGCCTCAATTGTGGAAATCCTCATATCTCATACCTGAAGGGCTGTGCCCAATGCTGCCCTTTTCACGCTGTGGAGAAAGCAACATAAGGAGCTGCATATATGGACAGCCACCAACCCGTGGCCTGTCTGGCTTCCTCTGTACCCGGAATACCTGAAACCCATTTCAGAGACATGATCATCCCATCTGTAAATATTTTAGCATGAACTTTTCAAAGAGGAAGACTCATTTGGAAAAATGTAAGCACGAATACCTTGATACATCTTTTTAAAATTCTTTAATGTTACTGTGTAGTCAGCATTTAAATTTATTACTTTTAAAATAAGTAACTGGATTGCTTAGAGTTATATCCAGACAATTTGCTACAATACATGTAAAATTACTTCAGTTCAATTTCAATCCCCCCCAGTGTGTGTGTGTGTGTGTGTGTGTGTGTGTGTGTGTGTGTGTGTACGCACACACACACATATGTCAAATCAGAAGTCAAGACTGGTGACCCTTCCCTACTTACTCTTTAGACAGGCTCTCTCACGGAACCTGGAGCTCATTGTTTTGTCTAGAGCAGGTGGCTGATGATTTCCTGAAATGTGCACCTTTTACTTCCCAGGACCTGAGTTAGAAATGCTTGGCCATGCTCCACTTTCACATGGGTGCTGGGCATCTGTACTCAGGCTCCTCAACCCCAATCTTAATCTAAAGTTTCTTCCCACTCTTCCTTTTTAGATGCAGGTGTATGATATGTGTGAGCATACATGTGCATATTGAAACATGACATTAGGTATCATGATCAAGCACACCATTTACATAGAGACTGGGGTTATAGTTGTCTTGGACCTCACCAATCAGGCTAGAATGGCATCAGCAAGACTCAAGAGATCTTCCTGTCTCTGCTGCCCCAGTACTGCTATGTTTACCTGACTTCTGAGGATCCAGCTCAGGTCCTAGTAACTGCAAGGCACATGCTTTACCAAATGAGCCAGCTCCCCAGCTCCCCAGTTCCCCGTCTCCCTTACTCCTCTGATCCCCAACTCTTGAGCTTCCCATCTCCCCAGCTCCCGTGCTTTCCAGCTTCCTGATCTCCAGATTCCCATCTCCCCTGCTCCTCTGTTCTTGATTTCCCCAGTTCCCCAGCTCCTATGATACTCAGTATCCCAGCTCAGCTTTTTTCCTTTTCCTGGCTTTATAATTTTCCTGTTGAAAGGATCAGACAGTTTGCAGGGTTCAGGTTTTTCCCATGGCATCCTTGTAGTGCCATTTAGCATGGTTCATCATTCGGAAACCAAACTATACCCAAACGGTTAGACAGATAGAGGTTTGATTTTCCAATACCTCTTCTTCCTAGACAGCTTCCTGGAGGCACCGAAGGCCTGTTTTATGAGGTTGTTCCTATCTGGAACTTTAGGTGCTGTTTCCCTCCCTGATTCATCAGGTTTTCATGGACTTTCTATCTAGAATTATCCTAGCTATTCTCTAAAGTAAAACTGCAGTGGCTAAGTACCTTTTTTCCTTTCTATGTAGTGAACTTAAAAAAAAATAAATTCATTTTTCATGAAATTTTAGATTTACAAAGAAATTAAAGAGTTCTCAGGTACCTGCCAATCTCACACACATAAGCACATGCAGAGACTTCCCACTCATTAACTCCTGTGTTATTGGATCAATTTCCACAACGAATGTCAAGAAATGAGAATCTGATCATGCTTAAAGCTTGGGAAGGTTTCCTATACCTCTCTCTCCTTGTTTCAGCTGCAGGCTATTCTGTGGGTGTACATTCTTTCCTTGCTTGTTTGGCAAGCTTCATCTGGAAAGGGATGTTCCCTGGTCGCTCACCAGTGAAGGACTCAGAAAGTGCCTGTCCTATATCAGTGCTCGTGCTTGTTGAATGGGCAAAGCAAATGAATGAGCAGAGGGCACAGCGGAAGAGGTGTTTAGGTACGGCACTGGGGCCATGGGAGCAGTGGCTGTTTGCCTTCAATGTGCAGTGTAGAACAGGCAAGTTGAGAGCGAAGAAGAGAGAGAACACAAGTGAAGAAGAGATGGTTTGGGGCGATTTGATGATGGGCACTGTGGGCATGTACTGTGCACAGAGAAGAGATGTCAGAAACGTCCCTGAAGGCACAGGAAGGTGCCAGCTGAATAGGCTGGGGAGATGCTCAGTGGGTGAAGTACTTGAGCTGGGATCCTCTGTACTCATAGAAAAGAATCAGGCATGGTGATGCATACCCATAATCCTAGGTGAGATGGAGGCAGGTAGGTGCCTTCCAGGGCTCAGTGGCCAGCCAATCAATCCGATAGGATCAGTGAACTCCAGTTTCAGTGAGAGACCCTCTCAAAAAACAAAACAAATAAACAAGCCAACAAAAAATTCGGGGAAGCAATTGATAAAGATGATGAGGGTTCAACCCCTGGTCTGCCCACATGTGTGAGAGAACCCGCACGCATGAACTGAGTAGGTTGAGTGGCAGAGAGGAAAGATGTTTTGGCCTCCGAGTGTGTCTGTGAAGCAGGGCTGTTTCTCATTCTGATGGCTCCTGAAGACATCTTTGTGACATGCTGAATTCTAGCCAGTCAAAGCAAGCCATTCATCCCTGTTAGTCTGTGGCATTCCCTCCATGGACTGTGCCGTACTATTCCAGGCCAGCAGCTTGGAATGTGGCATTTCCTCCCCATCTGGAGAAACTCAAGCCCTGAGCACACCTATAGCAGAAGAAACTGTGGTTGGGCAAACTGATGTCTCACAGCAAAATGATATTGAGGCATTGTGGTTGTTAAGTTAACTTAACACTTTATAAATATTTTATATGTTCACCAACCCAAATCATCTCTCAGATCTGTAGCGAATCTGCATATTTTATACACATTATATCGAGAATAGGTGCTACCCCTTACTAAGAGTAGGGCTGGATATTGCATCTCCTTGTGATCTCATGAGAGATGTCTCACTTCACACTCCCAACAGCACAGAGAAATGCATTCTGAAAATTCATCTAAATATAGACTGAAATCCTTTGTGAAGACCTGAATACGTGCAACTAAACATCAGTTGAATGCATTGTAGACCTTAAGGAAATTGTCTTCAAAGAGCCAAAGTACCTGGCGTTGGCTTCAAGTTGCATGACAAATTAACTCTATGACTTTGGACAAGTTACTTAATTGTTCTGTGGCATTGTTCCTTATCTGTAAAGCAGAAAAATAATAATACCTAACTGCACATAGATCAAATGCTTTATAAAAGAGCTATGGAAAGTTTCAGGGAAGGGATAAGTTCAGACTGATGTTGTCACCAGGGGAGACTCTCTCTAGGGTATTAGTCTAGTACGGGGCAGTCGCCATGTCTGGCAGCCTGAAGTGCTTGTAGACACAAGCCACCTGACAATTACGCTCGAGGGTGAACTCCAAGCTTTCCATGATCCAGATGCAAGCAGCGGAATCTGAAAGCGGCTGTTTGTTACAAAGGCAGAAATGATCATTCCTATTGCACATGGAAAATTGAATGTGGAAGAATATTTTTCTGCTGTCTACTGATGTCAACTGGAAAAGCTTCTGTTGAAGATGCAGCCCCCCCCCCCCCAAACCTGTGGAATTTACCAGTGATACTGAGGTAGTGATTGCAGTGTGCACCACAGCCAGGCCTTGGTGCTCTGGAAGCAGCAGCCGTTCTGAACTCAGCCAGTTGCCTGTCTTGGAGCTGTGACTTTGGTAGTTCCTAGGAAGCTAGCCAAAACAAACTTTAAATACAGAGAGAAAAGGAGCATACTGTCAAGTTTTCATCTTTAAGAGAAATGTAAATAAGGCTCACAGATAATAATAATCACCGTTTTTATGCCGACAAAACATTTTTGGGGTGTTATGATTCAGACCATATTCGAAAATTTAACATTGTGTGTGTACGTGGAGGATGTGTTTGTGAAGGAGTCTATGCAACACAGCAAATGAGGAGGTCAGGGGAGAAGGAGCAGTGGCAATATTTATCACATATGTATGCATACATACATGCACACACATAGACACGAGCATGTACACATATGCACACACATGCAAGTACACAGACATACACACATGCACTCTTGCACACATGCACATACACATGAAAGAACCCATGCATGCACACACAAGTGCACACACATGCACACTCAGGCACGGACACACGTGCACACACATACGACCACACATGTGCACACACGCAAGCACAAACACACATACACACTAAATTCGTAATTTTCATGTAAACTGTTGCTGTTAATTCAAGTTATTCTAAGTATCAGAAATTGACTTTTCTTTAAACCTAGAGGAATTTGGAAACTATTACTAACATGATCTGAATCACGATCTGTTTGCTAAAGATACTGGAAAAGCTGCAGCATTCCAATATAACTCCAGTCTGGGGGTTTGGTTCAGAGAGGCTCTGAAAGGCCTCCCATATTTTGAACCCTTCTTTGCAGTTGGTGGCATTGTTTTGGGAAGTGGTGGAACTTGGGGAAGTGGAGTCTAGCTGGGAGAAACAGGTTCCTAGAGTCAGGGTTTTATAGGTTATACCCGATTCTGGTTCCACGCTGTGCCCTCCGCTTGTGTGCTTCCCTTTCCCTGCCATGATGTTGATCTTCGGAAACCGTGAAGGGAACTCTTTCCTCTCTTGAGTCGTTCTGTTGGGCACCGGGCTGCAGTGACAAGATGAGTACCTCCACGAAGTCGCTCCGGAAGACCGTTCTGCTCCTGTGCATGTGCTGAGTGCTGAAGTCCCCATCAGTGGTCTTCATGAAGCCTGACGATCTGTCTCCAGGGAAATGACAGGCCAATGAGTTTGAGATGGGATACAGAGTCCTAAAGTCTCAAATTCTTCCATTGCAATGCAACTGCGTAGCTTGAATCATTATCAGAAGCCCAGGCTCTCCAAGATTAACCACCTGATATGCTTGTGAAAACACAAATTGCTGAATCTCACCAGCAGACTCCAGTTTGAAGAGGTGGTTGAGGCCCAAGGGTGTTCATTTCATTGTGGTGTCACATGATGCTGAGACTTACTCTGCCCTGAGAGTCACCGAGATGGCGAGTTGAGCTACCACTGGTTTGCCTAGATGCCTGACTTCACGGACTCTAACTTCTCAGGATGTGTACTGCTTCCTCTGAAGCATCTAGTTCCTCTTCAGTGCCCCTTTCATCCATCCTTCCACTTGTCAGCCGGGATCAGTAACTGGGTTTTCAATAAAGATCAAGCAAGAGTTCATCGGCTTCAATCTGTATAAACTCTCATTCCATGTCCTATTGGTGTTGCAATCCCAAACCAGGCTGGCCTAACTGGCCTAGTTCAGAGCCCCTAGCAAGCATACCGAGTCTGCAGCCAGTTTCTTTACTGCAAGAAAACAGAGGAGAACACCTTAGTCTGTGGGCTTTAGTTATGACCTGCAGGAAAATAGGTACAAACAGTGTGAAGATTCAGGCTGTAAGAGAATATTTCCTCCTTTAGCAACCAAATGGAAACCTGCTCTCTTCCCTGCTCTCCATCCCCACTGCTGTAATCCATGGCCGGAAACTTTGCCTTTGCACACATTGAGAAGTCTTTAGTCTTTTACAGTGAGAATGATCAAGCAGGGCTCTAGGGTTAAAGGTGGTTGCAGCTTTACAACCTTGAGCGTCTCATTGAGAAAGCCTGAGTATGAATCTCGTCGCTCCCTTCCAGAGGCTTTGCATACCTCACAACGCTTAGAGATGAAAGCAGACACCAAGACAAGACGGCCCGAGTGCGTGCTCATTACCAAGCCCAAATGTGGCTCGCACTTGTTCAGCCTTTCGTGTTTCTGATCCTTTTGATGCGGGTCTGCCTTGACTTTATCACAGATCCTTCCTGAGCTGCTTCGTGCTGGAGAGTGGCCAGATGAGAGGGGATTGATTTCTCCCTGGACGGTGTCTCACCTTTCCCCTGTAAATCTGGAAGATGAAAGACAAATTCTCGCGCAAAAGACAAATTCTAGTATGCTGCAGTGACAAAATAAAACTGAAAGAAGAAAGGAAAGACATGAAAGAAAGAAAGAAGGGAGAGAAGGGAAAAGACAGAGAGAGAGAAATGGCTACCGCCCACATGTCTTGGGCCTCCTGTTCCTTTGTCTCACCTTTGGTTGGCATATGCTGCTTTGTTACAATCAGAAAATGATCTGGGGCATGAAGCATGGGCTTTTCTGTGGTGCTGTGGCTCAGGATCGGCGGAGAAAACTGCAGGTTTGCAGAGGATCAGCGAGCACCAATAACAGTACAGATAAGTGGTTTGATTGACAACTCCTCCTCTTCTGCTCCTTCTGCCTCCTCCTTCCGCTCTCAGACCTGGCTGGTCTTGACTTCTTATACAGATGACTGGCTTCAATTTTTCATCTGTTTCCCCTGCCATGGTCTCTTTCGCCCTGGGATTTTAGGTTTGAGCTCTAACTTCTGACTTTGGCTGCTCATTTACTCCCTACAAGAGACAGAGAGACTGATTTTCAAGAAGGCGCTGACTTGGGGTGCCAATTGCAATACTTGTCTAGGAACAGGTTGAGTGCAGTAGAAACTTGGGTCTTCATCCCTTTATAAGTCACAGTGGGGGACAGGAGGAAAAAACCATATCACCAGACAGGAGCCGTGCTGGTTAGAGAAGCGGCTGACTCTGTCTCAAGACTCCTCATGCATAGTGTATTTATGGATGCCACACATGCTCCCAGCATCCTTTTGCTTTGATCTCTGTCATGTGTACTCTCAAGTTCAGTAAGCTACATAGAGGAGGAACTTGTACCATCCTCGTGGGGTTTCCTGACAGTGTGAAATATGGACTCCCTGGAGCGAGGTAGCAGGTATAAAAGCATCCCTTTCATATATGAGAGAGCTCATTCAGCAAGGATCAATAATGTATTCATTCACAGTTTACAAGTGTATGTGGCTGTCTGCTGTCTGCACACCTTAGGTGGCCCACATGGTGCCATTGTGGGTGGGGCAAATATGGTTCCTGCTAATCAGATCAGTTAATGCTATTCTGATTAGATGTCTAATTAAAAATAATTTACATAAAATAGACTTAAAACGGAACAAGGTGTGTTAGAATATCTGTATGAGTAATTGGTGGTCCAGACACTGGTGAAAGGTGGCCTTGAACCTGCACAAGAGGAGTGTGGGTTTTGGTTGAGGGTAGAGGCAAAACTGCTGGAAGATTTTCTAAGAATAAAAAACCTGGAACCTGGGAAATACAGGTAGGTTTGCTAGAGTCAAGAAGGATTTGGAAGTCAAGCAAGGGTCAGCATGGACACGGGGAGAGGGTCCTGGTCTAGAGAGGTGACATGTGATGTCATAAGTCAGGTGGGATCAAGAGTTTGGGAGAAGCAAGCACACTGTCCCTTGCTGGCTGATTTTATCACAAAGGCACACAGGAGTCAGTGCGAGACTTAAGAAATGAAAAAGCAGAGCAGATCGACGGCAAATGGCTACTTCTCTAGCCTGATGCCTGCACGTCAGACCTAGGAGTCAGTTGACAGCTTTAGGGAATGGAGGCAGGGGCATGCCTGAAACTCGAGATTTGGGTTGTGTATGATATGTTCATATTGATAGCAATCACTTGTGGAAGTATGTATAGACCAGCAATCCTCAAGTTCTAATTACATGGGTAACTACTGAGATGAGGGTTCCTTGCCCTACTTTTGCAAATTTCGCAACTGAAATTTGGTGCATGTACTGGTTGGTGAGTCTTTGATGCACAAGGACTAAACATAGACCATGTTTGGAGAAACAAGGGGGCAGAGTGGCCAAACCTAGAGATGGATATGAGGCATGGCTAAACTTTTCAAGGTCATTTCCTTTGGTAAGTAGCTAGTGTTGTTCAGACAGATGGAGACAGAGGAGACAATTTTAGTGTGCTACACCAGTAACATGAGTTCTTCCACAGGATGCTGCCTTTTATATAAACACAGTTTCCCAAATTACTTCTCCTTTCTGAAGGATTCATTATTTCAAACATTACATTTTAACATATGCTATAGGTATGTGTGTATGTAAAAGCAAATGCTTATAATAGCGTAGTTGAACTACACCCATATTTGAGGTGAAGGAAGATATCTCACAACGTTGAGTGAATAGAGACACAGTCTTGATGTAATAGGGTCTCAGGCTTGATGTAAGAAGGTCACAGTCTTGTCTAAGAAGTGGCTCTTTCTTTGGACATAGCTACAGAAATATGGGAAGATTTCTATAAATTGAAGTTTCTGAAAAACACTTTAGGCTGGCAGGCCTTTCACTGACCTCCACCTGCCTATGTTTATTGCTTATGGGCTCTTTGGCAACCCTGAACAACCAATTGTAATGAAGGTTTCCTTGTTTAATCTCTTGGTTTGTAACATAGCTCCTCCGTTTAAAGATTTTACTCTGACAGTGAGTTAACGTATAATCAAAATTGATGATACTCTTTTACTGCCATGGCCTTGAGGAGAAGTTGTTTTTATTAAGCTAGATATATGTTAAGGTCTACATATGAACATTTCCATGAGTGATTTTGGTACTCTTAACAGCAGCTATTGGATGTTAGTATCATACTGTCAAATAAAGCGCAAACATTAACTAGCAGTTAAATGAGATTCAAGCTGCTTCAACAGTACCACAGAGGAAAAGTTATACTATAGAAACCCGAGCTTCACTTTATACAAGTGATACTTCTCATGCAAACAGCATCCCTTTGGAAGTACCAGATTCATTACCCTCATATTGTATACCTTTAGACTTTCCCAGTTGACCCAAGAAGAGATTATGGTTTAACATCTTTGTCCCAATATCTGTATCTGTTGTAGTTTGTCAATAGGTTCCTTCACTGTCTTCGTATGTGTTTGGAAATCCACACTGTTCACTTAAAACATGTTCTTACCGCAGCCATCAGTTGAGCATTAACTACTCGGTACTATGGTTTGGATGTGAAGACATGGCTCTAGGATGGCATTACTGGGATGTGTACAGATGTTTAGAGGAGGGGCCTTACGGACATACATAAGCCACTGGGGGCATAACTCGAAAGGGATAATGGACCGCTGCCTGTCCCTTATCTCTCTGACCTAGTTTAATAGATGAACATCCTGTCCAATGGCGTGTTTCTGCAGCAGGGGCCTAGCTTGATGGAGACCCTGTCCTTTGAGTTGGAGTCTCCAGAGCTGGGAGCGAAAATAGAACTGTCTTTACCTAAGGAGCCTGTGCCAGTTATGTCATTATTGTGACATGAAGTCTACAGGGATGTGAACCTGGTGAACCTGCTGTGACTGGGTCGTGGGACTGTGTTTTCTTTCTAGAAGTGAGACAGTTTGTTGACGTATTTCAGAGGAGCCTCCTCCTAGCTTTCTTTCACTAATGTTTCTCCTCTTCTCTGTCTCTCTTGGTGTTTCTATCTTTGCTGTCTCGAGCTCATTCCTCCTAGCTTCCAACATCATCTTCCAAACTCCAAAGGCATCATTAGACTTAAGAAGACCTAGCCATTCCTTCAATACCTATTAGAGACATTTACCATAAATGTCAGGTAGGAGGAAACCCTGGAAACTTCTGGAGAATATTGAATTATTCTGTATGAAATGGCACCTTTATAGAAGATGAATGTCCATCACCGCTGTGAGAAGTCATCTGCATGGGATATGCAATTGTTGTTTGAAAACACTTGGCTCCTCCCCCAACACAGTAAACATTTGCATTGGTCTGTTAACCATGTTTGGAATTAATTTCTTTACTGCTGCTTTTGTATATTTTATGGGGAGAAAAGTTTCTGTAAAATATTTTTGCTCAGTCACTAAAGCAGATTTCAAAACTTTAAGATTAAATTAATAGGCTGTATACTTTGTCTTTTGTTAAAGTAAATCAAAATAGGGGGAAAAAGAAGTCTCCCTTTCTTCTTGTAGCCTTGTTATTATTTTCTAGAAGTTCATCTTTACATAAATAGGATGGAAATAGTATTTTAAGAAAATTACAAGTCTGTAGAGTATTTTCCCTTCTTTGTTTTCAATGGATTTTTGTGTATAAATTAAACTAATATGTTGTGATGATTTTTTAAAAAGCAGAGCTAAAAGACAAATTAGAAAGAATGTCATTGGTCTGTCCTCATCTTGTAAGTGACTGACTCCAGTGCCTGCTTCTCTGGCATCCTTCTCCCTTTAGTCTGTAGAACTGGCTTACTGCTCTTTCCTGATTGTCTATTTTAGGTATTGCCTGACAACTGCAGAAACAGTAGATGCAGGCTGTTAGCTTTCCTTACTGACACTCATGTCTTGATATTTCACATTCTGACACAAATCCTGAATGTTTTCGAGTTCCTCAAAGCTTTTGTTGTTCATTCATTCTTACTCAGAAGTGTCAGGAGCAGCTTATATTTATGTTGTAAGTGTTCTTGGGAATTGACTTGGATACTTCTGATGGAAATACCCAAGGGAAGACAATATCTCCACTCAGGAGGCTCCGATGTCTGGTTAGCTTTTGACTATTTCCTAGGTCTATAGTATCCCAGAACAGTGGAGGATACAAGATATAGCAACTGGTATGCAATAATCGAGAAGTTCCATCCTAACAGACAGACAAATCAATGTGCGGGCTCTATACACATTATGTGTATACAATTTTGTAATTGTGTTTACAATAAGCTTCAGAATATTTTGCTCCTCCATCATAATAAATATGGCTTCCTTAAGACACTTTGCCAAGGAAATCATAAACTTTACCTTGATCTTTTAATCTGGTGATTTATAATTCTTATGATAGTGTTCTGAATTGCCTTCTTTGATTTCTAAGTATGTTTTTATATTTGTCTGGAAGTCTTGGCTGTGGGTGTGGAACTGATTTGTTTCTGTTTAGGAAGCTGAAATTCACCTATGCACAGGGGCAGGCACACAGGAGTGAGACCTGGTCCCTCAACCCAGCTCAGGTAAAAGGTCTTGCTGGGGAGTTTGGAGGATGGGACCCCTTACTAAATGGGAATTGGGAAGGGACTAAGTCTTGGGGTCCTGAGACACATTATGGTTTTATTGAGCAATACACACTGTTGGGAGCCATAGATTCTCCAGCGGGCTATATCTTCTTTGTTGACCAAATTATCACAAAGAAGTCCTGGGTGGACGTGGGGGGCAATGGAAATTTTTCTTTTGCTTCCTTGGTCAAAACCTATGCAAGCAGCTGACATGGCAATGCCGTGGGCTTTAGCACTCCAACTCCCGTGCTTTCAGCTCCTCATTTACAACTAACCTCTAAGAAGCCATCGGCCGAAAGTATTCTAGAGAATGGCTCTCAGTCTTCCCAGGGCCATCAGACTGATGGCAGAAATTCGGGGTTAATAAAAATGAAAATGACCACTGTATTTATTTACAAAAGAACTTTGTTGGTCTTCTCAGCTGAGGTCGATGACAGATGGGCTTTCAGAGAAAGGGTACAAACTGTGGAGTCCCAAACATCTGTTCTTTCTCACTCTCTGACTTCATTCTTTATGCCATACAGTGGGCTCTCCTTTTTTCTAGTAAATACCTGAAAATGTTAGTGTACACAGCTAATATGGATTCTTGACAGTTTTTCTGGCTCTGATTGCCCATATCTGGCTGGCAAGATGGGTGACTGTTAATTGAACCCACTCCTATTGCCACAGTGATGTGGCATCACTGTCTGCTAAGTGAATGTTCTGGTGTAAGTGTTGATGTGCTCTGTTTCCCAGGACCATAGAGTTCACGTCCATGACCCTTGTGTTGCTGTGCTTTGCTTTGTTTGTCATGGTTGTGAGATCCACTTCATGGCCATAGACCTCAAGAATAAAAAAGTCAAGGCATTTAAAGCAGTGATTGTGAAAGTGTGGTCCTTGGTTCCCTGGGAATCCCCAGACCATTCCAGGGTACTTGGGGGACAAAGTTATTATTTTCACAATATGAGCACATTATGTATTGGTCTTTTTCACCGTGCTCAGTTTGCTTGGGTGGTGCATAACTCTGTTAGAGCCTCAACATGGATGAGACAATGATCCTGCTATACCCCAGTGACCACTGCATATTCACTACATATAAAAGACTGAGAAAGAAACAGAACTTCTTTGATGAGCCGGAAGGCTGTTAGCTTTTATTACTGTTACCCTTAATCGTTTATCCTTTTGACAGAGAATATTTGCCAAAAAGATCTGCTGTGCCGAAGTCCAGTAGATTTTTGTAGGAAAGATTTTGTGTTTTCATCTGAATTATGAACTTATCCAATTATTATTTTCATGGAATTCCACTTTTTAACTGAAAGAAAGAATAGACGGAAAAATTATGACTCTATACAGTTTGGTATTTGGCAGAGAAGTATTTTTCAAAATTGAAAAAAAAATGTGTTATTTCAGAGTCAACAAGTGGCAATACAGTTTTTAGAAAAAAATTTGAACTTTTTCCTGAAAATTAAAATTTCAGAAAATTTTCATATGCTATAGTTTGACAACTTCTTAATATGTAAAGGCCTTTCTGAATACAAGAAATAATATGCTTCCTGAACAATGTAATTTATTTTGATATTTAATAGTGAAATGTATCAATATTTGGTATATCTGTCGATATCAGTGTATTCCAAATGACCCAGAAAAGATGGACTGACCATTTAAAGTATAAGACAGGCAGTAAATTTTGAAATAGTAGAGAATAGCTTGTTGGTTTTGCCTTTTGTTTTAACTGACACCTAAGAGGGATAAATTTTGATGTTGTGTCTAAGAAGACTACTCATGGTTATATGGAATGGTGATGATATTCTCTTCTATTTTCCAGCAGTATGCCTGTTGGAAAGCTTATATTTTCTTTCTATACCATGCTACAAGCTACATAGTATGATCAATTTTAGAGAAAACTGGCAATGAGAGTTTTAAAACTGTTAAAGATGACACTCTTACTAGTTTTTGGAAAATAGAGCTAATGGATTATTTGTGTTACCATGTGATGCGTTTTTATTATTCTGAAGTGAATGGTCTTATAATATTTGAGTTTTAACTTCTCATACAGCACTGCAATAAAAAGGTACAACCAATGTCAGTAACGTTGATGCGCTCAGGAATTTTGAGTGTGTAAAAATTGCTAGAGTTCCAATAGTTTAAAAACCACCATTGGGCACATACGATGGCATAGATTAAAATTCCGTATCTAAGAGTGGGGGGTGGTGGTGGTGGTGGAATCTCAGTTTTTGTACTTGGGAGGCAGAGGCTGGTAGATCTTTGTGAGTTCAAGGCTGGCCTGCTCTACAAGAGCTACTTCCAGGGCAGCTAGGGCTGTTACACAGAGAAACTTGGTCTCAAAAAAAAAAAAATCTATATCTAATTATCCTATAAAAGAATGCCCCCCCCCACATTGCCCCAGGTTTACTCAGCCTTTCTATTTTCCTTTGGTTCCCATATGTGTTAGAAATGGCCAGGAGACATTTCCTTCTCTCTTTTGGCCTCTGAGCTCAAAGGACGTGAGTTCTTGGTGGGAGGTGTGTACTATGAGCCCCGCCCACTTGACATGAAAGACAGGAGCCTGAGTCTCTCTGGCTAACTCCATGTGGCGAGAATGACAGCTGTGGAAGGAACAATGGGCTGTGTTCCTGCCACCCAGCTATCTGCCGCCTGGCTAGCTTATGCCCCGAAATAACAACACACAAATTGTATTCTTTTAAACATTGCCTGGCCCATTAGTTTCAGCCTCTTATTGGCAAATTCTCACATCTTGCTTAAACCATTTCTAATAATCTGTGTAGCACCACAAAGTGTTGGCTTACCGGGGAAAGATTCAGCATGTCTGACGAGGTGGCTGGCTCCATTGCGTCTGGCTCACTTCCCTTCTTCCCTGCACTGTTCTGTCTACTCCACCCACCTAAGGGCTGGCCTATCAAATGGTCAAGGCAGTTTCTTTATTAACCAATGAAATCAACACAAAACAGAAGACCCTCCCACATCAGACAGCCAGGCCCAGGAGATGCCAATTAGCCCGTGATTAGGCTGATTCTCACCTAAACTGCTGTGGAGACCTTTTATAGTTTGTTTGAGTTCATCAAAAAATGAAGCCTTTCTTAGCGGCTTGGAGTTCATCACAAAGACTTTCATTATTATAATGAACTCGCAAATGGGCAGTAAATGTTAATTATGGAAAGTCGTGAAAAATGTGTGACAGAGTCCAACTACCGAACAGAAAACCATCCTGGGATATATTGGTGAGTGAGAGATAGCTCTTGACTAAATTATTTGTGTATATTGAGTCAAATTTGAAAATCCTAATAAAATAAATAATACCTACTGGACTAACTGCTTCAAACATCTCACAATAAAAAGGAATTTGAGTGTTAAGGGGCTAGTGGCCAGACAGAGCCACAGGTAAGACATCCTTGTCGTTGCCTTCCTTGCCTCTTTAAACACCACAGCCAGGGAGGTGAGGCCTGATCTCATGTCGGTGTCCTTGTGGGAACCCCATACCTCTTGCCTGGTTGTACTGTTTGCTCTGCTCCCTTGACCTGGGCAGCCCAGTTTCAAACTCACTGTGGCCCTATGGCAGCCCACACACTTGGAAGGGCTCAGAGTAAGAAGCCATTCCTCCCCCTTTGCTCTGGCCCTCCCACCCACAGAGAACTCTATGAGGGAGCTTCCTATTTACAATGTGTCACTTTTATGGGCCTCCCTGAGGCAGGGAGTCAAGGCAAACTTGCTGGACTAAAAAGCAGAAGGTGAAATAATCTAACAAATGCCCCTTTAAAGGAGTGGAAACCACAGAGCCCGCATAACCTGCCCTAGGGAATTTGCACAGCACTGTTTTCAGAACCTGTGGGAGAGGAGCTTTCCCCCAGCAGTATTTCCAAATGTCTGAAAAAAAAATGTCAAGCATAAGTTGGGCGACCTGGTGTGCACAATTGCTATATACCGCATTGAAGTCTTTTTTTGTTTGTAGTAAAAGATACAAGACATTCTGAAAAGAAATCAAAATAATCCCAAAGAAAGAAAAAAATAAAGAAAACAAAACAAAGAGAACAGGAATCCTAAGGCAGCTTGACTTGACAGTACCTTTTGACAAACATAGTAAAACTGAACGTCACTAAGTCATTTTTGGGATATGTCTCATAATTTTTCACTGGATTTCAAGATCCTTTCAGATAATATAACATATTTGTACATGAGAATAAAAAACAAAGAATAGCTGGGTTTGTCAATTTGTAGGTTTCTCAATATAAAATATATTTGCTTGTTGCTTTTGAAACACTGTATTGCTCTAGACACCAAGCAGTCCTGGGATTCACAGTGGTTCTTCCTGAGACTCTGTGAATCCTGGCATTACAAACCTGCTCATGAAGACTTTATAAGGAAAAATTCTCAGCATGTATCCCTCAAATAGGAAGACCCTGTAGGTGTATTAGACATATTCAACCCTTCTGACATTGTCATCTACAAAGTTCATGATCAGGAATTGTACAGTTGAGGTTTAAAATGGAAAAACTACCTCATAATTTTATATCAGCTTCTGATTTTTGCGTTGGACTGTACTTACCATGGCCAACGAACTTCAGATTGAATGTTGTAAATCTATGGGATTGGGTTACAAAAATAAACTGAATCTGGTCAGAGTTTACCCAAAATATGTTTATGGTCGTCCTCTATTCTCTGAATTGCATTAAAGAATAATAAATGTCTTATAGTAAAAGAACTTATTTCACTTTTTAAAACCCAACTTTATCAGTTTCTTAATGGGCATTTTATATCAGAGAGCCCCCTTAACTAACCTGTTATGATAGAATACATTATTGATTACTGATGTCAATTGAATTCGTATTGTAGCTGGGAGCTATTGAACCTCCTGGTATCTTTGGAAGAATGAGGAAAAGGTTGGTATAAGTTGGTATGGACCTGTCGTTCTCTTCTGTAGCTGGCTAAGTTCTTTATGTGGAAATATGAACAGCAACTCTGAGGCTAGGGCAACTAGCCAGAGGGTCAGGGTCATCCGCTTCATCACACCTCCGATGGGAGCTGCCGTACCTCTCAATTCTGGTTTTTACCATAAAGTGTATTTTAAAGGAAAAGGTAACACAGTGACCCACTATGTCCTCGGCCTTGCCTCACGCAGCTCCGGAGAACAGCAGCCTGTTTGTGGCCCTGGTTTAGGCAAGCATGTCAGCCTGTGTTACTTTGTATAGCGAGATGAAATGATTACCCCGCCCCCAAACAAACCCCTCCTTGGGAAAACAAACACTTGTAAGTTTATTTTAGAAAGCCTGTGCGGAACTTACAGAAATATATTGTGACAGCGGCTGTCACACTGCGTATATTCAGAAAGTGCTTTGAAATTTTATGCAAATACACGGGTGATATATACACTACCGCACACCCCAAAGACTACCCGTGTGTTTCTTGTGCCAATGAAAACACGAAACACGAACGTTCTCCAACTTATTGAGAGAAAAAGTCACTGCAGCCCTGTACCCTCCGTAGCTTTGTTCTCTCCACCAGTGGAACATGCTTTAACTGACTAAGCCCAAAGACAGCAATGGGCTGGGAAGGCCGAAAGTTCACGTCTCTCCATCTCCTTGTAGCCCGGGTTCTGTGCTGGGCACTTTAAGCATGTGTGTGCTTAGAAATCTCACAACAGCTACACTAGGTAAACACTATCATTTACATATAAAATAGACAAGTATCATGTGAAAATAAATTTCTTAAGTACATGCAGTAATTAACACGTTAATCAGTTAGTGACCAGAGCTCAGCCAGTTCTGACTGGTTGAAATGTTTGGGAACTAATATCGGATGTGTCCCTCTCTGCGACAGTCTCCCTCTGCATCGAAAAGAAGCTTCCTGGATGACGTGAGGGCTTCCCTTATGGTGTAAGGATAGGTGTTTGTAAGGCAGCTGATACTGCATCCATTTAACCATACAGCAGCGGGAGCTTCTCTTCCCGAGTCTATGGCATCTCCGACCTTGGGTATTTGACTAGATTTTCAGTACATGGGGCCCAAATATTATCCTTAATGTAGTAATAGTATATTGCATTTTTGTAGTGGTAGCCACCTGATTGAAGCTGTTCATGAACTCTGAGTAAAACTCCAAGGTGAAAGTCCCCATTATACCCCTAAATGTTGACATGTTGACGAGGTAGACGGTATTGTGTGCCTTATGCGAGGGCATTTGTGGGTAAAGGCTAGTCTGTGTTTCTGGTGTTCTAGAGCAGAACGTCTGAGTGGAGGTGCCCCTCTCTTTCCCAGACTTCCTGGCAGCCTGCGCCTCTGAAAACATAAGTGGGGCATTCTCCTGAATCAATGTGCTATGAAAATGGCCGCTCGTACTGCGTCAGCGTAAGAGCGTAAAGCACGTAAGGTGTGCCTTGTGGGGAAACTTGGGCAATCTCAGGAGCATGGGCCTTAAAAATCCGTATTTTGCCGAGTCTGTAGTATTTTCCTTCAAAAACAGAAACTCAAACTGAAGGAATGAAAGAAGCAGTGTATGAATTAAAGTTCTTTGTAGAACCTTTAAAACCCTCACAGGAGTTTCTTAGCTGAAGAATCGTAGTTGTATGTGTAGCTCAGTGTTGGAGATAAGAAAAAAAGCTGAGAACTTTGTACAAAGGTTATTTCATTAACCCAACTGCTAGATGTAAAGTATTTGCATGAATGTTCTTTTAAATATTCCAAAATAGCTTTGTTATGAAAAATGTACACGTAAAAGAATCTGTGAATATGGAACTTAGAGTCTAAACTGTATACAGAAATAAATAAAACACTTGAAGGAAAGCTGTGATTTTAAAATGTCTGTGAAATCCTGTTTCCCTATAACAAGAACAAACTCATGTCCCATCTGAATAGAAACCAGGACAACATTTGAAGGTTCTGAGTTGAGGAAATCCAGAAGCAGATATGGCACAAAGGAAGAAACCCACGGAGCCGAGCGCTCCTTCAGGTCTTAGATCCCTTACTATGTGGAAACACTCCGAGCGCTCCTTCAGGTCTTAGATCCCTTACTATGTGGAAACACTCCTCAAGCTTTAGTTTCTTCACCTATAAATTGAAATAAATAATAAACTCCTGTGGCAAGAGATCACACGAAAACAGGAGAATGTTCTTAGAGACATTAATCCAGGGCTCAGTGTGCACAATGGCTAATTGTTGACTGTTACTTATTTAAAGTCAAAATGGCTTTGAATTATGATTCTATGACATTGGAATACTCCCTTACATCAGTTCATTGAACTTAGCAACTGAATAGTATTTGTTAATGACCTTCTTTCTTAATGGCAGACCCCTCAAATGGCTTAAAAATATTTCCTACATTATTTTTTCTCCCAAAGATACAGGTTGTCCTGGAACTCACTGTGTATATCAGGCTGACCTCAAACTCAGAGATCCACCTGCCTCTGCCTCTCAAGTGCTGGGATTAAAGCCATGTACCTCCACACCTAACTAGTTTCAAAACTTAGTCAGCAGTTGTTCAAACAAAATCGTACTAAAGCTGTTCATACTTTAAAAAAATCTTAAAGTATTTTATTAATTCTATGCAACTTCATACAATGTATTTTGATCATCTTCCCACGCCCATCCTCTAGTTAGCTTGGTTAACAGTGTGGAGGATCTTCCTGCACAGCTGCCTACCTGTGTCCAGGACACTGCTCCCAGGGTGCCCCTCTCCAGCTCTGATTTTTAGGGGAGCTTTCATCACACTCGGAAAGATTGGTCTCAGGGTCACTGACCACTCAGGCTCTGGTAGTTCTTTAGTTGCATTAGGCATCCTTTAATTTGCGGTCAAACATGGTCTTGAGCCCTTCTTCTGGTGACTTCCCGCGAGTCACGGAGAGTTTCAGCACTTAGGGCAACCCTGAAAACCCTTGAGTGTCTACCCAACATGCTACAGACCAAAAATACCCAAAACTGCCACAAATTCTGTGTCACTTTCTAAAGTAAGGTAGTCATTGTGTTTCTTGGATAAAAATTTCCACCATCTTTCTTAAAGCTAAGAGTTCAACCTATCTATGACCAGGCTTCTTATCCTTTGGAGATGGCCAAGCAACTTATGAATTGTGGGCCCCCCTTGTCCACTCAGACCCCGTGTCCAGCCAGGCAAACTCCCACTGAGATGGCCACTCACTGTGGTCTCACTGTTCTGACTCAGGGTTGGGGTCATGTTTTGGACTTGAAATCATCACCTTCCAGTAGTGGCCAAAGTTGGTGACCAAATTCAAAGTACATAACCTTTGGGGACATTTGAAATTGAGACCATAGCCCTGACTTGATATTATTCTGGGGAGAACTCGATCCTCATAACACACTGTTTTTTCAGAGGACTTTCAGTTTTTTCTTTCTTTCTAATCTATGAGGCTGTTTGCACACTGATGCCTGTGGCTGTGAAATACTCTGTACTGACACACGCTGTGCACTGCTGATCTCACTGTGGGATGGCGCCACTCTTCCTAAGATGTCCAATTCAAGGTAAAGGACGTATTTCTTTCCTGCACCAAGAAAGATTCCCGTTTCTACATTCTGTTTCCTTCACTCTTGGCACTACTCCCATTTCTCCCAGGCCATTTCCCTGGCACAGACACAACTTCTGACTTCTTGATTTATTCACTGCCATTATCTCCCAAAGGCCTCAGGTGACGAAGGTGAAGTCAAGGGGGAAGTGGCATGGGCCAACATAACTTTGCTTTTGATGTGTGTTATTCCATCACAGAGATTCTAGACCTGCAGGGTTTTATTGCAAGGGTCTTAGTGGCACAGCTCCCGTGAGGTGTTGCTCCAGCATTCTTTCTCCTGCAACATCTGCTCCAGCATCCATGGCCCTCCCTTGACTTAGGATGATAGGAGTAAACAGTGTGCTACACTGGTGATTTCTTCAGACACTAGGCTCAGTGAAGCGTTTCATCATTTCCAGCTTTGGGAAGGGTTCCCCTCAAGTGCCCCTCCCTTCTCTAGACCTGCCCAGCCTTGTCACTGTACTAGCTTTGGGTCAGGCTTGGGATCTGCCACATCTGGCTTGAGCACACCATGTACACTATACATTTCTTTTCATTATATTTGACCTCAATTAGGATCACCTTGAACATCTGCCAAGACTGGGCTGCAGCTTAACTGTCTCTAAAAAGCACAACATTAAAATTGGTCGACAACATCTATACCCCGAGTGCCGCTAGTTTGAATTAATAATGCAAGAAACCTCTGGTCTCTCTGGACTGTTGGAATCCAGGTGTCATAAGCTCATTATGCCAGGGAAATAGATGAACACAATTGTGTCTTTCCATGACATCAGAATTTATTGAATACAAATAAATTCACAAGGGGAAGTGATTATAATGGCATTGTTTTGCCATATAATTCTGCTTACTCTGCTAATCTGGCCAAAGTGAATGCCAGGGTTTTCTGTTTGTTTGTTTGCTTACTTGCTTGCTTGTTTGTTTGTGTTTTTCAATCTTAATTACTAATATTAACTTTCGTATCACATAGCACACAGAAACTGTATCTATCTATCTGTGCATGTATTTGAGTCACAGGATGGGTACAAATTAGAAACTACATCAGAGCTCGAGGGGTTGCACAAGTGAGCTACATAAGATGCATCTAGTATGTGTACTGATAAGCTAGTGAACTTAAGCATCCGCAGAGAAGAAGCTGTCCTCAGGCTTCAGGAAAGTCAGCGTGGAAAGAGAAGATGTCATTGGCTTCAGAGACTGTTCTGGAGCAAGAGTGGAGGTCCAGGACCAGATAATGTGAGCTGGTAGACAGATATCCACTAAGCAGGCCAGTCCAAATCTTATGGACAGCCAGGAGTTCTCTGCTTGCCCGAGACTCACACGCTGGTTATCAGATGGCAGTCAATGCTACTGCAGTGGCCAATGTCCACTCTTTGAGGGGTCCCAGCGAGGGACTTAGATATTTTCCTTGGTCTGTTCTGCCCAGTGAATTCTTATGCCTAGATTCCCTGATAAGGATTTGATTGTCTTTCAGTAACTAATTTGAAGTTGAGATGTAATTTTATTTTTTAGGGATGTGTTCCAGCATACTGAACCCGAGAAACCTTCAAAGACTTCTAAATCTGATTTATCACGTGTGTGTGTGTGTGTGTGTGTCTGTGTCTGTGTGTATGGGGGGGTGTTTTTGTCCTTTAGATACATCTCAGTTAAGAGTAATTCATTTCAGGACAACCAATATTTTTGTAGCATTAAGAAACCTCACTAGAACACACATATCTTTGAGTTATTTTCAGCCTTAATTAACAACTCAAATGAGTAGACATTTCACCAAAAACCCAAATATTTCTGTTGAAACTATGGTCTCACTGTAGGGGCAGCCACTGTAGAAGACAGAGGAAACAGACATGGTTCTGTCCTCCTTGAGCTCCCAATCCTGTTCGGAACAAACTGTGTTCCTGTGAGTAAGTGTAGTAATGAAACCAGAGGGCATGAAGTATTCTGCCCCGATGGCCTGGTTCAGGTGCTCAGACTTGAGGAGGAGAGCGTTTGGGAATTGATTCACTGGTGGCAAATGTGGTGTGTTTCTGCTATCGGGTATCTCTAGACCTCTGACCCATCAGAGGGGTGCCTGAGGCTTTCCTTTTGCTGCATGGGCGCCTTGCTGTGTGTGGACAAGCTGGAGAAACCTGTAAAGCATCCCTCACGCTACGCAATGATGCTATTTCCTTCCTTTGGGGAATGGCTGTAACTCACAGGAGGTGCGATTTGTGAATGATTGTTCTTTTCATCTCCCTGGATCCAGGCCAGGCTGTGAGGGAGCGTTTGATGTGTCAGCAGGGGGCTTGTGGCAGCTTTGACCACTTATGTGATGATGAAAGGCTAAACTTTTATAAAAATGGGAAAATGGGGAAAGGAGATCATATTCTTCCATCTGGGCTCGTTTTCTCTCTCTCTCTGTCTCTCTCTCTCTCTGTCTCTCTCTCTGTCTCTTTCTCTCTCTGTCTCTCTCTCTCTCTCTCT
>NC_022012.1:17574696-17602462 GCF_000317375.1 Microtus ochrogaster
TCTCTCTCTCTCTCTCTCTCTCTCTCTCTCTCTCTCTCTCTCTGTCTCTCTCTGTCTCTCTCTCTCTCTCTCTCTGATGTTTAAAATGTTCTACCTGGGTGGTCCTCAGGGTCTCTTCATTGGTTTGCTTGTTTACATATCAGTGGTTTAAAGGAGCCAGAGCATCCATGCTTGCTGGCAGAGGGGACAGACTCTCAGACCCCCTTCTCTAACACAGTCCCACCCATGTGCCTAGTGTCGAGCACTTGTCCCTCAGCATCTGCTTCTGTACAACAAAGAGTCAGGCCAGTGCTAGAAAAGGTGTTTGGACCCTAAAACTGTCTTCCTCCTCCTATTTGTGGGGCATGTTGTGAGAAATATTATCTGATCTTGGTCCTATAGGGTGGGCTTATTTTCCCACGTCTATTCAGATATATGAATATTCAAAATCACTTGGCATTTTCATCAAATGAAACTTGAGGTATTCATAATTTCTGTGTCTCTGGGAGTAGAAAATTTGAGTTTGGGCAAGAGTGGGAATTTCTGAATTTTTCTTTTTAAAGGGAAAACATAAAACAAAAGACCAAAAACAAAACCCATAAACATTTGTAATGGTAATATACAATGGCAAAATTGAATCCAAGAACACATCAGAAAAATCATCTACCATGATCAAGTCGGCTTCATCCCAGAGATGGTTCAACATATAAAAAATCTGTCAACATATTATATATTTATACACACACACAAACTGAAAATTAAAAACCACATGATCATCTCTTTAGAGGCTGAAAAAGCCTTTGACAAAATACAACATCCCTTCTGATAGAAGTCTTGGAAAGAGCAGAGGTACAAGGAACACACCTATACATAATAAAGGCAATATACAGCAAGCCAACAGCCAACATCAAACTAAACGAAGAGAAACTCCCAGAGATCCTACTGAAATCAGAAAGAAGAAAAAATTGTCCAATCTCTCCATTTCTATTCAATATAGTTCTTGAGGCTTTAGCTAGAGCAATAAGACAACAAAAGGAAATCAAGGGGATACAATTCGGTAAAGAAGAACTCAAACTCTCACTATTTGCTGATGATATGATGGTTTATATAACCGACCCCAAAAATTCTACCAAGGAACTTCTACAACTCATAAACACTTTCAGTAATATATCAGGATACAAGATTAACTCAAAGAAATCAGTAGCCTTCCTGTACACGGATGGTAAATGGGGACTGACCACCTCTTACAAAGGTCTATAATGAAGGAGGGTTTGGGGTAGAGTCAGGATGTGGTGATGGACACAGAGGTCCAGCAGTGGCAAATTGGAAGATGCTACTCTAATGGCTTTGAGGGTGATTGAAGAGGCCATGAGCCAAGGAAACGGGGTCACCTCTAGAAGCTAAGGAATGACAAAGAAAGCATTCTCCTCCAGAGTTTTAAAAATGAATACAGCCTCCAAATTACCTCCGTGAATCTGATTCCTGACCTCTGACCTCCAAAGTTATAAAATGACACATATATGGTGTTTTAAGTCACCCTATTTGTGTGGTTATTTGTTAAAGAAGCAATAGGAAAATAAAATAGTAATAACAATATATACAGCATTTATATCAGTCTTACAAGCATTCATGGGAAAACAGGAAAGAATTAATGTCAGGATGGCTCCCTCTATAGAGCTTTGGCACATGGCTCTTTGAATATCAGTGAGTACAAAAGCAGATTTGATTCATGTCAGTCTAGCAGGCCTCCCTCAGGGCTCATTATTGCTGAAGGTTTTTATGAGACAAAATATGTATCTTGGTGGAGTTTTTTTCTGACATGTGACTGGCTGTGTGTAAAATCAAAGCTGAGTTTTATGTTATCACTCATAAACAGAAACTCACACGGAGCCCTGATGCTCAGGCGAAAGCTCCCAAGGCTTGCACAGAAGACAGCAAGAAAGCCTCGGCACACATTCTCTCAAGGTGCCATTGTACTCACCTCTAGCACTTCCCATGTCTCTTCATATCTTCCTCCCCACGTGTGGAAGTGGCTTGGACCTGGTTCTTCCTTCAGTGAATACTACTCTACTCAGAACATGTTACAAGGAGAGCGGGGTGGCCCTTCGTTCTGTCCTGGCTGGCTAGCTTACTCTCGAAATAATCACACAGAAACTGTATTAATTAAATCACTGCCTGGCCCATTATCTCTAGCTTCTTATTGGCTATCTCTCACATCTTGATTTAACCCATTTCCATTAATCTGTATGTTACCACGAGGTCGTGGCTTACCGGGAAAGATTCAGCATGTCTGACCTGAAGGCTCCATGGCAGCTCTCTCATTCTGCTTTCTTCCTCCCAGAATTCAGTTCTGTCTTCTCCGCCTACCTAAGTTCTGCCCTATCAGGCCAAGCAGTTTCTTTATTGATTAACCAATGAAAGCAACATATAAACAGAAGGACCTCCTACACCAGGAACACACATCCTAAGCAATGTGAGAAGACACGGTGTCTGCTCATATATGTAAGTGCTTTCCAATGGGGCAATTTGCATAAGACATTGTCTTGGACTGAATCCTCAAGTCCATGTGAAAAAAATCCATGGTCCTGGATGTGAGGAAATATTGATCTAGTTCTGCTGTTCTCATCAAGACATGATTCCAAGGCCCCCAGAAGTGCATGGTGAGAGACTTTTGGTTGTTGCAGCCAGGAGTGCTGCAGTGTGCCTGCTATAATAGTGGACATCCCTCACCTCAAATGTCCATGGGTCAAAGTCTGAAACACTGCTATCAATTGCATGAGTCTGACGCATACATCCAAATTGTTAAACTACAGTGATAAGCCTGACAAGATTGCAATGTGCATATATTCTTACATCATATATGGTGTTTTAGTCAATAGTGTGGTGCATATATGATAGTTGTCTTTGAGATTATATCAGCCAGTGATGTTGTAAGTCACATTAATTCAAAATCACTCCGTCAAGGTTGCACAATGACTGAATTGCCCAATGATGCCCAGTGCCCAGTGATACATCCCTTGGAGAGTATCAGTCTCATTAAGGCACTGTGACTATATGTGTGCAAGTATGTGTATTTCTGTATGTATGTGTGTGTGTGTGTGTGTGTGTGTGTGTGTGTATATATATTTTTTTTTCTCTCTCTATTTACTTAGAACAGTATGGAGACAACCAGAGTAACCTGTCCCCTTGCTTAGTGCCCCACCAGCATGCTCAACCTTAAATCAGTACAAGGCAGAAATCTCAAGTGTCCAGGGAGCCCAGAGTATGCGTAGGGATTTGAGTGGGAAAACGATCCTCTAGTGTCTGGGACATAACTGTAACTTAGACAAGGTAGTAGTGCCTGGGCATTGCAGCAACATTCTGAAACTGAACACTTCAGTATTCTTTTTCAGGATTTGCAAGGGTGCTTCTGACCCACATCCTAGACTAGAAGCCCATGTTCTAAGGAGGAGCCGTCTTAGGCCTTCAGAAATGAGCACGGTATATCCTCATGGCTGGATCCAAAGCTAAGTCTTTGACAGAAAGGAAGAAGCAGATATGGGGCCTGCAGTAGTGGGGATGAATGGCAAATACTACCAGTCTCCTCAGAGAAAAGGAGGAACTTCAGATTTCTACACCAGTCACATGTTGTTTCAATGTAAAAGAGCAGTGGGGGGTGGGGGAGGGGCAGAAAACAGGATGGAGAAAGCCCTGGAATTACATAAAGTATGTACATGTTTTGGATTTTTGTCCTCATAACAGAATGTCGGTTAAATATTTCATCTAAGTCATTTCTAATAGACACAAAGCTATGACCAGGGGTGCATAAGACAGAGCTGAAGGGAGAAGAAGCCCCATTCTGTTGCTTTGACAGCACCTCCCAGCTGGGAAACTGGACTGCAGATTGTAGGATCAGACGGTTGTAGGATGGAATTCACATTTCATTCCTATCTTGTGTTTTATGGGTGGCAGGTTTCCCCAAGTGCATTAAGTTCAGTGGCCCAGTTTTTACTGTGGGATACAGGCAGCTCACCCATGGCTTTGTTAGGGTGCTAACAGTGCCACCATAGGGGCCTCACACAACCTGGTCTTGCCATCACTGCTTAGTGTGTGTGTGTGTGTGTGTGTGTGTGTGTATGTGTGTGCTCTCTTTCCTGTACTCTCTATCTCTGCTCCCTCAGCCCAGAAGCCCAACACCTACACTGTTCTCCACCTTTAACTGGTCTGTTTGTTGTTACTATTGTGGAAAACGTATAGAACAACCCAAACACCAAGACCTTTACCTTGGGAAGTGTTGTGCTTTGGAGTGTTCAGAAATTAAGTTCTAGAACAAAGAGAGACGTGGCTAAGAAAATCCATCTCTCTGTGTGCAGTGTCTTGATCCTGTTTATCACTCAGGGCAGTTGCTTTGTTCGCTAATTGGCTTTGAGCCACTGGCTGTGATGGTGTAAGACTTAGGGACCCCACACAAATCTTTTCTACTCAAGATCTATTTCTTCTCTGGCCTCTCAGCTGCTCCCTTCTCTCTTACCAGTATTTTAGCATCAACCCTATTCTTTTCAAAGAACTGGTTATAGGGAAAAATCTCTCTAGATGTGGGAGAGCATTGCTGATTCATTGTAACAACTCAGCAATGAGTCAACCACAATATATCACATCCTGGGGAGATTTTTAAAAGCTGTTTAGCAAGCCTGCTTACAGTTTCTAGTCAGGCAGCCAGGCTCTGCATCCCAATCGAGGGAGCGATGCCATGTCATATGCTACAGGATAGGTTCCAGTCCCAATTCTGTGGACCCTTGGGGGTTGCAGAGGCATCCCACATGCACATGGCTGTGGTTTTCTCATCTTGCATTCATCACCAAATTCAGCTTCGAAGACAGATTTTTATTATGCAGCAAAATTGCTGCTGCAGGGTAAACTTTGACACAAAGCAATTGTGTTCTTGACTCAATCATCTAAACCAAGTAGAAAAGCCTAGGAAATAGACCTGAGGTAGGTTTCAGGTCCTTGTTAACAATTGGCTGCTGACGGAGAAGTACTTGACTATGCAGTTGTAACAAACAGCTCACTGTAGACAACAGTCTTGCTTCTCTCAAGGAAAGGTAGATGGTGAGGGTCAGAACACAGAGGTACTCCTGTCCTTTGTGACTAGCTTATAACACCAGGCTTTCAATTGCTTGGAAGGAATTGTGTCAACAGCTCTACATCTTGAGGTTGAATATTGCCAACATCCACAGGCATTTAGTTAGCAACTAGGACGTGCGGTCAGTCAAATGAGAATATAGAAACCAAGGAGATTCAAAGGTAAGAGGACACAGGCTACCTCCAGATCTACCAGCCCATCGTTAGCGTTCTACAGCTAATGGTTTCCGGAGTCTGGAGGTCATGTTCTACCTCTCAATGAACAACTCTTGGATGGGGTTTTCCTCAAACTTTCACTCTTCTTTAGGACATCAGGAGCACAGAACTGGACCTGCCTCCAAAAAAACATTACATGGAGGCAAAACTCTGTTACCTTATAAGATGAAGCTTTTATAATTGCACCCAAAATCATATAAGCCCCCAATATAGAAGAATGAATGGTAAAATGGAAGATATGGAAAGGGGGGAATTCCTGAGAAATGAAGGTTCCAGAAAACTCCACGGGGAGAAGAGGCTTAATTTTTGTTCTTGGCTGACACAGGATTACAACAGGGGTCGATGATGGCATCAAGCCTACAGATGTTTTATGTTCTTTCCACTGATTAGAAATGAGTCATGTGACAAGGCCTATCTGCATGGATGTCTGGAAATGTTTGTTGAGAGACTAAGGAAGCAGTTTTGGTGGACATGTAGCTCCTATCTTGCCTTTGAGTTAGAGTAGGTTGAACTTTCTACTACACACAGTGTTGAGTCTTACTCAGTCTTAGCAAAGATGAGAGTGTGCTGATTGGTAATGAAAGTTCTATAAAAAGCATTGTTATTTTCGTAGTTATATTCTAAGTATATATATATATATATATATACACCATATATATATTATGTATATATATATATATATATATATATATATATATATATATTAGTCTCAAACAAATATATAATAAAAGGGTAGGTACCAGAGAGGAGTCCTTTATGTGTGGATCTATCTACGGTGGATGAGTGGAAGAGAGTCAGATCAGGGAAGCCACATTGAAAGTGCTTGTGTATATCTGGTAGAGTCTGAGTTGCCCTTGAATATGTTCGTTTTTAGAAATGCTTGCTTCTGACATTTTAACCCAGTTAGTGTATAGCTTAGCCACAGGTTGTTCAATCAGAATCTCCTCTGAGCTGAAACACTAGAAGCAGGTTGTGAGCTGCAACTGTGTTCCTAACAAGGGCCAGCCCTTTCTTTGGAGGCATTAACTGGAATCAGCCTGGGGACTTGGGCTGTTCTGTAGGACTGCAACCCAAACAAAATAAAACTTGACTAAGCCAGCAAACCCAGACTGAAGTTCAAGTTACTTTAACAGACTCTAGGGAAACACAAAGTGCAGTTGTATTAGCTATGCAAAATTTGCTCTTTGACCTTGCAGCAAGGAAAGTTACCAGTGCACACATAGCCTTCTGCCAGCACTGCAAAGTGTTGGACACATTAACTTTTAGAAATTATGCAGTATTTTAAAACTTCTAATTTTAAAATATACTTTAAAAATAGATGCTGATCCAACAAGAACAGAGGATATCAATGAAAAGCCTGTGTTTTCGTGCACCTAAGAGAGGCCTGCACACAGACAGCCTTGTATGGCCAGCAACTTAGAGCATAAGAAAATGCTCACAGATGAATTCCATAGAAATCAAAATCAAGGGTCAGCATCGTCTTGTGTTCCCTCTGCGTGTAACCTCTGGGTCTTATGCATAAGGTGGGCCGTGTCAGCGACTTGCCCAGACTCCTGTTACCCACCCCTGAAGTCTGATGACAGATCTCTACCTTCAGGCTTATGCAGAGTTGAGTGAGAATTCTCAGGACAACCCATGATCCTTGGGAGATTTTTAATGATTCTTGATCTGGAAATAATATAAAAACAGGAGAGTATTTTGTGGTATTTTTTTGCATGTTTTGTATTGGTTTAGGGAACAATCCAACATTTAAAAAGACTTAAAAATAACAAATCTTTATGAAGACTTAACATGGCCTCTTTTCTTTTTAAATTCTTCCCCACCAAAAAAAATAAACTGTAATAATAAAAGTGACTAGAACAATTAGGGCATGCAGAAACAAAGGGCAGGGTAGACTGGGCTAGGGAGAGGTGATTGCCAAGAGGTTCCCCACAGCCAACGCTAGTAATGTCTGCTGCTCATGCAGACAGGGCTATGGGGGCGGGTGAGAGGAAGTGGCTGGAGCTTGGGCTTTCCTTCTCTGGGCTAGGGCTCCTTGGGCCTGTTTCTCACTGACCAAGGCCTCTTGAGCTATGAACTCTCCATCTGAGGTAATGGGGAACCGTAAGTCCTTTAGCATATCTGCAGCTCAAATCCCAGGAACCTAGTCTTGGGAAGCAGAGGAAGTCTTGAGTGAATGCCTGGGGCCTGGTCATGCCAGGGACCCCAGAGCCTCAGACCCACTGAAAAATGGCTAAGTGCCACCCCTGCCCCATCTCATAGAGGGTGAGGGTGGGATTAAGGATCGTAAGGAAATGGCAAAGTCTTCCCTTCTGGTTTGTATGCGGGTGATGATAGTGTGTGCAGAAAATGTCCATTGCAGTTTTCTGTCCTGGAATATTTATGGTCTGAAGACTTCTCCCTTACAGAAACTGTTCCTGCCGAGATTGGCAAAACCTGCCCCTTGATCCAGCTGTAAAACACAAACCCTTCCTCCTCGTTTACTCGTGTGTGATAACCCATCTCCCTGACCAGCTATACGCAATAATCCTGCCTTCCTGTTCAGCTATGCATAGTAAACATGAGGCATTTGTACGGCCTCGCAGTTCCTTCAGCTGAGAGCCCAGACCCAGTGACTTTTCTGTGTCTCTGTGTTCACCTGTCCACCTTTTCTTCAATTCCTCACCTCCCAATCAGATCAGTCTCTGGACACCTAGCAAGAACTTGGTACCAGTTCAAGATAATCCTGTTTGTCTGGTGATCTACTTACCAAATTTAGCTACTTCTGAAAAAATAAGACTTCATTCATAAAGTTTATTATATAGTGACCTGTATGGCATTGGAACGGTCTTCGTGCCAGCCTTGATGATTTGTTAGATGTGAACTAACTGGGACACATTTTTAGTTTTTCTTCTTCCAGCTTTCTGAATATACGGTTACAGCTCACTGAGACACCACCATCAAGAGTGATGGGGGTAGGGTGGGGGGGATGGAGTCTATGTCTCTGCCTCCCAAGGGAACACAGAGATCAATAGGCAGAGACATGGGGAGGCCGCTGGGGCAAGAGGATAAGAAAGAATGTTGGGGATAAGAGGTTCTCAGGGTTAGTAGAAGGAAATGCAAACCATATCTAAAGTCTTCAAAGTTCCTACTGTAGGCTTCCTAGGTTTTTCCAGCTCTTCCGGTATCAACCATTACGGCCTTATAGCTAGTGAGCCAGGTTGTGTCGGTAGCGAGATGGTCCTGTGGCACATAGGCGTCCACAGCACCCACCTTCAGCAGGTGCGCTGCCTTCTCTGGTTGAACCGTCAATGGGACACCCTCCAGCTTCTGCAAGCTGAGACTGAGGGTGAAGCCTTACTGTAGGGAGATGTCTGCAGAAAGATGGGGAAGATGGGAATAGAGAGATCAAAAAAGTCTCGGCAAATGGGAGCACTTTGCTTGGATAGGAAATGGATTCACTTGGATTGCTGGCTTGTTTTTGTTGTTGTCTTTGTTTTAGCTTCTTCATTTTAAAACTGTTTTCATATCCTAGGAAATCTGAGATGGCTATTTACCCTAGCCTACTCTAAAGCTAGGTTTGAGAAATGAAATGGTAAAGAAAGGTAGTGGGTGTTGGGAGGTATGTTGTCTACAACCAGATAGCTGCAGGTGATCTTTTCGTAGTTTTTGGAGTCTATAAGGCCTACAGGGAAGATGAAAGAAAAGCTTGTGGGGGACCCCAGTCTACCACTCAGAGGGAGCTGATCAGCCAGTGTGATGCTGAAGAAAGGCCTTGTGCTTGCTTTCGACGTCTTAGTTGTGTATCATCTATGTGCTCCGACTTTTCTAAATATGCGTTTTCTCTCTCTCTTTTCTCAGGGAGGCAGGACACAGTGCGTGAGAGAAGTCTGCCCCATTCTCTCTTGTCCCCAGCACCTTAGTCACACACCCCCAGGACAGTGCTGCCCCAAATGCTTGGGTGAGTGACAATTTCCAGGTCAAAGGACATGTGATTCCTTCTCGAAGTGTCTGCTGAGTATGTATGTATGTTGCTTCATGGCCTCATGGAGACAACTGCTCTTTCTAACTGTGTGAAGAGGTGTTGGCTCTTACCTGAGAGCTGCTCAGAGGCTGCCTGTCTCTTGGCTTTCATTGTTTCTGGAGCCTGGCATCCAGCTCCAACCTGGCTAATATCCGGTGGGGTAAGAATGGTGCCGAAGAAAGAGTCTCCAGCTGGACGTGTGACTGTTAGGAACGCGTAGTAAAGGGGTTTGGAATGTGGATTAACGTTCCCTGAGAGCTGAAAGCCCTCAGGATGCCCAGAAGTGAGCAGCTTGCAATGAACAGCAATTGACCCTTGATTGGAAGGAAGTATCTGCTATTCCATCAAGCCTTTACAACAGACAGACCAGGCTCTGCGCACAGGTTACATGATTTTTCTCAATGAATCTTCTCAGGAAATTGTGGAATATAGAACCATATATCACACTGGCACCATTAGTAGTTTTAACCCTCTGAAAAGAAGGTATTCCACTCTTCTGCAGAGATCCCCAGGAAAGGCCGGTGGTGTCCCTGAACACCTCTGGTGTGACCTGCTGGTGGTCTGTCTGAATCTCTCTATTGTTTTGTTACTATTTTGGGTGTCCTTTGTCACCCCCAGCAATCTTCACATCCTTTGGAACAATTGAACCAGAGCTCATATGGCACAATTCACTGAAGGCTCACGGCCAGCAAGGGGGATTATTTTACAGAGATGTAGAATGAATATCCTAAACTGAAATAGGAAGCTTCCTAAGTGATGGAAGGCCTTAATTGTTTGTCTCTGGGAGATTTTCACTGAGTGTCTTTTTGATTAGGTTTCAGCTCCTGGCAGCTCCACCCATGCCATTTTTGGAGCCCTCCCCTTTCTTTCATAGTTTCTTTCCTCTAACTCAATTGACTTTGATTCCCCCTTCACAAATTATCACACCTTCGGCTTTGCTTCTCTTTCCAACCAAACGACCAAATAAAGGCGTTGCTGTCCAACTGTTTTTCTCCTCTCTGAGGGATTCTACTGCCATTTAATCTAGCAGCGTTTGCCATTCTATTTCATGTACAAACATACTTGTAAGCAGATATGGAATAATTAGAAGAACAGGAGAGAATTGTGAGGTGCACTGGGTTAAAGACATTTTCATGTACTTGTGCTTTGTTGCCAATCCAAGTGCGTCGCCCCAAATTGAAACCAGTGTAGCATATGTTGCCAAGCCAAGGGAATAGTGGAACCTGTGCCATTTCAAGGGGAGTCCATTAAGGAGGAAGCGGTGATTTTTCAAAGCCTTGCAGATAAATAATTATCGTTAGAACTCTGAAGTAAATGCTGTGGGTGTGCTATGTCCATTAGAAATTTCTCACAGGAGCCGTGGCGATTGTGTTTAGTACACATTTTATTGACCATGTGTTTTACAGATAGACCATATAAAGAACAATAAGTTTGGGGAACTTAAAGATCACAACCCCGCCAAATGAGACCTTTTCCTTCTTTGGTCTAAACCACAGTGGAATGGTGTGGAAATGGCTTACATCAAGTTGTCCACTCAGCCTCTGAACCACTCCCTAGAATGTTTTGTGTTGGCCCGTGATGACTTTGGGATTAAAGTGAGATTTTGTGTTCTTTTGTGGTGGAAAGAAACATGTATGCACAACAACAAAAGCAAAACAACAGATAAAAGCAGACGCTGCAAAACTGCTTGATGAAGACTAAGTGACATTCTGCTTCTGGCTGAATGGATACTGATTTGCTCTTAGATTTTTCTCTTGAGCGGGATGCCTACGCATGGAACACTGCCACCGCTTGGATTGCAAAATTTCCTTCCCTGCCTTGCTCATTTTCAATGGAGCATCTCAACAAAGATCAGGATACTCAGAGCAGTACCCAAGACACCTCTCCAGATGGCATAGCCCAAGATAATACTGACGTTACATCACCATTAACGGTGCTAATAGTTATCATCTGCCATCTGCTAGGAGTTCAAATAGGAGACAGGCACTTCATAAAGATTTATTGCCATAGTTCTAGGTACAATGTACAGTTTTCTGAGGGCTGGTTTAAGCCGGTGGCCACATCGAATGCAGGAAATAAGTGTCGTAGTGTCTGTTTGTTCAGGAATCAATCAATAGATCAGTCAATTCATAGGCCCATCTGTCATCTATCCATCTACTCACCATGTATACAATATCTGTTTATACAATAGTATTGAGTAGAGTAATAATAGAATAAGCAAAAGGCTGTGCAATGACTGAAAAGGGCCATGTAGTCTAAGATGGAAGGACCTCTGGGAGGAAATGGAGACTCCAGCCATGAAGAAGAGGTATTATAATTGGTTTATGAGCAAGCTTCCACAAAGACACTGAAATTTTATTCAGTTTTGAGACAGATTCTTGCCATTATAGCCCAGACTGGCAACTGAATTTGTGTTCATACTTCCTCTGCCTCCTAAGTGCTTGAACTGTAAGCATGTATCACCATGCCCGGCTCCACATAGAGCCCTGTATATATTTTTGTTTTTATTAGTTATTTGAGAATTTTGTGCAGTGGCTTTTGATCATATTCCCCCCACTTTCTGCAACTCTTCCCAGATCAACTCCCACCTTGGCTGTCCACTCAACTTTGTGTCCTTTAAAAAAATATTCCAGACCAGTTTGTTCTGTGTAAATCTTATTGGGTATGTGGTCTTACCAGGGGTTACACTCTTAGAGAAAACTGACTCTGCTCCCAGCAGCTAACAATTCCCAGTAGCTCCTCATTCTTGGGGTGGGGTTTCATGCCCAGGGTCCCTCTCCATGCTGGGATTTGGTTTAGCTTTGACCTGCACAGGTCTTGTGTTTGTCATTACAAACGTCTGTGAATTTGGATGGACAGTTTCCTGCTATGCCAGAAGACACTTTTTCCCCTAGTCATTCATCATCTCTGGTTCTTACACTCTTTCTGCCTCCTCTTCTTCTATGGGCCCTTAGCCTTCGGAGAAGGGGGTGCAGTATATATGTTTCATTTAGAGTTGAGCATTCCATAGTCCCCTATTTTCTGTGCCTTGGCCAGTTGAGGGGTCTCTGTCACTATCTGCTGCAGACAGAAGTTTCTCTGATGAGAGGTGACAGATGCGTTAATCTGTGGGTATAATGATTAGTCATCAGAAGTCTACTTAATGCTATGTGCTTTCGACAAAATAACAATAGTGGATTCTCCTCCAGGGTCTGTGACAGTCTAGCTTTAGGGGTTTGGCCTGATAATGGTGCCAGATATCATCTTAGATATCATCCCTAAGGTTTCATCTTAGGGAGTGTGACTAAAGTTGAATCAGAGAACACTTGGTTATTTCAATGGCGCTCATGACTCTATTGCTCCAGTAGGACCGGTCTTGCCAGGCCGGTCATTGATGTAGATTTACAGTTGGGTACGATTAATGATGAGTTTTCTTCTCTAGTGGTGTGAATAGCATTGTCCAGTACCATGAAAGCTGGCAAGTAGGAATGAAGCATCCAAGTTAGTACTAGCTTAATTGGTTCACAGTACATGAGTCAAGGATGTGGTGTCAACATATTCCTCAAGTTCTAGAGGCTAACCAAGAGTGCTGGCAATAGGCTGTACTGTTCATGGGGGGGGGGGGGGGGGGAGGTAGGTCTATGAGACCTCTCCACTCAACAACCCCACAACAGGTAACCTATTCCTGGCACTAGTCTCGTTAGTTAGTCTCTGGTTTTTAATAGAAGTTTTGTAGTGTTATAGGATAAATCCATTCTCTCCCCTGCCCCCATCTCTCTCTATCCTCTCTTTCTCTGCCCCCTTCTCTTTCTCTCCTGTGTGTGTATACAGAAGTAGACTTCCATCTGAATTTTAGAAAAGACTTTAATGCTATGTATTCCTCCCCATATTAATTGCCATCCCCTCCACCACCCCAAGTTAGCCCTTCCCATTCCATTATTCCCTGTTAATACTTTTTAATGTGCCCTGTTTTAGAAAGATCCCCCCGCTGCCATGGCTCCTTAGTAATTTTCTTAACTCTGTGGCTATTCCAAATGAGATACAAGTATCTAAAGACTCAAAACTAACATTCGTATATACGAGACACTATGAGCCCTTTCTCTGTCTGAGTCTGGGTTATTTCACTGAGAATGATAGCTTCCATTTTCATCCATTTCCTAGCAAATTTTATTTTTCACAGCTGCATATTACTCCATTATATAAATATACCACATTTTCCTTATCTCTTCATTAGTTGATGTGCATCTATCTACCAGTCTCCATTCCATGGCTATTATGAATAGAGCACAATGAACATGGATGAGCAGATATCTCTGTATTAAGACATGGAGTCCTTTGTGGATATACTCAAGTGGTATAGCTGATCATGTGATAGATCTATTTTATTATTTGAGGAACACCCACACTTATTTCCACACAGCTGCACCAAATTGCATCCCTATTAACAGTGGGTATGTGTTCACCTTTCCTTACATTCAGACCAGCACTTGCCCCTGTTTTTTTTTTTTTTTTTTTTTTTTTTTTTTTTTTTTTTTTTTTTTTTTTTTTTTTTTTGTTTGGTCTTAGTCATTCTGACTGGGATAGGATGAAACATAAAGAAAAAAAAAGCAGTTTTTAGTTTGTATTTCTTTAGTGGCTAGAGATGTTGAACATTTTAAAAAAATATTTCTTAACTATTTATATATCATCATTTGAGAGCTCTTTTTGTAGTTTCTTTCCCCATTTCTGTAATTGAGGTGTTTGGTTTCTTGATGTTAAAGTTTTTGAGTTACTTGTATTATTGTAGATATTAACCCTTTGTCAGATGTATGGCTGGAAAAGATTTCTTCCCTTTCTTTGGACTGCCTCTTCCCACAAGTGATGGGATTCGCTGGATATCAACAACAATAGAAATGACAAAATCAGGTGAAGGGAAAAATTAAAAAGGAAAATTTAAATTTCCTAGAAGTGAATAGAAATACAAACACAACATGCTGAAATCTATGGGACACATTTTATTCATTTATCATCTGTCTGTCTGTCTGTCTGTCTGTCTGATTTTAGTAATTGTCTGCACTTTCCCAAAACCATTTGTGGTCAGTTGTGAGATACTTGAAGTACATATAGATAAAGTATGGAAAAGGACATCCAGGTCATAATTTTAGAAAATACTGACTTAGAGTCTAGTTTTATTTTGTTTCTTCAAAGACAGAAGCATATCTCTGACGGATTGATAAAGAGAATAATGTTCAATTTGTGAAAAATTACCAACTTCGTTGTTGTCATAAATATTTTTAAAAGTGGCTCCAGATGTTTCTTGTACTATAATGTTCTAAATCTAAGATGTGTTTTGGCAGCAGTGATTATAATGGGATGGGCCAGTCCATGTGATTTAGCTAACGGTTTTCGGATGCTTCAGAATGACATCCCGGGGGCTTTAGAGGAGAACTTCAGAAAGGGATGAATTTTATATTTTTCTGGAAGTTAAAGAGCCTCAAAATGTGGTTGGGCACATAAGAATTGCCTCTTTGACTGGGATGTTAATAGTGGTTTCGGGCTAGGGAGATATCTCAGTGCGCCTGGGCAGCAGTTTTTATTGTGCAAGTATGGGGACCATAGTTTAGATCCTCAGAACTCAGGGGGTAAGCAGATTAACATTGTGGCTAGGTTGCAATCCCATTTTCATGGGATTAGAGACAGGGGACTCTTGGAAGTAACTGTCTACACTAACCTAATCAGTGATCTGGATACAACCGAGAAAACATACCTTAACATATAAAATGGATAGAAGTTGAGACAGGCACCTAATATCGACCTATAACACTCATGCATGCCTACACACACACACACACACACACACACACACACACCGACAACATTCATGGCTACTACACACAAGTATACAAGCCAAGACAAACAATGATATTGCTAAATTTTGTCTAACCATGGGCTAGTCTTTAGTTATATACTTTCACATTAGCATTGCAGGTAGAGGCGATAATACAAGGCAATGGCATTATTGATGATCATACCCAAGGTCATGAAGGGATCTATAGATGGGATCCGACACACGTAGCTCACTGTTATCCTCTGATGTCTGGCCAGTTTCCTCCTCATTATGAGACCCAATTAATTTAATGCTGGGCCTCCTCTGTACCCTTGACCTGCCATAGGAAGAGAATAGTTTTCCTTAACTCCTATTGGTGATATTTCTGACAACTGTATTTGTAAGAATAACATTTGGTATACATGTAGAAATTCTAGGTCTACTGATGAAGATTCCATCGGGCTTACTGAGGATGAATGCTAATATTTCTTAAAAAGAAAGAAGAATGTGGTTATAAATTTGTTCTGTGAACATAAATGATTAGTTTCTTAACTTAGTCTTTAATTAAAGAAACAAATCACATCGAAGATGGTTCCATGTTGTCTTAGGAGTAGAAACTCAAGTGCTGAAAGAAATAAATCTGATCATATTCTTTTTTGGCCTAGTGTGCTGGCTCCTTGCTCACCAGTCCAGTCCTCACAGAAGCTGGATATGGCGCATGGAATTGGAGTCACCCTGTGTGTTCCTTGAATTAACTTCCCCTTTTATGCCTTTGTGTAATTTCTTCAGTGATCTTATGTGTTGATTTGCTTGGTCTGTTATAGTAAATTGTCATTGGCTGGGTCACTTTCAGACACCAGCAATGCACTTCTGGAACCTGCAAAGCCCAATGTCAAGCTTCCTACAGATCCTTTGAGCTTTTTCTTCCTAGCTCATAGAAGTTTCTGTTGCTGTTCTTCAGATGGTGGGAGGAACAAGGATTGTTTCTTGGGTCTGTTACATAAAGACATTTTAGTGAGAGCCACCGCCACCCCCACCAACTTGCGCTAATCACCTCTCAAAGCTCTCACCTCTTAATATGATGGCTCAGTGCTTAGGTTTCAGTGTATGAGTTTTGTGGGAACACAAACCATTTAGACCACAACAGATGCTATTTCATGATAATCCTGAGGGCATCTTGATTTTTTCTGTCTACAGCTTCCCTTTCACTAATTCTGCTTGAGGAGATCATATTACTGCTTATCTAAGAGGCAGCAAAATAGGCACAATTTCTAGAACTCACCGTGTTGTGCTGAAATAATCTTAACTCTGTGTAAGCTCCACAAGGCAGCATATGTTCACTATGGTAAACAGATAGTGTGGTGAATATGCAAAATTCTCCGTGGAATCAAACTTTTATGCAATGGCTTTTCCCATTGGTAATTCTTGGGGACCTCCTGGTGTATCTGATCTAAGGATCTATTTTGTACATCACATTTACCTGGTCATGCGAGACTGTCCTGCAGCCCTGTGATGTAATTCCTATTGATGAGATGTAAAATGGGATATGTCTGGTTTCTGTCTTGCTTACTTTGTGCTTACTCTTGTTTCTCTATAGGTCAAAGGAAAGTATTTGACCTTCCTTTTGGGAGCTGCCTCTTTCGTAGTGATGTTTATGACAATGGATCTTCTTTTCTCTATGATAACTGCACAGTATGCACGTGCAAGGTAAGGGGGCTCTAAGAGGCTGTGACACTACCCAATGAGCTCGGATTACATTGGAATCATAGGCAAATGAAGGCATTTTATTCATCGGGGGAATCATTGTTGATGCTGTTTGAAGAATATAATCATACTTGGTGTTTTAGAGATGATCTGGAGGCTGTCCTAAACAGTCTCTATAGTCAGACAAGTACAGATGACCCTGCTCTAGGGCTCCACCTATTTGAAATGAATTCTGTAGCACAGGTGTAAAAAATAATTTCCGTTGTATTCAAGGGAAGAAAAAGGCATAGCTTTATAGTTCATTACAGAGATAAACCTGATCAATTTCAAATACTCTATTGAGGTGATGCCCACCTTCCACGGTTTGCATGATCCTGAGCTATCCATAAAACTCTCTCTCTCTCTCTCTCTCTCTCTCTCTATATATATATATATGTATTCTAGATGTATGATCCTGTGATAACATACAACTGCTTCATGTAAACACATAGAACATCTCCTTGTGAGCTTGGGCTCCACGCCCATGACTTCATATCCATCCAGAAATCTTTTGGAAACTGAAACTGAGTTTTTGCTGAAACATGTGGCCTTCCCAATTCTCTTGCTTGAGGGACAGCCTCCCAGCCCACAAATGGGAGCTAGGAATCTTTGAGACATAATCAGGCAATGTGTCCCAGTATTCTAGCTAGATTACTAATATGAATACTTTTCCTGAAAATGGTGGGCTTATTACAATCTCAGTTTGTAGACATCTTTTGCAAAGTAGATACTTAAAGGCACAGTCATGTCTCAATTGTCATTCCGTTGCTGTGAAAATACACCATGACTAAGGCAGCTCTTATATAAGCATTTAATTTCAGACTTGCTTACAGTTTCAGAGGGTGAGTCCACTGTCATCACAATGGGAAGCAGAAAGACATGGGGTTGGAGCAGTAGCTGAGAGCCTTACAAAGTAATCTTTGGGTAGTGATGGCAGGGAACTGGGCCTGGCCGGACTTTTTAAACATCAAAGGCCACCCCCACCAGTCACATAATTCTTTCAACAAGACCACACTGCCTAACCCTTCTGATTGTTCTCAAACAGCTTATCAACTGAGAACTAAAAATGCAAATATGAGTCTTGGAGGGAGGGTGTCCTCATTCAAGCCACCAAAGGTGGCCTGCATTTATTGTGATACCCAGTATCTCTTTCTGTCTCTGTTTGAGGCTTTCCCTCTCCAAGAAGCCTCAAACCATGCTCCTCCTAATTTCCAAGGAAGGTACAAGAAGCCTGAACAAGCTCTATTTATGGAGAGAGTGAAAGAAGGGCAGGAAGAAGAAATTGTGTTGGCCATAGTGATCTGGGATTTCTTCCACTGAGCAAGAACGTTGAGCATGAAGTTTTAAGCCAGTAGAAGCAAGACCGGGAGCGTGCCACACTCTCGTCTGCTACAGGTGTTAGTCCAGAAACATGTTTTGAGGTGGAGGAAATGTTTATTGCACCACAGGAAAGCACAGGGCTAAGAGAGTGCCAGGTGGAGCCGCTGAGGGTTGTTAAAGGAGGGCTGAGGAGGATGCCTAGGAGGGGTAAAAGTCATTTTTAATTCCTATTCTGCCTTTGGGCCTCCAGGACTCTACAATGGTGTGTAAGAAGAAGTGCTCCCAGCCTGGAGTCTGTGACAACAATGGGGATGCCTGTTGTGAAGAGTGTCTCCTGCGAGTGCTCCCAGACGATGTCAAAGTGTGCAAGTTTGGTAGCAAGATTTTCAGGGTATGTATGAGATAGACCGCTACATGTGTCGTGAGCTGTGGGAGCCATTATACTATAATGACCATTAAAAGTTTCCAGACATAATCCAGATTTGAGTATTACTTTATTTATACATTTAAAAATACACATATGTATTATTAATATATTAATTCGTACATGTATGTGATTACATATGTGTGTGTGTATATATATATATATATATATGTTAAAAACAAGGATTTGAAAGATTCCAAATGCATAAATGTTATTACTCTTTCTGTATGTGATCAATCACTGCCTGAAACTCAGCTGAGCAAGCCACGTGGTTGGTGTGACTATGGGGCTTAAATGACAGAGAGCATCCTATTCACTTGGGGATGCTCAGTACACATTGTCTGGCCAGATCCTGGTGGATCTGTGATTAATTGGGTCCATTCAGCAGCATTCTACAGATTCCTAACACAAATGGCTTGCGTCGAGGTGTTCAGATCATGATGCTCACCACATAAGTGCTCAGCGTAGGTTTGAGAGTCCAACCCCCTGTTACTCAAAGTCTTGCCTACTGGCCTTCCAACTCTGCCCAGAGTGTGTTCTACATGGTTTTCTGGTGATCTTAAGTAGGATAGTAACCATTTCACTTCAACAAGTAGGCGTCGGCTTAGTTCAGACTGTCTCCCTCTCTTAGATACATTTTCCTTGAGGATGAAAGAGAGATTCTGTATAAAGACACACCTGATGACAGCCATGAGCCTGTAGACCTTTAACAGTATGTCGGATGTGGAAGCTTCCTCAAGGCTTCCTTTCCACTGACATGGTTGAAGAGAGGGCTGGATTCTTAGGGACCCCATTAAGCCCGTAGGAGGGGTCATATAACAAGTTTTCAGAGACACTTATGTAATATCCTCTTTATTCAAAGTCATCGCTTTCCCCTAGAGCTCCAAGGTAAAATAGACTCCTCTCTTGATAGTGCTTTAGATAAAAACTTTCTAGTCACTTTATAAAAATGTTTCTCTTAGTACCTGGGGTTTAAAGTATTTACAGAGATTGTAAGCCCTGGGAATATTTGCTTGTAGAACACTGATAAGTTCAACACCCTTTAAAGGCAGATCCAGTGTGTTCTGTCTCACCTGAAAGGAAGCAGACGGTGGGCAGTCCTTAAAATGGCTTCAAAAATTGAGAAACAAGAGGTTGGGGTTGCACCAAAATCTTGAATTCACGGGCCTGGAAAGGAATCCCCCTTTTGGCTTTAGATCTGCCTGTTGTCTGATCTTCCCAACCTCAGTACAGTATGTCCCTGCCTGATGGGTTCTGGCTCAGAACCGGATAACTGCACCCTATAAAGACAATGAGCCCAATACATTGACCAAGCAGCCTTTAGTCTCAGAAATGCTTCCCCAAATGGCATCCTACATCTTCAGAGGAGAGTGCCAGCCCGGCAGTGTACAAGCTATGCATGTCTCTAGGCTGCTCTGTCTGAGCTCTGTGATTTCAGATGACTGCCACCCAGGTATCTGCCTAGCCACTGGGAACTGTTTGATATCCTCTGTTTTTTTTCAAGTCCTGGGTGGCTCAGCGGTATGGCACAGCTGGGTTTGGCTTACATCACCATATGTAAAAGCCTCAATGAACTGTGCTGCCCAAGATAGGAAATATTTCACTCTTACTAAATAGAGGAATGTTTTTATTCATGCATTGTGAGTGAAAATTTATGCTTCCTCATCTTCCAGGGTGAAAGCAGAAAACACATGAGGGGTGAGATGCAAACACAGCGTGGTTAGATACAGAGAATCCTCTGCACTTTAGAGCAAGATCCCATCACCCCAATTTGATTACCTATAGACCTATAGATGCCCCAGAGTCACTTGGGCTAGCTAAGCTGTGTGATTCAGGCAGGTTAGGCCTGCTCTTCTCAATCAGGAAGCCACAACTCATTGTCTCAGCTCCTGCGGTCTCTGCCTGATAGCAGAATCCTGTGTTGTGTCCCGCAGGATGGGGAGATGTGGTCCTCCGTCAACTGTAGCATCTGCGCTTGCGTGAAGGGGAAGACAGAATGTCGCAAGAAGCAGTGCGTTCCTGTCAGTAGCTGCCCACAGGTATACTGGGAATTCAGCTTTACTTTCTTCGGAAATGCACGGCCCACGCCATTTTCTAAAAAGACAGCCAGGCACTCCGGAGGCTGACATAGACCCCAGGAGCTGAAGCCTCTAGTGTAGCTTGCTATTCCTTCTTGCTATCCCCACCTGGGAGTCCAGCCTTGTGTGACAAAACTCTTTCCCAGTTCTCGCTGCGGTCTTCCTACTCTTGATTGACTTCTCGTCCGTCTATGTAAACCCTTCTCCCACTCTCTCTGCCTGGACCTTGTTTTTCTGTTGTTGGGTTTTCTATTTAACATTATAACTACATTTTGCTTCTCTTTCTTTGCTTTTCTCTGAGATCTCAGCTTTCTTCTCATAGCCATGGTAATATGTGGTTGTTCAATAGTAAATTCCCCAGGAGGATTGCCTTGCCTTGCAGAAGCCCCAACTCCTTTGCAGAAAATTCTTCTCTGGCCCTGGCCTCCATTGTAGCCACACATGGAAATAGCATCCTTATGGAAATAGCTCTTTTCAAAAGCCCACAGCCCAGAGGCTTGAATAAAGCCACCATTATCTTTGAAGCGTGGGCTCCATTGAATTCACCTCAGCAACTCGAAACCTTTCAAGGCTTTGTGCATTTTGGGAAAATGTCAAACCTATTCAGTACCTTCCAGTGAATGAAGAAAACATATCCATATATTCAGAACATGTCCGCTAGTCTCCATTATAGAAAGCTTTTAATTTTATTCACATCTGTTATTATTATAAACAAAAAGTTGCTGTTTTTACTTGAGTGCCAAATGAGGCACAAAAAAACAACAGCTGTTGCCATTGCACAACTGAATTGGGGGAGGGGAGGAGACAAGGGTAAAAAAAAAACTTCCTTAATTAGTCTTGCTTTAAAAAGCCTCAGACATAAAACTGAAAACTTCCCATAAAAGAAAAAAGTAGGTACAATAAGCAGACTTGAACATGGACCACTTATAAATATTCATTGGGAAAAATGGAATCCCATCATTTCTGCCAGTCCTCGGGGAACCTCGCTGCTAATGAACCCTCCCGGCACATGGTAGTAATAATGGGCTTCCTTATTCTACAAGACAAAACTGGGGAGCAGCGCCAAGCTGGTGGCTCGCTTAACTCGCCTGAGCAGGCCACTGTGGCGTTTCCAGCTTGACGCCAGCTCTGCCGCTCCCTCGCTCCTAGCTGGGTCCGTGGTTTCTGCTGGGAAACAGCTCTCTTGCCTGTGTCTGTCTCCCTAGTGATCACGCTGTGTGTCCCACACTCAGGCTGGGGACGTCCATCCCTCCCAGGAAAGCCTTTGCTCAGCCCGTCCGTCCCCCGCTGCAATTAATGCCAATACCCTGGCGTGACTGCAGCCTCCAGAACCAGCTTTTAGTTTTTAGGCATCCTTCCAACCTGCCTTCCCCTTCACACTTTTCCTTCTCAGTGCTGAGAGCCAGCACGAGATCTTTGGAGATCGGTTAGCTCTACCTTGAAGCCCTTTTAGAAAGAAAACTAAACAGTAATTTCACCTTCCCATCATTGACTCGGTTTTTAAAAAAAGTTTTTTAAAAAAGAATACTAAAATTAAAATCCTGGAAAGAGTCTGTGTCTGCTTCTACATCCTTTTCGGGTACCACACCTTTTCTTTTATTTTTTTTTCAGAAGGGGGTTGTGGTTGTATTCCCTGTACATCCTCCTATGTAATTTCCAAGGCTCTGGGAGTCCCGCTGGGGGAGGGGTGAGCCCATCAGCTCCCTTTCTCCTAAATATCATCCTTGTATATTGAGTTTTTTCCTGTGGTCACAGAAGCGTCCTCACTCCCCCAAGGCTTCTCTGCCGAGGTAGGCTCTGACTGGAGTCTTCTTCCAGATGAGGCTACAGCGTGTGCAGTTTCCAGCTCATGACACACAGCCCGGCTCTCTGACCTTCCAGTGTGTGCTTTATTCGCTTCCCACTAATTTACTAACAGGACCAGCTCCACTTTCATTTGCTGAACAAGGGAAACGGTAGTATCCACTGAGATACAGATGTACAGAATTGCTCGGTCACACTTGGATAGAAACCTGGCTTTAAACCCTCAATTCCAGTGGGGGCAGAGTGCTTTGGACCAGCTTCTGCAGAGACCCCTCCACGGGACTGGGCTGGTCTTCTTTGACTCTGTCTTTGAGAAGTTAAATGAGATTCCCTATGGTCATGGTTCTCCACCTCACGGTTGTGACCCCTTTGGGGGTTCGAATGACTTTGTCACAAAGGTTGCATATCAGATATTTATATTATAATTTATAACAGTAGAAAATTTGTTATGAAGTAGCAATGAAAATAATTTTATGGTTGGGGGCTAGCACAGCCTGAGCAACCATATTAAAGGGTTGCAGCATTTGCAAGGCTGAACCACTGCCCTTTGGCATTATGGAGTCTAATGTGCCATCACAGGCTTAGTTGGTGAGGCATGAGTGAGGCATGGCTTTCGTTCTTCAGTAGCAAACTGTCATCTGAAAAGCCAATGGATTGCTTACTTTGAAAATATTCCAACCTGCTTTGCACAGCCCTTGCCGGTACTGAATGAGCGGAGCGGAGCTGTAGGTCTCTGTCCTGGGTCTTGGGCCACCTTTTGGTGCTCTTTGCTTCCTTGTTCTCTGTCAAAAGGGGATGAAATCATCCCTCCTCTGAGTGTGGCTGTGAATTTCAAATGAGGTGAAGCATGGGGCACACACAGCAGCCTGTACTGAATGCAGGCGATAATTAATGTCTCGAAGAACTGTGGCATCAAAATCTGGTAAAAGAATGTAGCTTGTTGCGCCCCTGAAATGAAGTTTACGTTTTGTTTCTAGCACCCTTGTGTTGCATGGCAGCAGCTTCTTCACCTACAGAAGGTGATATACTCAGCTCAGGAAGGTTTTGCATTGTTTAGTAACCATGACTATCATATCATTGAGCCTTAAAGTGGTAGCTCATTAAATCCTCATAAGCAGCCCAAGGTCACATGACTGAGTAGTTCCTTGGATGTTAATCTGCTTCCACATTATCATAAAGTCAGAGATAAGAAAAGACTGTCTTCTGACATGGTCTGCAGAGTATGGTTCCTTCTTTAAATGTCAGACTTTAGAAGAAGCAGAAAGGCATTTGACTAGGAACTTGCACTGCATTTTTTAGAGCAGTGACGGAAACTTACTCCCTACTACAGAACTCTCTGATGCTTCACTGGCTTTGATGATAGAGCAGTGAGTTAGTATGGATGATGTTACAGAGGAAGAAGCCGGGCTGAGTTTGGTCTGCAGTGCCCTGTATCCAGAGGATGCCTGCATCCCGAGCTTGGATTGCAGCATCCAGGGGAGCTAGCTGAGCACAGCAGGAAGAAGGCTGTGCTAGCTTGGACAGAGTGGTTGTGGTGCCCATTTGTGTGTGAATGCACTTGCCCTCTACAGGGCTTGATTTGGCCATCAGTGAGGAAGTTGTGTCCAGGCTGTCTCCATCTTCCTTCCATGTGAGAAAAATCACACCGTACTTTGAGGTATCCTGTTTCGTAAAGGATAAAAACAGGAAAGGTTTTTGGAATGATTTTGCCTGCCCTGGGAACCTGATGCTTGAAACTTCATTTGTCACTGCCATCATCACCATCAAGTTCAAGTACAATCTGGGCTGATGTTGTTTAGAATTTTAAATGCTGATATTAGATTTTTGAAAAAAGATTTATCCCAACGGACCATTTCTTAACATTAAACTCTGGTGTTTCTTTTTTCCCCCTTCTTGACCAGGGTAAGATTCTCAACAGGAAAGGATGCTGTCCCATTTGCACTGAAAGTAAGTTCATTCTTTGGAAAAGAAAATGTGCTCTATTTGTTTGATATTTTGTGATGAATAGGAAAACCTTATGTGAGTCTTCTGTAGACTCAATTCTGTAGGTATGAGATGGACGTGTCCATCTCCCCATAGACACCCGGAATCAGCTGTTGCCCTTTCACAGACACTGGAGTGTGGATATCTCCATCAGAATGTGCTGTCAGGAGAGCTCAGGAGAAAAGTGGTTAGATAGAGTTTTAAAGGACAGATAAATTAATGCACGTTTGAAATGGCTAACAGCATTTGCAGTGCTTGGGGCTAGGATAATGATGCCCGGCAAAGCCAGACATCCATAATCGCTCAGGGATTCACTCCTCTTTATACCAGCAAACAACTGCCCTTCCTCTCCCTCCCCCATCCCCGTCATCCTTTCTCCCGGGCACTTCTGATGTGGTTTTCATCCTGACACTTTTAGCTGAGTTCTTGAAGGGTCTCTCTAAGAGAGCCGTCTGCGGTTGCTCTGTTAATCTCTGGGGCAGAGCACGGCGCTGGGTTTCACATCAGCCCCGTACGGGGACTTCTGCCTACCTCTATCAGGAAATCACTGTGTTAGTCCCGAAATACACCTGGCTTCGAGACAGCTTCCTGAAGTATGCTATTGAAATAGTGGTGTTAGACATACATTGTTATTTCTGATGCATAGGGGCAGCATTAGCAGAGTCAGTTTCAAATTGATTAGAAACTGTTTTATGAGTCAGTCAGGCTGACAGAAGTGGACTTTCGTGCTGTTGAAGGCAACTTTCCTATGGCAACAGGTTTGTTCTTTTATTTATCTGAAACCAGGGTTTATATTGCTCCTGGTTTTCCTTCCTTTGACTATTTCATGTCATATACATAAATATGTGTCGTTTTGTATCTATATGAAATTATACATGGGAAACTGCTATATGTTAATGTATGATATGTTAATGCTCATGTCTATATTACCCATGTCTAATAGATACTATTAGCTTAAAAATAGAGAGCCATGAAATTGTACAATGGATGAAGCTGCTTATTGAATTAGCAAAAAATAAATTATAGATTTAATAAAAGACCTTTCCTTTGAAGATAATAAAGTCATAAACTAGCTCAAAGGAGGTTGATGATGCATGACAGTTAATTCAGAAATTAATGCAGAAAGGAGAAGCAGTGATGTTTGACACACAGGTGATTCAGAAGCATGTGCCTGGACTGTTCCCCTGAGTTGTCATCCAGAGATTCCTTACATCTCAGCCTCTACTGTTCCCCTTAGTCCTCGTCCAGAGACTCTATGTGTGCTGGTTCAGAGGCCGCCATCAGCTCCATTTCCTTCTGTATGAGCAATCTCCAGGATGCCCTGATAGCATTTTCCTCTGTAACCACGTCAGTGGGCTTGTTTGCATTCCTCTGTAGATAATGAAGCAGAGAGAGACTATGGAGGAGAGGCAGGCCTCCCCGGGCCTTCTGATTTGCAGGTCATCTCTTCTGTTTGCATGACACACATGTGCACATTTCCCAGTTACCTGGTTATCAGCCTCACAAGAACATGGACTTAAGCCAAGTGGTATGGCGCATGCCTTTAATTTTGGGAGGCAGAGACAGGCAGCTCTCTGTAAGTTTGAGGTCAGCCTGGTCTACACAGCAAGTTCCAGGACAGCTAGGACTGTTACACAAAGAAATCCTACCTGGGGGGGGGGAGGAAGAACATGAATTTTACACAGAAACAGAAACAAGGCAAATTTGGAACTCCCCTAATTTGTAAGTGTCACAATGGCGAGATTAGTGACATTTTTTGCAAGTAAAGCTAGATTTTATTAGTTTATCCATTGCAATCTGGCCTCTCCATATCTAGAAGTCTGGTGACTTAAAGAGAAATAAAAAGGGGAAAAGAGAAGACAAAGGAAGAGAATTTGTAAGCAGTCATATGGAGTGCTGTCTTGTGGGAAGTATCTGCTGATCCGTCCCTCCCATCACCCGGGGAGACAACTAGAGAAAGCCACCCAGCTGGAGGGGCACCGGGAGGCCACCCTCTGCACCTGCAGGTCAGAGCTGGAAGGATGCAGGCACGCAGTTCTCGGCCCAAGTCTGGATTATATCATCAGATGGCTATTTCTCAATTTCCCCTAGTGTTCTTTCCATCTGTTCCCCTCGCTTGCTCTCCAGCAGTTCTCCATCCCTGCTGTAAAACTCATTCTCCTCGGCGAGACTCATTTGCTCAAATTCACTTAAGACGTGGGATAGCCTCCAGCTTTTTAGGTGATGCCCAGCTTTCCATACCGCATCCAGGTAGACTTTTCCTGATGTCCCTTAGCTACAGCCTGAAGACCTCCTACTTTGAAATTCCGTTGTTATTATAGCCAAGATCTGGAACAAACCTTTGGGCCCATTCTTTCCTTGTCTTATTAGTTATAAAACCTCTTCTGGCATACAGGTTTCTAGTGGGAGAAACCTAGGCCAAAATGTCAAGCCAAGGCCAGTGTTTTCTAGAAGATGCCAGGGTTTTCAGCCTTTGTTTTACTGAGAGTCTCCCCATCTGTAACATGAAGGGCCAGGCCTGCTTGTTTGGGGTTTTTGTCCCTCCCAGTACCCCACAACTGTTTAGACCCAAAGAAAATCACACATAGGTCCTCATAAATTTTAAGCTGATTGGCCTATTAGCTCTAGCCTCTCACTGGCTAACTCTCACATCTTGATTAACCCATTTTTCTGATCTTTGTGAGCCATGTGGCCCAGTACCTTTTTCAGTGAGGCAGATCACATCCTGCTGCTTCTGTGGTCTGTGCAGGAGTGGAAGGAATCAGCTTCCTCCTTCCCAGAATTCTTTCGTTCTCATTACATCATTTCTACTTCCGGTCTGGTTTTCCTGCCTATATTTCCTGCCTGGCCAATCAGCATTTATTTATAACATGATTGACAGAATATAGACAATTCTCCCGCACCACCCATTGGCTTTGTTTTAGGAATGTCCTGTGTATTGCAACGTATTTAACTGTAACCCTTCCCTCTAAGTGACAGGCATCTCTAGATGTTGTCAAATGCTCCTTGGGCCCTTCTAGCCTAAAATCAAAAGGCTAGGGCCTCTGGGTTTATTGATTATGTTTTTACGTGTTAATTCTCTGAGCTTACAAGTCATTGTGAAGACAACCTGGTTGTTTAAAAAATGCTGCCATTGCTTTCCATTGCTTGGAAGGGAAAGATAAAATGCTGGCTGTACCAGACAGCCTGCGTAAGCTCACATCTGTCTTTACTGCATAGGATCAGACTTATATTGTGAATTATTCAACATACTATTCAACATATATGTCTTCCTTTTTCTTTTGGTTTTTTTTTTTTTTTTTTTTTTTTTT
>NC_022012.1:17602562-17670921 GCF_000317375.1 Microtus ochrogaster
TTTCTCTGTGGCTTTGGAGCCTGTCCTGGAACTAGCTCTGTAGACCAGGCTGGTCTCGAACTCACAGAGATCCGCCTGTCTCTGCCTCCCGAGTGCTGGGATTAAAGGCATGCGCCACCACCGCCCGGCATATGTCTTCCTTTTATTCTGTGCTGTAAGGCGGCAAGACTATAAATCTCCATAAATGCATACATACATACATACGTATGTGAAGTTGATTACAGCCCTCAGATACTCCAGGTTGCATGCTGATCATAGATATTCAGTGAAGAATGGGCTGTTTCCACAGTGATTGCACCGCTTGGACTCTCACTAAAATCCTGAGTTTCTTCCTGCCTGGTCTTGTCTTGGTCTTAGTAGAAGTTGAGATCTTTTTTTTTTCCTCCAGAAAAGAGGAAACACATGTTTTACAGGCCTTCTTCGCATGAGTCAGTAACCATGCAAGTTTATTGTTATGTAGGTAGGAAGCAGCCACAAGGACAGGAAGCCATCCATGCCCCCTTATCAGAACAATGGGTAAGGTTGGTCTGAAGAGGCGCTGGGGTTCTACTCCCATGGGGAGTCCTCTTAGAATCAGGCCCCGGGACAGTCTAAAGAGCATGCATGGTCGCCTCTTAATAACTCACCCGACACATACTGCTCTCCTTCCCAACAGAAAGGACTGAATTTGGTTTGGATAATTTACTTAAAGTAAAATATTTGAAGTGAGCTAAACAAACTCCATAAAACTCTTGGCAAAAGCGCTTTCTTGCCAAGGTATGAGGCTGTAGCTGGAAGGCAGTCCCTCTGCTTGGCTGCTTGTCATGTGATCACGAGTTAAGTGCCAGGAAGCATCAGAACCCAGGAGGGCCACTCTGTTATTCTTTGTAGCATTTGGTTTATGTGAAATGCTCTTTTATAGTGTGCTGGCAAGTAGTGCGTGGAATCTTGACCTCACCAACCCACAGAGACCAGAATCAGATCAATTCTATGCTGGCAGCAGATCTCTTTCCAAACTTGGAGGTGGGGGCAGTAGAGGAAGGGGGGGGTGCTTAGAGATTGGTTATGAGAGAAGTTAATCTCTTAATCAGGTCAGAGGCATCCACAGGTGTTAGGATATGGTCACCTACCCCCAGGTCTCACACATTACTTAAACCCTTCGCTTACCTCATACTCAGCCCGCGGCACCCCCAACTCAAAATGCAAGCATGTGATTTGTAACACTGAAGCTGGCAGGGTCTACTGAGCACATATGTACGTGTGATTGAAATAGCCTCAGCCTCATAACCCTTAAGTCACAGGAAATACTGAATTTCGGCAGCTTGGGGTGCCAGGAGGTGCATGGTTGCCAGGTGATTCTTTAACCTGACCCCAAGGGGTTAGTTTCTAGCTGTGAAGGTCATTGGACCTACACTAGATCATAGCAGGCCCTGTACCCAGCACAGCTTCTTGCAGAAATTGCCTAGCTGGTTTGTTGGCAAGTCTCTCTACCTTAAGCCCATTGGATGCCTGATGGCTGTTTATATGCCCCAGTAAACAGAGTGATGTAAGAGGGCAAACAGGACAACGATTTCATTTCGTGGGGAGGTGGTGGGGGGCAGGATGCATGATAAAGAGTGATCTTGGTGCTTTGCATGTATAAAATGTCCACTGACAGAGCCTCTGTACATCAGTAACTCCATGTTTGAACAGAGTTCTTGCCTCTGGGACTCCAGTTGTCTTAACCCTTGGAGTTTGTCCTCACCCCAGGCAAGCAAGGAAACTGGCCACCAGGCTCAGGAGGCTTGCAGAAGAAGAATCTGCGGTGTTGATTTTAGCCCCGCCAGCGAGGTGTTAAGCTTAGTAGCCACTGACTTTTCTGCTGGTACTGGTGGAGCTGGCTTTGACACTTTCTGAAGCTTGGCTGGCAGGCCGGTGGAAAGTGAAGCCCCACCTGCCAACAGTGGTCCCGTGGAGAACCCACACGGGAGATGTGGTGGGGAAATGAGTTCTTCCTTTGGCTGTGCTGTTCTGTTCTGGGAGATGCTACCACTTTAAAGTGTCTTGCTCCAAATTTGCAGAGTTGAGGGATAATATTGAAGTCATTCTCCATGTCTTGTCAGTTTCTAGGGCGGACTAGGCAGTAATGCTTCTGGCGTACAAACACCCTGTGGAAACAGACAAGGGTGGCATACTGACACTAGGTATAAGGGTTAGTACTTGACAAGTTCTCGGTAATTTAGCGTTGATGAGTAAACTGTGACCATAGTCGTCATCAGTGTCAACACCGCTAGCCAGCAGAACCAGTGATGGCAGCGGCAGTAGCCAACATTTGTTTACCATCATCTGCTATATATCAAAACACTGTCATGGTTGTCCCATTTGATTTCATATTCATCTCATAGCTATTTTTTAGCCAAGTAATGTTATTAGTTGCAGTTTTACAGCCAGAGAACTGAGGCTTAGAGATGTGGAGGTCAAAGATGGAGCCTGAGTCTCCCCTGTGCTGTCTGGCTCCAGAGGCTGGGCTGGAGTCAGTTGTGTTGAGTCCCCTGTCATTTAGAGTTTGGTACATAGTTACAGCTAAGAAGGGGCAGGGAGTTTTGGGGGATTTTATAGTCCCTAGGAGTTATGGATTAGAAAAGAAATCGAAAGAAAGTTCTTCAGTTTAATAGCGTTTCTCTCTTCTACCCTAGCCTGGGAGAAAAGGATAAGCTAGCCCAGACTTTCTTCTATTGTGTGGTTGCTCCACCTATCTGCCGAAGGCAGGGCGATAGTTGTGTCCCCAGCTTACTTTTCCATGCCCACTCGTACTTTCCGTCCCTCTCCTCCCCCTCTACCATGGCAATTAGAGGGGAGTGTTTATAAACATGGACATATGTGTGCACATGTGCATAAATAGTCTATATAGTATTCAACTTGAAAGAACTCTGTATAATTGAAAGTAGGCATGGGAAAAGAGCAATGTCACCTTCAAAGTTGCATTTTCATTCATTACTAATCTACTGCCATAAAATTTTATGCATCTGTGGACCTTCTCTCTGGGGTCTTCCCTTCCAGTCCTCAGTTAAGAAGGAAACTGAGGGGGGCTGGAGAGATGGCTCAGTGGTTAAGAGCATTGCCTGCTCTTCCAAAGGTCCTGAGTTCAATTCCCAGCAACCACATGGTGGCTCACAACCATCTGTAATGAGGTCTGGCGTCCTCCTCTGGCCTTCAGGCATACACACAGACAGAATATTGTATACATAATAAATAAATAAATATAAAAAAAAGAAATTGTTATCTTTTGCCGGGCGATGGTGGCACACACCTTTAATCCCAGCACTTGGGAGGCAGAGGCAGGCGGATCTCTGTGAGTTCGAGACCAGCCTGGTCTACAGAGCTAGTTCCAGGACAGGCTCCAAAGCCACAGAGAAACCCTGTCTCGAAAAAAAAAAAAAAAAAAAAAAAAAAAAACAAAAAGAAGGAAACTGAGGCTCCCAAGAGTACCAAGTTAGAGAGCTGGGATGAGACCCATACCCTTTTCAAACACCCTAACAGAGTATCCATTCTATAAGCCCCTTTGGGGTTTGCTTTGGAAATATGGTTTATTCTTGCTCTTTGTTTTTTTAAAATTATTTTTAAGTGATGCAGTACTATCAAATCATTCCATTAGAGATTGCATTCTTGTCTACATATAAATTAATATATTATTTCCTTTGAAGATACATATAAATTTTTGCAGGCCCATGTAGTAGTGAGCACGGGGCCCCTTTGTTCCATCCTGCCTGGCTAGCTTACATCCGAAAAATTACACAGAAACTGTATTCATTTAAACACTGTCTGGCCCATTATTTCTAGCCTCCTATTGGCTAACTCTCACATCTTGATTAACCCATTTCTGTTAATATGTATCACCACTTGACTGTGGCTTCCCAGCATGAGTCTAACCAGCGTCCCTCTCAGGCAGGACAATCATGGTGTCTGCCACACTTCCCTTCTTCCCAGCATTCTGTTCTGTCTACTCTGCCCACCTAAGGGCTGCCCTATCAAAAGGCCAAGGCAGCTTCTTTATTCAACCAATGAAAGCAACACAAATACAGAAGGATCTCCTACACCAGGCACACTGTTCTCCTGGATCTCTAAAGAAATTTAAGTATCCAGTTGTGGCTGAGTATATTGGAGACCTAGACTTAGTGAGAACCTCTGGAAATATGACCAAAGAACAGGACAGTTGAGTAAGTCAGACACCCGACTGCACCTGAGAAACATGCTTTGTGAAAAGCTCTGTATGTGAATGGGGGTAGTAATCCTGCTCTCTGAAGTCTCAGCTCCGACAAGTAAAATAAGGCCATCAAAACACAGACTTCTGCTGGTGCTACTGCTCACACTGCCCTGGAGCAGGGCTTCTAGCACATGCAGGTCACACGCTCTGCTACATAGTTTCTAAGATGATTCTGCCAAGCAGAAGCTACCATCTACTCCATCTTACAAGTAAAGGGTCCGAAGGTCAGAAAAGTTGAACAGAGAGAGTGCGGTTAATACCGTAATCTGGGAGACTGTAACCCAAACCTTTAGCATGTCTCTGTGTTCTCTCTTAACTCTATGTTGACTCATTTTGGAGGGTTGCCTCCAAATAGAGGAGATTTTCTTGTTTCCTTCTGTTACATATGTCATAGAGTTCTGTTTGCAATCAGTTGTGTCCACTCACCTATAGAAACATTGTTTGTGAAGTCTTGAGATATAATACTTCGGCACTCACCTTTACAGAGATAAGAAGAAATGGCTCATTGTACCCAGTGTTTTTCATGGATTTGCATTCACCTTATTCATGCTCTCCACCCTCGTCCTTGTTCCTTCCTCTGCAGGGCCAGGGCGTCTGTCTTTAGTACATACGTCTGTCCTCTGAACTTCCTGTCTCTTCTTGTATGCAACCACAGGTGTTCCTTTCTAATACTGGCTTCAAAGTTGTTCAAACTTTGAATTATTTAAGCAATACTTTTATTAATTCTCTGAGAATTCCCTACAGTGCATCTTGAATATATTCACTCGTCACAGCAATCCTCTACACTCTGATCCTTTCCTATCCAAATTTGAGTGTAATCTTTCTCCTTCTTCTTCTTTGCCATCTCCTCCTCCTCTTCCTCCTCCTCCTCCTCTTTCCTCTTCTTCTTCTTTGCCATCTCCTCCTCCTCTTCCTCCTCCTCCTCTTTCCTCTTCTTCTTCTTTGCCATCTCCTTCTCCTTCTCCTCCTCCTCCTCCTTCTCCATCTCCTCCTCCTCCTCCTCCTCCTCCTCCTCCTCCTCCTTCTTCTTTCTTCTCCTCCTCCTCTTCCTTCTTCTTTTGCTTTTTTTCCCATTCAAACCAGTTTGTGTTGCCCAACTAGTCTTGGGAGTAGGGCCTTCCCTAGAGTGTGCTGAACATACCAGGGATCAAATTATTAAAAACAAAACAAAACCAAAAAACCCCAACCCTTCTTCTCCAAACAGCTATGAAATGCTAATAGCTCCTCAGCTAGTGATTGCATTTCATGCCTACTTTCCCATACTCTCTGATGGAATTTTATCTGGCCTGTCTGTCTGCACAGGTCCTATGCTTGTGCTCACAACTGTGGTGAGATCCTGTTTCCCTTTTGGGTCCGGAAAACATTGTTTCTCTCCACCACCCCTGGCTCTTACAATCTTCATCATTCCTCTTCCACAAAGCCCCCAGAGTCTTGTGTGGAAAAGTGTGATATGTTTGTCCCACTTAGGACTGACTACATTGTCTTTTATTTTCTGCACATTGACCAGTTGTGAGTCTCAGATCTACTTCCAAAGAAAACTTCTCTCATGAGGGTTGAGAGATGGTCTGATCTATAGGTATAGAATGGCATCAAGAATCATTTTAGTATTATGTCCTCTGAGCGGAATAAAAGTCTTGGATTCTTTCCGAGTGCCTATGACCTATCTAGCCACAGATTCTTGGCTCCTTTAACAATGACAAAGTTTGGGATCTGTCTCATAAAACAAGCATTGTATCTGATCCAGAAAGTGACTGGTTACCCACTTAGCATCTGTACTACTACTGTAGCAGTGGGCATGTGCCGTTGGGTCAGCTGCTGCTGTAGTTCACAGGTGTGCAGACAGACGAGACTGATGATTCCTTGGCTCCTTTTGTAGTGTGTGTAATACTTCACAGCACCATGAAGTCTAGTCACTAAGGCTAAAGTACCAGCCTCTCTTCTCTATGTCCTGTGAGAAAAATAGCAAACCTTAACTTCTAGCCTTCCAAGGGAATAATTCGCCTTCTCAGTACTGCAATTGCTACCTTTGATTCACCCGATGATCTGAATTGGCGTTGGTTGCAGGGGCTAGTGGCCGTTTCCAAGCCCTATTCATTGACTCAATTTTGGCCTCCACGTTCTCCCAGCTGTGCAGGTTTGGAGACCGATCGTTGTTTCTCATATTTCTGGCATTTCTCTCCCCTGTTGCTAATCAGTCATCAAGTCTAGCTGATTACCTCTTTATGCTGTTTTTCTAATAAATAATTTTTTTCATTCCCATGACAGCTGTACCCTCGTCCTGCTGTTTTCTGCTAACCCCTGTCCCCCTCCTTTATGTACACCACTTCAGAACCCACACGCTTCCTTCATGAACACCTAGGCCATCTTCCTTCACTGCTGAACTTTCCAAGGTTTATGTTATAAAACCTTAGAGCTGAGGAACAGCCCTGAGTAACATCTTCAGGACAGGTCCTCTGAGTGCATATGATAAGGAATACTGGATGGGGTAGACTTAAACACACTTCCTTGCTGCAGAACTGTTTTGGACCTTAGCTGTGACACTGGGCATTGCAAGCTTTCAGGAGGGTGACAGAATACAGAACTCCTTCCCACAACCACCCACCCAATGGTCTTGAAGAGCTTTTAAAGTTTTACTGTGGCAATCTAACAGGTGGGATTGATGTTTTATAGGAAATACATTAAGAAATGTTGGTTCTTTGGAATACATTTAAACTTCTCAGACTGGCAACGAATGAATCTCAGGCCAATTTATTTACATAATGTGAATGTCTCGTGTCCCCTGAAGCAAGTCCTTGCTGCAGACAGACCCGTCTCTGCATTTCTAGTGCAAGCTGCTTCCTTCCTGTGTTTGTACTTTACTGGCATGCTTCCTGCGGCCTTGAGGGCTAACTCCATTCTGGCCCCTAATCTACATTGTGTATGTCTTTTATGGATGGACTCAACTCATCGTATTTTCACCAGCCCTTTCTTTCCCTGCCTCTTGTGGTCTCTCTCACAATAAGAAAAGCGATGGTCCTGGTATGTGAGCAGCTCTAACCTTGACCTCTTTGCAGCAAATCTGCAATGCAATAGCTTTAGGTAGACAAACCTACATCACATAGGGAGCTTGTGTCTGCTCTTTTAGGGACTGAATTGCAAAGTGAGATGGGGTTTCAAATGCAGGATTCTTCCAAGCTTCTTAGTGCTTTAGTTCTGTACAATAAATTAATTAAGTTGGGGAAATGAAATACTAAATTTTATAACTGACTTCTAGATAGATATCATTAATCTGCAATTCAGACAATCCTGGGAGGTCATGGACTAGCCTTAAGAGCCTCTACATCCTAGAGGCCTTTTCTGAAGTGTGACTTCCCTTTTCCAGTGCCATCAGCAAATCTGCTGGAATGTTGCTGTGTTTCCTGTCAGTAGAACCCCAAGTGGGGAAGGCATTGGCCTTGGACCACGGAGACTAGATTGTAGTTCTATTATTGGCTGAGTGACTGTGGGCCACAGGCACTTTCTGCAAACTTGCTACTAAAGAGTTAATAAAATACTGCTTGATGTACAGAGACCTAGTAAGGCTGGAATGAGACACTAAAATACAGAACACAGCACCGCTGACATGGTGCCTGATACAAGTAGTTTGTACTAGATGCTTTGACTGTGCTAAGCTACTAGTTTCCAATGGATGCTGTAGCACATTCCCACAAAATCATGGCTTAATACCACTAATTGTCTTATATATGCTGGAGGTCAAAGTCAAAAATAGGCCTCGCTGTGCTAGGACTATCCAGCCTTGTTTTGACAAAGTTTAGCTGTATGCGTAGTTTATGTATCATACAGGCAAGCAGTCCAGGCAAGAGCAGTTTCTTGCCCAAATGGCTAGCCTTGCCACATTAAAAGCAAACTCCATAAGGAACTTCTTTGAAGCTTATCATCCTCTTGAAGTAATTGGTGCTACCAGGAGCAGACATGTCTCACTGTTGAGAAAAGTCTTGTTTTTAAAACATTTTTAATGCCATATTCGGTATTTCTTTGAAGTGTTCGAAGATTACCTATCCATTTGTAATATATCTCCGTATATCTAGGAAACCTAACTAGCATGACTATAAGTTTGACTATTATAGATGACTACTAATTTGTATTTTTAAGCTGTATATTACATTTTTAAAAGAGTTATATAAACATAATGCCTTAAACAAGAGTAGAAATATAAAATATAATACACAAGAGTAGAAATATAGTATAACAATATTGACATTAAATTTGTCTCAAAAAAACCCAAAATCCATAGCAATATAAAGTATTTTGAGATTAACAGTTGCTTTTTGGGTTAAATTAGATTCAATAATCTTTTTTCACCGTTTTTATGTCATAGCCCCCTTTTTCTTTAGGAAGAGATTGGCTACAACAATTAATCATTTATAACCAATCCCCTTTAAATGAAAACAAACATTTACAAACAATTATAAAAGGAGACTGTTTTAGTTTCCTGGTCGCCCAGACCTGAATAATCACACAGAAACTATATTGATTACAACACTGCTTGGCTGATGACTCAGCCATATTCTAGCTAGTTCTCACATCTTAAATTAACCCATTTCTATTCATCTGTGTTCCACCACAAGGCTGTGACTTGCCATAAAGATTCTGGGCATATTTCTCCTTCAGCAGTTACATGGCATCTGACTCCACCTACTCTATCTATTTATATCTGTTCAGATTTCCCTTTTGGCTTTATTCTGCCCTGGCATAAGTCAAAGTAGCTTCCTTATTAACCAATGGTAATAAAACATATTTATAGCATACATTTTACATGGCTTATTATAGTTTTATATTATCTTTACTGTCTTTTTGAAGACTTTATTTTTATTTTTTAAAACTTCCTATACAATTTTTCCTCTCTCTTCCAAGTCTATACACATTTTTAAACCCTCTGTGACCCATTTAGAGGTTTATTTTTGTCTGAATGTGTTTTTGTTGTGTTTCTGTAATCCTTTTTTGATCACTGTTTTAAACTGTTAAGCAGTAGTAGCTAGGACCAGAGTGGCTGCTTTGGCTGTTGGTTCTGCTGCACTTGGCTTTTCAACAGGGCAGAATAAAGCCAGGCAGCAAATCTGAAAAGAGATATATAGAGAGAGTAGGCAAAGTCAAGGAGGCACTATGTAGCTGCCCTGCCATAGGCCAAAGCAGTTTCTCTATTAACCAGTGGAAATAAAACATATTCACAACCTACAGCAGTGTATCCCACATCACACTAATGAGGCTGTGCTCCCTGGAAAGCCCTAGACATCACCGTTCTTGCTTTTCCCAATTTCTAAGGCTACCTGCATCACTTCACCCTTGGCTCTTCCTTCATTTTTAAAGCACTGTTGGTCTTATTCTTCTCCTGGAAATATGCCTGTCATGATCCTGCCTTACTGTTCAGCAAAGGGCTTGTATTCCTTCCCCTTGTTTATAATGGATAGATCCCCCTTTGCAGGTCAGCTCATGAGCAAGCCTGGTCCCACTGACACCTCCCATTCGTTGGCTATTTGATGCCACATGCACAGGTTCTGGTTATCAGGCTGCACTTTCTCTTCAGTAACCAAGATCAGCTGGTCATACTTGGTCAGTGTAGGATCAGAATTAAGTTCTGTTCTAGTTTTGTGATTCTGAGAATGTTTTTCAGTAGGTTACATGTCTATTCAGTGGAAGGGATTGATTTAGGAAGGTAGAAGGATTGGTCCCCACCTGAGCACTGAGCTCCCAGACTGGTATATCCAAGGCGGTTTTCTTGCCACCAAATATAATTCCCCTTTAATATTTTTCACTTTTCTGTTTTCCCTAATAGTGTATTTATTCTTAATGTGTTCATAAATAATTCAATTAATTAATTAAACAAATTTCTGCTGGCTACCTGCCACATGTCATTATTTGTATTTATTTTAATAAATACAGTATAGACAATTTCTTCTTAGCCAAATATATTGTTTAATTAATTATTGCATTTTCAGCAAATGTTTGTTGATATTTAATGGGCAGTATGCCATGCGCTGATGTAATACAATTAATGCATATCTGTGTGTGCATTTAGAGCATCCAATATAGCAGTGAGCTCTCAGGGCACTGAGAAGTATACATGAAATATACATTGTAAGGAGCTCAAGGCCAGACTTAGGAGTGAGGAATTCACATTATAATAAGCATTGGGTGGACTAAAAAGTGGCTTAACATTGTCAGGAGACAGAGAAGTCGATAAAGTGTTCGCCCTACAAGCTTGAGTTTGGATCTGCAAAGCATGTGTCAAGAGCTGTCCCTGTGTCTAAACAGTGGGGAAGCAGAGACAGGAAGATCCCAGCGGCTTACTGGCCCGAGAGCCCGTCTGCAACAGGGCTCAATGAAAGACTCTGTATGGTAAAGATCAGTTTTGTTCTTTGAATTAAGAAGAAAGAAAAATGGCACTGCCTGAGGTGTTGAAGATATTACTGGGGAAGACGGTATTGAAGCCAGAGCTGAAGGGATGGGGTGATGTGTGTGCACACGTGTGTACATGTGTCCTTGTATTTGTATGTGTGTTTGTGTAGGCATGTGAGTGTGCACTTGTGTTTGTATATGCACTTGTGTGCAAGTGTTTGTGTGCGCATGTATATAGGCATGCATGCACATGTGTGTGAGCTGTGAGGTTTTGGGTGGGACAAGCTGAGCCCCGGGTAACAGGTGACAAGTACTAGGACAGGATATGCTAGGTAGGTCCTGGAATGGCAGCTGTGGCTACAGTCAGTTAGGTTTGATTTTTTGAAGTTAGGGAATAAATTCGTGAGTCCATGTAGTTACGGGAATATGGGGAAACAAATTTCCATATGAGACAAAATTCCTATGTCACTGTTTTTAAAAACTCAGGGTGTTTTCTTTTTTAATGACGACCCATTGCTGTCTCTGATGGGAATGGAGCCACTACCCCTTTCCCTGTACCACCCCTTACAGGAAAGTTAGAGGAAATGCAAATCCTTCCAGGCATCCAGGTGCCACCTGGTGGAGCATCTGTTGGATCTCATGTGCCTTGTGGGCTAACAGCTGTCACTGACACCTTGTGCAAGGCCACAGCTCTTGTATGCAGAAGACACTGGGGGCTTTTTTTTTCCCAGACTCTACTATGGTCAGAAGTCAGCTCAGCAAAGAGCAGCTGGCTCGTGTCTCTAGCAGTATTTCTAATCCCCGCCTTTCCTGCATCTTGCCCAAGACTTGGCATCTCAGCATCTCTGACCGTACTAAAGTCCCAGAGGCTCAGCAGGACTCCATGGCCCAGAGTCCTGCAGGCCCTGTTTCCCTGAAGCTTGTGCCCAGAAATGTTTAAAGCCATGTTTATGTGTGGTTAGGATGCCCCTCCGGAAACGTGCTGATCCCCACACGAGGTGCTGGAGAGACCTCCCTCTCTGCAGCCGTAATGAACTGAAGCGAAAATTCCCTTCTGGGTTTTCAAAGGAAAACATGCTTGAACGGCTGCGGAAATCTTATGACATGTTAAGTGAAATATGGGAAATAAAATTCCATGTACAGGGTTGTCTTAACTCTGTGAAAATAAACATACACACACCCCCAGATCTGTAGACACTGCTTACTGCTTGCTGACAGAACAGGAATGGGGCTTTTGTTTCTTTCTTGCACTTTTTCTGTTTTGTTTTGTTGTTTGGGGAAAAAGCTAGACTAGCGCCTACCCAGATTCTCTTGTTTTTTGCTGCTGTGCCTGGGATTCTATAGTTCTCACTTAATAGTCTTTGACAGATGTTTTGAGAACACTGCTCCCAGAGAAAAGGCATTTCATTAAAATATGTATATCCAAGGTAAAATAAAGCAATCTGAGGCAGTTAAGAGGAAAACATCAGGACCGTGTGTTCAGAGGCGGCAATCTTTATACACATGCTTCATTAATGCACTATATTTTAATGAAGGAATTTTGGGTTTTAAAGTCGACATTCCTTTCTGAAAGGGCATAAGAAATGAAAGTATAAATAGTACTAATATCATAAGAAAAAGAAAAGAAATGCCACATATAATTCTTTTGCTTAAGCAGAATTTTTTAAATCATTTTAAAATTTAAATATTTGAGTTTTTAAGTTTTGATCTTTTTCTCTGGACATATGCATTAATTTACATATATTTAAAATAAAACAATAACAACAACACAAACCCAGATAAAGATTTGACTTTAAGACTGTGAAACAATGTGCCACAGAGAAAAACTGGAATGTCCTTCTCCATCTCTGGCTTTATGCACATTCAAACAAGTTGTTTCCACGGTTCCCTGTCTGTCCCCGTAACCACGAGCCAAGCTTTCCTGTATAGTGTGACCAGACATCTGGACATCTTGGATTGCAGCACCTTTGTCTGGCTCTCCTGAAAATATCCATGAGGGTGCACTGTTCACTTTTGTTGCGCTGTCTGGGTGCTTCTGTCCTGGGGACCCAGTTTTCTGTAACACTGGCCATCTTACCTTAGGCATTTGACAGCATGTGTCTCACCCCACTCCTCTGGGAACTGGCATGAAGACTTCTGGGTGCCAGGAAAAGGGGCCAAAATTTCACAATGATTTCAGCTCATGATTCGAATGTTCCCACGTGTAGCACATAATTCTCAAGCCTCCTCATAGTCTTGAAATTTTGTTGGCTGCTTCTATATTGCAGTCACACAGGAAATCATACCAACTTTCAAACTCTTCTCTCCTACAAATTAAAGACTCTTAAAAAATATCTCTCCTGACAGGCCTGTTCACACACACTTTCCATTTTCTGGGCCTCTTCTGCATATCCCTCATGGCTTCTTGTTCAGCCAAGAGTAAACTCAGGGTTTCTGAGGCCAGACCAGGGTAGTCCAGTTTCTATTGCTTCTTTTGGGACTTGCTTTGTCCCATTATTGGCTTTATCTACCCTTCATTGTTAGAGGCAAAACAACAAAAACAAAATAAGACTAGGAAAACAGATGTAAGATAAAAAGTTTCATTTGTGGTTCCATCAAGAAGCAAAGGTTGCTGTGTGTGTGTGTGTGTGTGTGTGTGTGTGTGTGTGTAAGATAGTTAAGATTATCCCAGAATCAAAGAATATTGTTGCTGGTTTTTTACTTACACAACAAAAACATTTCCTTAGTCCTAAGGGTCATTCATAAATGTTTTCAATGACTAGATGACAGCCCTTATTATTGGGTCGACTGTGAAATGCTTAGCTGTTTGTCTAGTGTTCAGAGACAATCTTTCATTTTCTCAGGATGCCTCCATTGTTAGTAGGCAGGCAGAGGAGTACTACCACAGGGTGTGAACTTTTGGCAAGTGTTGGTTACTAATGATGTTTTGATTAATGATCATATCATTGCAAGAATGATCAGGACATTAAGAGAAACCACAGTTGCTACTGGGGCAGTAAAACGGTCACAAGAGAATGTACTGCCAGGCATGGAAAGCCCCGGGCCTGTTTACAGCTTTGGGGACACCCTTAGGAGCAGAAAGCCAGCCCCTTTGGTAGTGTGTGAGTGTTTTGGCTTTTCTAACCCGAGGCCATCTCTCTCAGCCTGGAAGGTTCAAGAACTTCAGCAGGTTCTGTGCTAACTTGAACAGGTAGGTGGGCCCAAGGACCTTAAAGACTAAGCAACAAACTTGAATTTGGTACACAATATGAGAGGGGAGTACTAACTCTGAACCCTTTATCTCCTGGGCTGCACACCGCCTTCGCCCTGTCAACAAGCAATGCTTTCATACCAGCAATGGATTCCGTTAGTTAGACAGTGAGGGCCAGTGTGAGAAAGCAGACTTGGAGCCCATCGCACGCAGCAAGGACTGAGATAAGCATTATGGAGAAGTCAAGTGAGGGGAGACTAGCTGGGGACCTAGGACAGTGAGGGGTACACCCAACATGTAATTGTGATAAAACTGGGGTCACAATGAAAATGGACAAACCCACCCAATTCTTCCATGACCATGATGGTGCCTTATAGATATTCTTGTTTATTGAAATGTTTCTATATTTCAGAAACTCTCAATTTTGTCTCTGACAGATACAGACAAAAAGACAGATACAGAATTTCATTTTGTAAATTCCAAACGTGTGTAATTTGTATGAATTCTCCTGAGACTAGCGATGAAGTGTATCCCGAACCAGCATTGTTCTCCATACGCTGTGGGAGCATAGAGTGCCATTGCTGTCGCCAGCTCAGCTGGGCTCGGTTCTGACCTCGTACAGCCTGGGCCGTCTCTTTCAGGAGGTTCAGGAGCTTCAGTTGGTCCTTTCCAGCCATGTCAGTCCTACACCCCTGACCCGATCATTTGTCCCAGTTGTTCTTGACTTGATGATTGTTCTGATGTTAGCTGGAAATTGCTCAGCTTTCGTATATGTTGTTTTTCTTTTTCCCTGAGATGAGGTCTCACTGTGCAGCCGCGCTGGCCTCTAGCTTGACATCTCCTTACCTCAGCCTCCTGGGCACTGTGCTGTGAGCATATGCCCATCTGCCTTTCATTCTTTGGGCCCATTTCTCTAAATCAATTTCCTGGTGGTTTGTGCATTGGTAAAAAGAGACAACAAATCCTTCCCCTGAAAAGAAACCGTTGTCAATTTTTATTCTTAAAAATATTTAATTTTCTATGCCTCAGAGTACTAAGCTTTATGTTGCCTTCATAATTATGTGCTAACTGTGTTTCAGAGTGTGCATTCTATTGGGCTAAATGTACTAATGTATTTTCCAGTTTACTTTACTATTTAACATTAGATTTTGGCATGTGGATCAAAATATAAGAAACATAATTTTGGAGCTAGAGAAATGGCTCAGTGGTTAGGAGCATATACTATGGGTTTGGAGAGATGGCTCAGCAGTTAACATCACTGACTGCTCTTCCAGAGGACCCATGTTCAATACCCAGCACCCACATGGCAGCTCACAGCTATCTGTAACTCCAGTTCCAAGGCTCTGACACCCTCACACAGACATACATGCAGGCAAAGCATCAATAGTATAAAATAAAATATTTTTTAAAAAAATTATCATGTACTGTTCTTTTAGAGGACCCATTTTAAAGGACCTGAATTAGTTCCTGTAATGTACACTGGGCAACTTACAAATTCCATCACTCCAGCTCCATGAGATCCAACAGTCTTCCTTTGCCTTTTCAGCAACACTGTGCTACACACACACACACACACACACAGAGAGAGAGAGAGAGAGAGAGAGAGAGAGAGAGAGAGAGAGAGAGAGAGAGAATCTCAACCTCTCTGAGTTTGAGACCAGTCTGGTCTACAAGAGCTAGTTCCGGGACATTCTCCAAAGCCACAGAGAAACCCTGTCTCGAAAAACCAAAAAAAATAAAAAAGAAAGAAAGAAAAAAAGAAATACAACAACTGATATTTCTTGTTTTCATGCGATGTAGTTTTCGCGTGGTATAGTTTTGCTTCTGTTTATGTAATGTTTGATTTCTTGTTTATGTGTGTTATGGAGTAAGGCTTTAGTGCAATTCCTTTACTCACGGAAGAACGCCAGGCTGCAGCATAGAGATCTTCTGAGAATTCTGTTGCATTAGGAATCTTCTTTAAATGTGAACACACTATGGGAAGTGTAAGGAAAACAAACAAAACTTTGTATAACACCCAGCCAGTTTCAAACCCTGATTACTTTAATGAATCCCTTCAAGCCTGCTGCCGATAGGCGCTCTTGCAGCTTAACTTTAGGGATTTCTGATTTCTCTGCACCTCTGCCTTGGTTGTGACCCTACTTTGGTCTCTCTCATTCGCAGAGCCCGGCGTTTGCACAGTATTCGGAGATCCACACTACAACACGTTTGACGGACGGACATTTAACTTTCAGGGGACTTGTCAGTATGTTTTGACAAAAGACTGCTCCTCCCCTGCCTCACCCTTTCAGGTACTGGTGAAGAACGACGCGCGCCGGACCCGTTCCTTCTCCTGGACCAAATCTGTGGAGCTGGTGCTGGGCGACAGCACCATCAGCCTGCAGCAGCACCTCACTGTGCGCTGGAACGGCTCCCGCATTGCGCTGCCCTGCCACACGCCCCACTTCCACATCGACCTGGATGGCTACCTCTTGAAAGTGACCACCAGAGCAGGTGGGGCTTCTTCTGTGGCCTCCCTCTGACCTGTATTCTGCTCATTGTGCCAACAGCAGCTTCTGGACTGTGTCTCGTTCCTGCACGGGGGAACCAGCCTTGTCTCCTGCCCATCTGCGGGAGAGGCACACCCTGACAAGGCTATGAAATTACCATGGGCATTTGTACCATGCAGAGCCTTGCGCCTGGACACCAGCCACATCAGTCTTGGCACGTTTTGGACACCCAGAACCTTTCCAGTCTCGTTCTAAAAATATCAGCGGTACCCTCCAAGTAACCTCCCTGCAGCTTTGTTGCTATTTTAGGGCACTGATGTCCAGCTTGGAACTGTCAAGTGTCTCTTAGATCAGCCAGCCATGTGCAGTTTCACATCTGCGAGGAAGAGGGTTTTCTTGGTAGTAACTGTCCAAATGGGGTGGGAGGGTTCTCAGAAGTAAACAGCTTTAGTCCTTGTTGCTGTTCAAAAGAGAGCAGGGGCAGCCCCCAGCTGCGGGCTCTCCAGCTCTGTGGGGGTCTGATGAAAGAGAATCACGAGGTCAAGAGAAAAGGTAAAAGGAAAGACAGAGCTACAGTCTTAAGGTGGAGTGCTTGCCTAGCTTCTGTGAGGCCCCGGCTTCAGTGAACAGCAGAAGGCCCCTGTGAGTGTTCACCACTGAAGGGCTGGTTCTCAGGGCCGGATTTCCTTTGGTTGTCTTGTGCTGGGAAGAATGCAGTAACTTTGTGTGGGCATGCAGCTGAGAGATAGTGACGGGGCCGCGTGTACTCAGCAGGCCCGTGTGCTCTAACATGGAGTGGATGTTCTACCCGAGAGCTAGGAGCATTGCTTCTGCTACACGACACTTTGAGGCTGGCTTTGGAAGAGTATCCCCAGCGGAACCTTGGAAGCATAGAGATGATGACTGAGGCCCTTTCTTGGCAGTAGCCTTAGGCCCAGTGTGCTGAGAATTTCCAACCCATGATCAAGCTGTTCTCAGTTGCCAGTGGTCTACTCGGTCATCTCAGGAAACTGTTTTGGAAGCAGAATCTAGATAGATCCTAAGAGAATTAGTTTGCACTACCATCTCATCTTTGGTTAGTGCATGGCAGTAGTTAGATATTGCTTGTGAGGTCTCCTGGTAGACTCCAATTCTTTAAGCATAATACCTTAAAGAATGGCGCACCTTTTTTTTTTTTCTTTTCTCTTTCTCACTGATGAGAATTTAATAATGGAAAGCATCAGCTGAGTTCTAGTTTATTCAGTGGTTTCTTTGTTGTTGCTGCTGCTGCTTCAGAACCATTGCAACTGTTACAATTCAAGTCAAGTATATATTTTGATAAACTGGCTTACATCGATCGAATGCCAGCTCACCTAAGCAGGGCACGAGGCCAACGTGGAACTTTTAGGTACTAAATGTTAATGCATAGGGACATTGAACAAAGAAGAAAATATCCCTCTCAGGTGTGAAGGGCTGCACTCATTCAATCAAGGCACTTAGGCCCTACTCAGAAAGTCTAGACAGCTCTTCTTATATCCAAATGACAGGAATCATCTAGTTTTCTAAATATCTAAAACTCAGACCCCAGCTCCTTCCTTTAAAGGAGCCGACATCTTGTCTCCCTATAAAGTATATCCAAAATGGGCTGTTACTACACAGAAGTAATTAGAAGCATCCTGCATATCTGTTTGCAAGCCAGTGAGACATAATGGATCATACTGATATGGAAATTATTAGTCAGTCATGGCCCAGCTCTCAAAGAAGTACTGGAAGATTACTAACAGCCTAGGAGGTTCAGTCCTGTTTCATGTACGGCTGGCAAAACCTTATGGAATAAGTATGTCTTATGTACGATTCCATGTTGTAAAGAATGAGTAAAAGGACAGTCAGGGCTGCTAAGAAAATAATGATAGCTCATAAATATCATAATCAGATTAGTGAATTTTACTACACTGGACCTGGAGTTCAATCTTCCAATTTCTTTTATGTTTCCATCTCTCTTTCCATGATGCAAATGATTTGCCCTGCACCCCTCACACACAGCCGAATGATTGCAGTGCACAGATCACACGAGCCTACTTGCCGGAGAAGAGCTCCTTCTTCTGAGCACTGAACTTCCTTTGCACTGGGCTTTGAATGAAATGACTGGTTTTCCAGACGGTAGTGTTCCCACTCTGATTTAGCCATCTCAGTTTGAATACCCCCTAGGGATATTTTCACCTTAATCACCCATTGCTTGTCTAGTTCAAATAGCATGGCGTTTCCTCTGAGTGCTCATCTTCCTCTGAGTTTTGTGTTGGTTCCTAGTCTAGATCAAAGGGTCCTGTCTTCAGAATGGCAGTTTACCCCCAGGCCGCAGCCGGGACAGGGCAGGAAGAGAGGCTGCTGCTTTTGTCTTTGTGGTTTAGAGACTTAGCACTTGGTGATGGAATCTGGCTGTGCTGTCCAGGTGGTGGCAGTGTGGCGGAATCAGGCTGCTGCTGCCTACCTGCTAATGACTGGTCTTAGCGGCATCGCTGCCCATCACCACACACCCTCTCCCAACTGAGTTCTTAGCCAATAATGGAAATGAAAACTTTTTTTCTCTGTCATCAGTTTTCTTCATCAGCTCTCCCTGAGTACATAAGGCCTGCCCGAAAGTGTCCGTTCACGAGGAACATGCTTTGAACTATATTTCTGTACAGCTATATACTCGTCGAACTCGGAATGTATCCTGGTATTAAACCTGAACAGAAGAATCATCAGGTTTTCTAACTCACTCTGGAATATATACAGACTTTTACAGCTCCTGCTCTCCTTAAGTGGACTGTAGAGAAAGCGTCAGTAACCAGAAACCAAAACAATACAAAAAGCAGGTTGGGAAGAACCACTGGTGAGGAGGGCCAGCGGGAAGGCCCTCCCTACAGTGCAAGGAATGTGGCTGCTGCTTGCAGGCCTGGATGTCACCCTGTGTGCTTCAGTTTTCGCCGGCTCACGGCTAGCTAGCTATTTCTACCCAGTTTCTCATTCAGAACACTGGGAAAGTCATCCCAGCTGCAGAAGGGGCCATCTCCTGCCCCTTGAACGCTGTCCTGACGTTTTCCTCTCTTGAGACCCCCATCTAAAAGCCCACTGAGAAGGGTCCGCCCCTCAGTTGCAGCTGATTAGCTCTTGGCCTCTCATGACTCTGCTGCGCCAGAGGGATTTTTACTCTTATAGAGGGTAAATGCATTCACACAGACACAGACAGAAATGATCGCATGACACACCAAGACATCTGTAGAAAATTCCTTCCCCCCTAGATGAAGCCTGGCACTAGCCAGGGGTAATCTCAATGCGCTAGTAACATAGAAAGATGAACACTTTGGGGACCATGTTTTATGAATGAGATGTCATGAGTTTTGAGCAGAGCTTATTAAAGACACAGTGAGTCTACATGTCTCCAGGCATGTGCAGACCACTAGGCCCTGCTGAGAGAGAACAGAGCTAGTCCACACATCTCTAGGTATGTGCAGACCACTAGGCCCTTGTGGAAGGGGAACACAGTAATACTTTTGTTCTCCATGCTGGATTTGAAGAACTAAGTTGCCCAAAGGTTCAGAGTCAATTTTACCATTGTCAGTGGTGACAATGGACCCCCTTGGGAGTAAATTCCTCACCATCTGTGGTACTTGGAAGAGCAGTATTTGCCTGCTGTCTAAGAAAGAGGTTTGCAGTTTGGAAAATTGTGCAACATGGAAAATCTTTGGAATTGTGTTCTAAAAGTTGGACTTGGGATGGAACTGATTTTCTCCCCTCGTTTTTCTTGCTGAGTAACGGCCCGGGTGCAGGCTTGAGACATCAGGTTTCTTCTGCACCTTGGAAAGCATACTGCAAATCATTTTAAACTGTGTTTGCCTTCTTTCAAAACAGTTATTTCAGTGCCTTAACTAGCGTGAAACTCAGAATTTAGTTGGCTTTACAGAGTCAATGGATTAGCATCCCAGGGTGGATGCCTTCACTTACAGCGTGCATTCTGGGAGCCAGGTACTCAGAGGAGTGTAGAGACATGGACATGGTGTTGTAGAAGAGCTATGGCTCTCATGGTTGGCACTGTGTCACACAGTACCACGTGCCAGGAGCAGTGTGGGTATCCCAGTCCTATGCCCCTTCTCTCCTGCTTAGTGCCATCACTGTTCATATTCACCAAATTTCTCCTGAGACACTTTGTCTACAACCTCCTTTAATTCTTCCTTTTCTAAATCTATTAAGTTGCTTCTCTGAACTCAGCCTGTTCTCCTAACCAAGAATCTATTCAACCATTTGCCTTGGATTTAGAATGCTCTATTTCTTCCATTTAGTGCACAGTGGTTTCCTTGGGTTTTTGTTGTTGTTGTTGTTGTAGTTGTTGTTTGTTTTTTGTTTTTGTTTTTCCTTTATGAATCTTAGTTTGGGGCCACTGGTTGATTTTTGCCAATACCTCTCCATAGAGTAACTCTATCTTGTTCCTCATGGGAAAGCCATTTGGCTGGCCTTCTTTCCCCTGTGAGCACGTTCATACCTAGGAAATTCTGGCGTACGATTTATCCTCCGGATCTCTTTCTCATGTCTCCTCTGGTACCCTGAAGGCATTGCCTTGTGAAAGATCAATTCTACTTCCCTCCATCTACCTAGCTAGCTTGCTTCCTTTTTTTTCTTCTCTCCTCCCTCTCTCTCTTCTTCCCTCCCTCCCTTTCTTTTCCTCCCTCAGATTCACCCTCATCTCATCTGCAAACATTTGCTTGTCTGCCTAGTTGGCAATTTGGGAACGAAGACAGTAGATTGTAGGGGGAAAGTCATTTCTTCTCTTTCTAGAGGCTCAGGACAAGCAAAATGAAAGACTAGTTTTATTAGGAGTACAAGGGTCTATACATGAGAAAATCAGGAGGGGGCAGAGACCCTCCTGTATGGAAGGCTTCCTCTGAGACGGCTGCTCTTAGCAGACAGTACCCGTGATGAAGATGTCCAGGACAGACATCACACAAATGTGTTGTTGAGGCTCTTGGGATGTTCATGCTATGGTGGCTTTTCAACGGTCACCATGGGGCTCAAGCCCTGCTAGAGATTAGTCAGGCAAGATGGTGCCACTGGGCACTTAGAAAAAAAGAAAAAGTTAGTCATTTTCTTTATGACAAACATTTAACAGCTTTTCACACAAAATTCTCCTTTCTCTTGAGGGCAGTAGCATCACATACAGTATCAGAGAAGATTTCAGGGGGGGTTTCTTCTTGACTGCCTAGCCAGACTTACCTGTACCACGCCACTACAATATAGCCCGGCTCTCCTACATGTGTCTTAGAAGTTCACTGTTCAGAGATGTCATTGGCTAGAGATGTTCCTCAAAACCTAGCCTAGCATTTCTGGTTCCATGTTTTCCTACAAATCTTCGAACCCTTTACTCAGTTCAGCAAAACAAGAAGGGTGTTCTTTGTCCTCTGGAGTGAAGACTTTGTGAGCGAGAAAGGACGCACTGGTCTGATGGTAGATATACAAGAAGAAATTTTGCCCACATCCTGGTGGTCTGCAGTACCTCCTCAAATACTGTACGCATCCCAGGATGGAGGCACTGAAGTAAAAGGCCCCAGCCATTGACCTCCAGGAACTATCTGTTGGTGGCCTGTGTCTCAGGAGTCTACACATAATAAGGAGTGAATACTTTCAAGGATTCCAGTATCATCTTCTGAATATACAGGCACAGCTTATATATGTGTTCTTTTAATATTCTCCTTATAGTAGACAGTTTAGAAATATCCCTTGATAGTTAAAGGAATAGGTACATAGGAGAGTATTTGGATAACAACATGAAGAAGGCATTAGGGGTACTATGCTTATTTCTTTGTGTTTCCATATTATTGTCATTATTGCAGAAGCAAGGACACAATTTGGACAAACACAACTGCTTTAGGAAAAATTAAAAATAATAAACTCTAGCATACTATAGTGATAGTAGTTTTCAATGGAAGTCAGACACTATAGAAGATATCACAAAGGGAAATTTTATATAGCTGCTAAATTCTAAGCTCTCTAAATAAAATCATTTATTTAATTTATGTAAGAATGAATGTGATCAAATGTGGATTGAGATTAAAGGCCATTAAGGGTTGAGACAGTAGTCAGGGTTGCTCACTGAAGGCTGATTTGAAGGTAGCGAACTGAGAAAGATGCATACATTTGGGAACTGTTGATGTGTTCTGGGGTGGGTGATCCTTCTGTCCTCTTGTCCTCTAGGTCTGGAGATATCCTGGGATGGAGACAGTTTTGTGGAGGTCATGGCTGCCCCCCATCTCAAGGGCAAGCTCTGTGGTCTCTGTGGCAACTACAATGGGCATAAACGCGATGACCTGATTGGTGGAGACGGAAACTTCAAGTTCGACGTGGATGACTTTGCTGAGTCGTGGAGGGTGGAGTCCAATGAATTCTGCAACAGGCCACAGAGAAAACCAGTGCCAGAGCTGTGCCAAGGCACAGTGAAGGTGAAGCTCCGAGCCCATCGAGAATGCCAGAAACTCAAGTCCTGGGAGTTTCAGACCTGCCACTCAACCATGGACTATACGACTTTCTACAGGTGAGTTCGGTGTGCTGAGGCCCAGGCTTGGATTATAGACTGGGAGAATGCTTGGCCTTGGAACCAGGTGAGACCCGTTGTTTCGTCATTCTTCTATTTGATCTTCTCTCATACAGTACTCTCTAACCAAAGTTTTCCCTCCTCCCACTCCTCCCGGTTCCCTCCACAAATAGCCTCTCCCCCAGAGCCACTTTTCTGTTTCTCTTCAGAAAAGAGCAGGCCAGGAATATCAACTGAATATGTCATAACAAGTTGCAATAAGACGAGGTAAAAATCAAAACAAAATAAATACAAAAAAGAAGAGCTCATATCAAGGCTGGATGAGGAAACTCAGTGGGAGGTGAAGGGTCCCAAGAGAAAGTTAAAAAAAAAAAAGGTCAGAGATACCCCATTCATACTGTTAGGAGTCCCACAAAAATACCCAAGCTAACAACCATAACATATATGTGATTGCCACTTCGGTCTTTGAGTTACTACTTCAAATTACTGCTCAATTGATTGATAGTGGGGGCTGTGTTCTTGTGGTGTCCTTTACCCCTTTGGCTTCTCAGATACCTCTTCCCCATCTTCTGCAGGGCTCCCAGAGCTCTGCCTAATGTTTAGCTCTGGGTCTCTGCATCTTCTCCCATCAGCTGCTGGAGGAAGCCTTTCTGATAACAAGTGGGCTAGGCATTGATCTATGAGTTTAGCAGAGAATTATTTCATTGGTTCTTTTAGTTTGGTTCTCTGGGTCTCTATGCTATTCACCTTATGGTTCTCGCCATCTAGGCAGTGTTAGGTATGGGGTCCCTCCTGTGGGATGGGTATCAGATCAGTGGCTGGTTGGCCACAATCTCTGGGCCACCATTGTCCTAGCACATTTTGCAGGCAGGACAGGTTGTAGGTCAGAGGTTTGGTGGATGGGTTGGTGTCCCAGTTCCACCCCTACAAGCCTTGTCTGGTTACAGAAGATGGCCAGTTCAGGCTCCATACCTCCATTACTAAGAATCCTTGCTAGAGTCACCCTCATAGAGTCTAGGAAATTTCCATTGCACCACATTGCTCCGCCCCCCAGTTCCAGCTGTCTCTCCCCATACTCTTTCCCTCCATTCCTTCCTCCCCCACTTGATTCCATCTCCAGCCAACTCCAGTCCCCTTTCCAGAAAGATCCACGCGTCCCCCCAGAGCCCTCTTTGCTACTTAGCCTCTCTGGGTCTGTGGGTTCCACATGATTATTCTTTACTTAACAGCTAATATCCACTGAACGGTGAATACATATATGTTTGTCCTTTTGGGTCTGAGTTGCCTCACTCAGGATGACGTTTTTTCTACTCCCATCCATTTGCCTGCAGATTTTAAGATGTCATTTTTTAAAAACAGCCGAGTAATGCTCCATCATGTAAATGTTCCTGTACCAATGCATTTCTTCAGCTGAGGAACATCTAGGTTGTTCCCAGTTTTTGGTTATTATGAATAAAGTCACTATGAGCATAGTCAAGCAAGTGTCCTTGTGGTAGGATGGAGTGTTTGGGGGGTATATACCGAAGAGTGGTCTTGAGGTAGATTGATTGGCAGTTTTCTGAGGAACTGCCCTGTTGATTTCCACAGTGGCTGTACAAATTTGCGTTCCCCACCAGCAGTAGAGAATGCTTCCCTTCCTCCACATGCTCATCAGCAGGAGCCGTCACTTGTGTTACTGAGCTTAACCATTCTGACAAGTAGAAGACAGAATCTCAAAGTGCTTTTGATTTGCATTTCCCTGGTGACTAAGGATGTTGAACGTTTAATTGTTTTGCAGCCATTCGAGATTCTTCTAGTTTAGATCCATACCCCATTTTTTAGTTAGACTGTGTGATTTGCTGATATTTAGTTTCTAGAGTTCTTTATGTATTTTGGATATTAATCCTCTATCAGATGTGGGATAAGGCTTTAAATTATAGGGTAGCCACCCCCACTTCTTTCTGCTAAGTAACTCATCTTGTCCAGAATTGGTAAATTTTAAATTTACCAGGCTTGTCTTCTCTGGGTATATCTGTTTCTGTGCCTGCAGGTGTTCTGGGAAGCTTGTCCTCTCTGGTCAGATGCAATTGTGTGTCTCCAAGTGTTCTGGGAAGCTTGTCATTTCTGGGCAGATGTGATTGTGTGTCTGCAGGTGTCCTAGGAAGCTTGTCTTCTCTGGGCAGATGTGATTGTGTGTCTGAAGGTGTCCTGGGAAGCTTGTCTTCAATGGGCAGATGCGTGTGTGTGTGCCCAGGTGTTCTGGGAAGCTTGTCTTCTCTGGGAAGATGTGATTGTGTGTCTGTAGGTGTCCCGGGAACCCATCCCTAAGCTGCAGATGTTTTTTGGTACCTAGCCTGATCTGAAGATTGACGACTGCCTGATAGCAAGTTTCCTGAGTACAGGTCCGGACTGAAATGGAATCTCAGATCAGACAGGCCTCTGTTTTGTATTTGAGGGAGCTGGATTATCCTAGGTCTGAGAGACAATTCACATGTGCTTCGTGGTCTAGTTCAGATCCAATCTGCACGTGGAAAACTAAGGCACTGAGTGAGCATTCCCTGGACGTAGATCAACTATGAGACTGAATGTCCCCAGTCAGGGACAGTAGATCTGTTTGAGGTCAGGGAAAGAAAAGGATCTCATTAAGATTAGGGATTCTGTCTTTTTACCCTGTTAACTCCGGGTCACGGCCATGGTGCACTGCAGAGGGTCTTGCATTTGAGTTCTTGCAACAAAGCTGCGTTTGTAAGTTGATGAGTTTGGCCTGCTGCACTTCTGGTTACTACACCATTCCAGGAGTTCAAGCGCCCTGGCTGCCTCTAACTTTAGCCGCCATGGGTGTGGGAGGAAACACGGGAGGAATGCAGCCCAAAAGGCCTTGTGTAAGTGATTTGCCTGTGGCCTCTTAAAACTAGGAAACTCCTGTGGTCTGCAACCACAGAGAAGTTATTTTTACTCTTTAATTGCCACCACTTTATTTCCCTTAGCTCTCATTAAATGTGATCTTTTTATTTTAATTTGATCTTTGGACATAAAAGATAAAGTTCTATAAAGCCAGCTCGAAGTGGGATGGAAAAAGACTGTCCCTGTCATCACAGATCCCCAAGCACGGTTGCCTCTGCCAAACCGTTTGGCTTCAGTCACAATTCAGTTCCTTCAGCCATTTTCCTGTTATAATTCCAGTCCTCTGGGTTCGCTTCCCCCCCCCCCCCCCCGTTGTTCTGCCCCTGAGATTGGCTCCACCCCTTTCCTCCTGAGTCCTAATTAGAGATTGTGGATGAGTTAACCACCTGGACGTCCCAGGCTTTACTGGGAATCTTGATGTCCGGTGGGACTTGGGAGAATATAGTTATTGGGTCTATCTGTATTGTGGACTCCCTGCTTTCAGGACCATCAGGCCGCTCAGCCTTCCTTTACCAGCCTTGCTTCTCTATCTGTGGAGCTGGGACAATAAGAGCTGCTATTCATATTTAATGAGGTTTGAACCACAGAGCTGAAGGTGCTGGAATTGTTGGCTGCCACCATGTCCTCTACTACCAATTAGATGACAAAGATGAAAAGGGCCTGCTTTGGAAGTGCTCCCACTCCAGTTGAAGGCTTGGATTGGACTCTTCTCCCTGCTGAAACTGGGATGGAGTGGCTGTACCATTATTTGGCCTCATCTGCCTATCTCATCAAAGGATTTCACTGAAAACAAAAATCAGAGAGCAGGGACATGGAGATTTTTTTTCCCTCCAAATTCCCATGTCATTTGCCTCTGGTGATTTAATTAGTGCTAACTCCTTTGAGTTCAGCAGGAGAACAACTTCTCTTTGGCACATATCCCAAGGAACTAATTCAGTGCACAAAACCAGAAGGAACTGACTCCTTCGGTGGCCAGGTGGTTGCCCCCTTCTGTCCTTTAAAAGGTCTTCAGCAGCCATAGCAACGTAGTACATAGTGGTTGTATCAGGGGCTTGATGTAGTGAGCCTGGGCCAAGTCAGGCGTGCTCTTGAGGCCTTTGAGCACACAGCGTAAGGTGGTATTTTGGGGAATTGGCTTGTGTTTTGCCTGTCAGTGGCCTGGTGTGGTGTGGAGTGGCCTTGGGGCTGCTTCTCTTCTCTGGAAATGGCAGTAACAGTTTGCAGGAGAGATTTAAACAGTCCTGCCAGTCACACAGCCTACCACCACCCTGACTCCACAGAAGACTGTGTCCTCCCTCACTCTGAAGTGGGAGGGACCATGTTGGAAGGTTCCTGAGTCTTCTTCCTTTCTTAGAAGAACAGAAATGAAGTCCCACATAGAAAGGCAACTGCTCTGTGATGCTAAAGAGATGCACAGTTGTGGGGGTTGGGGTTGACTTTCTGAAGCAGGAGATTGAGAATAAGTTACTAACCCAGTGAGAGCAAGCTGGAGCCAATCAGAAGGCTGTCCCTCTCCAGCTGTAACCACTGCGAAGCCAGCAAAGCTCCACATGCCCCACTAGCATCAGCAAGGTCATAGTCTTTCTGAGGCATGAAGGTGATAGGCAGTGTGGCACGTGGCAGACGGATTGCTCAAGTCCATTGTGTCCCCATCCTAGGTGCCTGATTTTCCATGGGGACCTTCCTGAGCCCCAGTCAGCTCTTTAATTCTCTCGTCACTGGTAATTCCTGATCTCCTTACAGCAACCTGACGTTTTAGGTTCTTGCTGGCAAAAACCTTGAACAACTTAAAAATGAACCATTTGAAAATGAACTGTTTCTTTTTCATGAGACTGAAAGAAGTGCTAGTTAGGACACATGGCCATTGCTGTGCCATACGTTTGTTGGAGAAGGAAAACAGAAACAACAATCACCTGACATACCACAGCTTTTGCATCGTGTACTTGAAAGCACAGGTGGAATTTCTGAAATCATCCCAAGTGCTCAGAATCATGGCTTTGATGTGTTTTCTGAGTTATTACAGGATGAGGAACTATTGCCTTTATATCAGAAGGTACCACTAGTGTGAATTATGTTGGAATTTTATTTTGTCTTTTTCTTATCCTTCTGTATCTATCCCTTATTGATGAAGAAGAAAGTTGTTTCTCTCTCTCTTTCACACACACACACACACACACACACACACACACACCTATGTGTTTTTGAGAATGTGAAGTGTATGTCTCTCAGTGTTTCCTTTTCTGAGTGTCTTTAAGTTTATGAAGCTTACAACAAGTAGATTCTATGCATGATATTTTTTCCATAAAGCCAAAATAATTTGGTCTCTGTGAATTATTTACTTTTGGAAAGTCTACGATTTGTAACCTATTTCATTTTGATCTTTTATTTAATTCAGCATCTTTTCTAATAAACTGTTGTCTAAACATTTGAAAATTACCACCTTATAGAAGAATAAAAGATAAATGCATACCAGTCAATTTTTTTTTATCCTTTAGGAAAATTCAGATTTTGCTAATTTTTGTTTCTCTTCACACATCAGTTTGACCTCTTTGATAATTTGATGCAGAATTTTGAGATGTAATCAAATCCCTTGTAATCACAGAAAGTTTCTTTAAATAGCCAGTTGAATATGTTTGGGCCCAAAATGATTAGTATCAAATTATGTAAAAATGCTAAGAATGTGTCTTAAGTCTTAACTTTCCTATTTGCATTTTCCTCAAACAATAGTCACATGTAGTAATGTTTTGCATTATTCTGGGGTGTTTATGAAACACTCTTGTAGAGTTGAGAGGGGTGGCAACCGCTCTGAATGATATTCGACTTCACACAGAGATCCCAGTGAAGAAAGTGGTGAAGGCAGCTACCTCATGTCTCGTGCCTTCACATCTCCCTCAGCTTCCCCCAGATGCCAACTGAGAAACCCAAGGTGCTTTGGCACCTCTGCCTCTCACAGTGCTCCTTACGATGTTTAGCAGCCAGTGTCAACCCCTATCCGCTCCACAACTGAGTTTCCCAGAGAGACACAGCCCGTGCAGCCTGAAGGCAAAGGTCAGACTACAAACAGTATGGGAAAACCTGGAGAAAGTTAACATCCCTGGTGTTGTGTACAGGACTCTGAAGTCATGGTTGGATCACATTCCAGAACAGAGAAGTCAAAATGAGAAGGTGAAGTACAGTGGAACCCAGGTATTTAGAGGCCACGGCATTCCTGCACGGTCCTTAATGGGCGTGATTCCCAGTGTACAAGCCTTTAAACATTATTTAAAATATATTTTGATCATGTTTCCCTCCCTACACTCTTCCCAGATGCTTTTCACCTCCATACTCATCCAACTTTATGCTTTCTCTCTCAAAACAAATCAACAAGAGATTTTAAAAATGTCCAAAGACCTTGAGCTTATAATTCGCGATCCTAGAGAAGCTAAATAAGAAGGTGAATCCAAAGACAAACATATAGGCATCCTCCTGAATATTAACCTTCATCAGGCAATGAAAGGAGACAGAGACAGAGACCCACACTGGAGCACCGGACAGAAATCTCAAGGTCCAAATCAGGAGCAGAAGGAGAGGGAGCACGAGCAAGGAACTCAGGACCGCGAGGGGTGCACCCACACACTGAGACAATAGGGATGTTCTATCCTGAATTCACTAAGGCCAGCTGGCCTGGGTCTGAAAAAGCATTGAATAAAACCGGACTTGCTGAACATAGCGGACAATGAGGACTACTGAGAACTCAAGAACGATGGCAATGGGTTTTTGATCCTACTGCACGTACTGGCTTTGTGGGAGCCTAGGCAGTTTGGATGCTCACCTTACTAAACCTGGATGGAGGTGAGCGGTCCTTGGACTTCCCACAGGTCAGGGAACCCTGATTGCTCTTCTAGCTGATGATGGAGGGGGACTTGATGGGGGAGGGGGAGGGAAATGGGAGGCGGTGGCGGGGAGGAGGCAGAAATCCTTAATAAATAAATAAATTAAAAAAATAAAAATGTCCAAAGAACCCAACTAGAACAATGGCGTTTCTGTGTTGGCCAACCACTCCTGAGTGAGGGGCCTTCCTTGGAGTGTGGCTGATATGCCCAATATACTGCATTGGGGGAAAATTTTTTTTCCTTTCCCAGAAGGTATCACTTACAAATAGCTTCCTGGCTATGGGTGGGACTCCGTTTCTGCTTCTGCTTTCCAGTGCTGGGATTTGCAATTTGTCCAGGTCTTGTTTGTGCTGCCATGATCTCTGAGTTCACGTGTGCATCCGCCCTGTTGTGTCTGCAAGATACTGCTTCCTTGGCATCATTTGCCACCTCTGGCGTTTATAACCTTTCTGCCTGCTCCTCTGCCCAGATCCCTGAGTCTTGAGGCAGGGTGGGTTTGATGACGCCATTCTATTTGGTACTAAATTTCCAAAGTCTCTTACTCTTTGTGCTTTGTGCTATTGTGGGCCTCTGTATTAATTTCTAAGTACTACAAGAAGAAACTTCCCCGATAAGAGCTGAGTGAGGCACTAATCATGGGTACAGAATGCCTTAGGCACTGTTCTGTTGCTGTGAAGAGATGTTATGATGAAGTCAACTCATAAAATAGAGCATCTAGTTGGGAGCTTGCTTACAGTTGTAGAGGGTTAATCCATTATCATGGTGGAGACCATGGTGGCATGAAGACAGTCATGATGCCGAAGCAGTAGCTGAGAGCTACCTCCTGATCCCCAGCCAGCAGGCAGAAAGAATGACACTTTGTTGTGCTTTTTACAAAGTCCACCCCCAGTGACACTCTTTTTCCAGCAAAAATACACCCCCTAATTCTTCTAATTCTTCTCAAACAGTTCACCAACCAGGGACTAAACTTGTAGCTATATGAGCCCGGCGGCGGGGGGGGGGGGCAGTCTCATCCAAACCACCACATAGCAGGATGTCATTAGGAATCATGTTGTTGCCATGTTCCTTTAGCAGAAGAATAGCAGTGGGCTTTCCCCCAGGCCCCTGACCTTTCTAGTTACAGGTTCTTTGACACTTTATCTGTATCAGGTATGGGTTCCATATCATAGAATGGGCCCTAAATCCATTTTCTTTAAAAAAAAATCAGTTATTCACATAACATTAGTGTCACTGTTGAGCCAGGATATCCTGCAGGCAGGTCACTGTTGTAGTTTGTAGGGTTTGTTACTGGTGACATTGATGATTGCCTTTCTCCTCTGGGAGTGTACAGAATATTTTCCAGCACCATGGATAAGATCTGGACAGATGCTAGTCATCTAGGGTATAGCTGCTAGTTGGACACCAGCTGGACTTAGCCATGTTCCATGGCATAAGTAACTGTTGTCCTCAGCACTTAGGGTCTTACCATTAGGATGTGAAGAACAACCAATAGCCCTGGAAATGACCTATGATGTTTGGGTGGTTCCACAGGGCCCCTTTGGTCATGGCCTAACAAGATGTCTAACATTCCTGGCACTGGAGGTTTTATTTGGCGGTATAAGATGTCTATCTGGGGCATTGTCTCCCCCACAATACAGTGCTTCACTTAAACTGCTTTTATATATGTATATAATTTAGGAAACTTTTACAGTAATAGGTTTCCATAGAGTTTCCCAAGAGACCTTAAGTGTGTACTTTCCCTACCCATATTTTCTACTTCACCCTGCTCTCCCCTCCCTCAGTTAATCCTCTGATTCTGGTTTTCCCTTTGTCACTCCATAACACCATATTCTATTTACTGTTAGGAGAAACCTTCTTTGTCCCTGGTTTTTACTATGGACCCAATCTTTGTGATTATTTTGATTGTAGCATACATATCAAAAGTCAAAAGCTAACATCCATTTATAAGAGAACACATAGTATATTTGTCTTTGGCGGTCTAAGTTATATCACTCAGGATGACTGTTTCTAGTTCCATCCATTTATCTGGGAATTTCATTTTCCTTCACAGCTGAACAATCTTCCATTCTGCAAATGTACCTCATTTTTATAAGTTATCATCCATCCATCCATTAGTTGATAGATATCTAAACTGTTTCAAATTTCTGGCTATTATGAATAAAACAGCAATGAACATGGATGAACAAGTGTCTCTGTAGTAGGATGTAAAGTCCACTTGCCCAAGGTACTGAGGTAAACTACTGTCCAGCTTTCTGAGGAAGCACACACTGATTTCCACAGCAACTGAACCGGTTTGCACTCCTGCCAGCAATGAGCATTCCCTGCATCCTCCCCTGCATGTGTTGTCGTTTGTTCTATTCCTCTAGGCCATTCTCACTAGGGTAAGATGAGAGCTCTAGTATTTTAATTTGCACTTCTCTGGTGGCTAAGGATAGTGAACAGTTCTTAGTGTTTCTCAGCCATTTGTGTTTAATCTTGAGAACTCTCTATTGAGTTCTGCACCCCATTTTAAATTGGGTTATTTGTTTCCTTAATCTTCAGTTTCTTTTCAATGCTTCACATGTTCTAGATACTAACTCTCTATTTGATGTATAACTGGTAAATGGTTTTCCCATTCTGTAGGCTCATATTTTACTGTAATGATGGTATTCTTTGCCATACAACAGCTTCCCAAGAGGTTCCATTTATTAATTCTTGATCTTGATGCCCATGCCTGTTCAGAAAGTCCTTTCCTTTACCAATGATTTCAAGCCACTCCCTGATTTTTCTATCAGGTTCAGGGTATCTGGTCTTATGTTCAGTTCTTGATCCATTTGGAGGTAAGTTTTATGTGGCATGATTGATATGACTCCATTTTCTTTCCTCTACAAACAGCCTTACAATTTGAGCACCACTATTATTGCATTGGAGATGCTGCCTTGTCAAAACTCGGGTGTGCACTTCTGTTTGATTCCATTGATAAATGTGTATGTCAATATCATGCTGCATTCATTATTATAGCTCTGTGATATACAATTTGAAATCAGGGATGGTGATACTTCAGGAGTTCTTTTATTATTCTGGATTGTCCTCTCTCTCTCTCTCTCTCTCTCTCTCTCTCTCTCTCTCTCTCTCTGTGCATATGTGTGTGTCTTCTCTCTCTGTCTCTGTCTCTCTGTCTGTTACCAGATGAAGTTGAACATTGCGATTTATGTGAAATTCTGTTGGAATTTTGATGAGAACTGCTTTAAATCTGCAGATTGCTTTTTGTAGGATAGCTACTTTTGCAGTATTAATCCTACAGATCTTTAAACATGGGAAATCTTTCCATATCAGTATCTTCTTTAATGTCTTAAAGTTTTTATTTAATTTATTTATTAAGTCTTTCACCTGCTAGGTTAAAGCATATTTTTGGAGGCTATTTTGAAATGTACTATTTACCTGATTTCTTTCTCAGTTCATCATTTGTATATAAGAAAGCTATTGACTTTCATCTATTTTGTTTCTTGCCACTCAGATAAAAGTGTTTATCAGTTGTATAAGCTTTCTTGTTGAGATTTTAGGATCTTTTATATATAAAATCATGTCATCTGTAAGTAAAGGTAGTTTGACTTCTTTCTTTCTTATTTGTGTCCATTTGGTGGCCTTTGGTTGTCTTGTTGCTCTAGCTAAGATTCTAAGTACTTTATTGACTAGGTATGAAGGTAATGAGAACGGACAACATTGTCTTGTTCCAGATTTTAGTGGAAATGCTTTGAGTTTCTTTCTGTTTAGGTTGATGTTGACTGTGGCTTGTTGTCAATCATCAGTATTTCATTGATGTATGTTCCTTGTATCCCTAGTCTCTCAGAAATTTTTATCATAAAGTTACATGAAATTTTGTCAAAGGCCTTTTCTGCATCTAATGAGATGATCATGTGTTTTTTTGTCATTTAATCTGTTTATTAATAGATTACATTTATTGATTTTTCATATGTTGAACCATCCCTGCATCTCTGGGATAAAGCCTACTCTGTCATGGTGGATATTCTTTTTGATGTGTTCTTGGATTCGCTTTTCCAGTATTTTATTGGTAAGAAATTTGTAATTGTCTTAGTCTGGGTATCAGGGTAATTGTGGTCTCATAAAAAGACTTAGGCAGTGTTCCTTCAGCTCCTATTTTATAGAATTTTTTGAGAGGTATTAGCATTAACTCTTTTTTGAAGTCTGGTAGAATTCTGTGTTTAATTTTTCTGACCCTGGGCTCTTTTTGGTTGGGAGATTTTCAGATATTTCTTCTATTTCACTGGGGGTTATTGGTCTGTTTAATTATTTGTTTCATCTCAGTCTGTTTTTGATAGGTCACATATATCAAGACACTCTTTCTTTTAGGGTTTCCAGCAGAAAGAGATCTTTAAAGTCTATCCTTATGATTCTTTGGGTTTCCTCAGTATCTGTTATAATAGCTCTTCTTTCAACACCACTGTTATTAATTTGCATCTTCTATCTCCATGTTCAGTTAATTTGGTTAGGAGCTTGTCAATCTCATTTTATTGATTCTATGTATTGTTGTTTTCAGCCTTGAGTTTGGTTATTTCTTTCCATCTACTGCTTTTGGACATTATTTCTTCTTGTTTTTCTGGAGCTTTCAGGTGTATCTTTAAGTTGCTAACATGAGGTCTCTCTGGATTTTTTATGTAGACACTTAGTGCTGTGACGTTGCCTTTAGAAGCACCTTCATCATGTCCTCTGGATTTGGGTGTGCTGTGTTTTGTTTTCATTCAATCTTACAAATGTTTAAATTTCCTTTTTGAGTTCTGTCTTCCCACAATTTTCATTTGGTAGTGAATTGTTCAGTCTAGATGAGTTTGTATGCTTTTCGCCTTTTCTGTTGTTGATACCCAGCTTTTATCCATGATGCTCAGATAGGATGCAGTCTGTTTTTTCAGTTTTCTTATATCCATTGAGACTTACACTGTCTGCTAGTATGTGATTAATTTTGTGATAAGTTCCAAAAGCTCCTGAGAAGGAATTATAGTCTTTAGTATTGAAGTGGAATGTTCTGTATGTATCCATTAGGTCCATTTGATCTACAGTGCTATTTAACTCCAGAAGCTCTATTTGATTGTTGTCTGAATAACTTGTGTATTGTTGAGTGTGGGGTAGTGAAGGCCCCCATTATCACTGTGTGAGGGACCATATGTGATTTTATCTGTAGTACTGTTTCATTTTTCCTTGTGCTTGGTGCATTAATGTTTATGGTTGTAATTCTTTCTTGGTGGATTTGCTTTAGGCTAGAATGTAATATCCTTCTCTATCTCTTCTGATTTGTTTTCATTTAAAATTTATTTTGTCAGGTACTAAAGTAGCTACTTCTGCTTCCTGATTGGTTCCATTTGCTTGGAATACCTCTTTCCATCCTTCGGCTCAGAGGTGATAGCTATCCTTGATGGTGAGGTGTGTTTCTTGGATGCAACAGAAAAATCTATCTTATTTTCTAACCCAATCTGTTAGTCTTTGCCTATGTATTGGGGAAATGGGGCAACTAAAATTTAGGGTTACTAAGTGTGTGTTGATTACTATTGTTTTATTGTTGTGTATCCCTATCCATCTCCTTTGATTAACTGTTCTGCGATCATTTATTTCTTGAGACTTCTTGAGTATATGTAACCCTCTCTTTAGACTAAAGCTTTCCTTCCAGTGCCTTCTGAAGAGCTGGAGTAGAGGATGGAAATTTATTAAATATGCTTTTCTCATGGAATAGTTTTCTTTCCCCATCATTGTGATTGAAAAACTTTGCTGGGTATAGAAGTTTAGGTTGGTATCTGTAGTTTCTCAGATCTTGTAGAAGTTCTGTATAAACCCTTCAGGCTTCCAGAGTCTCCACTGAGACATTAGGTGCTATTCTAATAAGCCTGCTTTTGTATGTGACTTGGTCTTTTTCCCTTGTAGCTTTTAATATTCTCTCCTTTACAGCACATTTAGTGTTTGATTATTATGTGTTATGGAGAATTTCTTTTCTGAAACTTTTTACTTAGTGTTTTGTATGCTTCCTATACCTTGATGGGCATCTCTTTAAATAGAAAATTTTTTTCTCATGATTTTGTTAAAAAATACTTTTGCTTCCTTTGACCTGAACTTTTTCTACTTCCTCTATAAGTATTATGTGTAGGTTTGGTCTTTTTATGGTATCTCAGATTTCCTGAAAGTATTGTCTGGATATTTTTAGCTTTAACATTCTCTTTGACTGACCTATCCATTTCTTCTGCCTTGTCTTTAAGACCTGAGATTCTCTTTCCCATGTCTTTTAATCTGCTGATGAGGCTTACCTCTGAGGTTTTGCTTGGCATCTGAAAATTTTCATTTCCAATTATAGTTCAGCTTTTTTAAAAAAGTGATTCTATTTCTTTGTTAAAGCCCACTTTTATGTCTTAAATTGTTTTCATATTTTATTCAACCACTTGTTGTGTTTGCACATACCTCATTGAGGGATTTATTCATATCTTTTAAAAAGTCTTTGAACATATTCATAATGGCTATTTTGAAGTTTTTGTCTTGTGATTTAGCTAAACTGCTTTTCTCAAGACCTGTTGTAGCATTGCTGACTTCTGGAGGAAGTATATAATCTTTGGTCATTCATGTTTCTGCTTTTGTTCTGGGATCTAGACATCTGGAGTTATGCTTCAAGTACTTCTTGTTGTGGATATCTGGTCTCGTCTTTGTTGAATGTGTCTTCTTTTCTTGGTTGCTGTTGTGCATGCTGAGTCCAAACCCAGAGCATCCACTGTAGGTCCCTCATAGACAAATTGTCTCAGAGTCAGCAGTGCCACAAAAGAATAGAAATGGGTGACAGGGAGTACCAGGAAAGAACTAAGGGAAAGCTATTTGGTGGTCTGAAAGAAAATGGCCTCTTAAGGAGTGGCACTATTAGGCTTTGTTGAAGTAGGTGTGGTCTTGTTTGAGGAAGTGTGTCACTGTGTGGTTGGGCTTTTGGGTTTTGGTGACACATAGTTGCTCCTGCTGCCTGCCGATCAAGATGTAGACCTCTCAGCTCCCTCCCTAGCATTGTCTGTCTGTACGCTGCCATGTTTCCTGCCAAGAAGATAATGGACTAAACCCCTGAAACTATAATTCAGCTCCAGTTAAATGTTTTCCTTTATAAGAGTTGCCTTGGTAGCTGGGCAATGGTAGTGCCAGTCTTTAATCCTACCCCTCAGGAGGCAGAGGCAGAGGAAGTTGGATCTCAGTGAGCTTTAGTCCAGCCTGGTCTATAGGGGGAGTTCCAGGACAGCAAGGACTACCCAGAGAAATCATCTGCAAAAATAAAACAATTATAACAAAAAGCGAACAAACAAAAAAATGAAATGAAACAAAAAAAGAGTTGCCTTGGTCGTGTTGTCTCCTCAAAGCAATAGAGATGCCAACCAAGACTCACTGGCCCCACATCAATAGATGAGTTCCTAGGGGATGGAGGCTGACTGAGAGGAGCCCAGTGTGTACAGGCTTTGTTTGCATGTTCATGTTGGGGAACCCTCTGGAGAATCCAAGACTAGGAATTGCCCTTTACTACCTTTGTACAGTGCTTTTTACAGCTGTGAGTAGCTGAGTAGCCCTGGCAGGCCCACAGGTGTGTCCCTTCCCAGTGAGGTGCTGGGAGACAGAACTCACGAGGCATGACAGGAGATATGGGCTATGAAAGGACAGTGGGACAGTTGTACTGGTGCTGTGAGGCTGCCAGTGGCTTTCTTTCCATTGCAACCACAAGCGCCCTGATGGCCCACACTGGTTTTCATAGCAAATGAAAGTAACTATTCATTGTAAAAATAGTACGGGGTATATATGTAAGGAGCAAGGACTTCATGTTTGCTTGCAAAAATCATATCAAGCTACCTACTATATTCTATAATAAAAACCATGTCAATTCCCATTATATCAGAGAAGAGCATGCTTTGTATATTTTTGGTACTTTTGCAATGACTGTTGAGAGCCACCACTGAAATTGGAGTTCTGTGTTAAATGTCATACTAATTAAAAAATACGGTGTTAGAGTTCTGACTTTCCCTAGCTTAGCTTTTCCAATGAGTTAATTACACTGACTCTGGGATTAAGGTCACCAGGTGGCACCAGACACCAATTGTTCAAACTAACAATTTCAGGCTTAGAAAACCAGCTTAAAAATTCAAAATGTTTTCTCTGGTATTAGGGCCTTCCGAAATAGTCATTCTTTCCCCCCAACCCCAGCACCAGCCCCATAACCCAGCCTAGACTACCAAACACAGAGTAGAGACCCAGAATCTGCTCCTTGTCGAAGCTCCTGGCTGCTAGGTGTGCCCTCATTTGTTTATTTGTTTGTTTCATTGATTTAAGCTGAAGGTAGAGCTCAGATGTCTTCCAGGGTCCCTGTAAATGCTCCCTCACAGGCTGCAATTTCCTGATGTTGTTTGTCATTTAACACACACACACACACACACACACACAGGCACACACACAGAGACATGTGTGTACCCCCATACACAATACTATAATACTATATTGTCTTTTTCTCAGTCCTGAATTTTAGGTTCTTGGAGAATCTTTTCTACACTTCTATTTTTTGCACAGAACCACCCTTAGAAGGGTTGCTTTCTTAGCACGCCTTCCTTCTGGATCTGATCCTTTCTGCTGGGATTTCAATTGCCTTTGTTCAAGGTCTTGATCTTCAGACTCATTTATCACACCCAGTTTAAGTATGTGGAGTTTTCCCATTCTAGGACCTGCTTCTAAATTATCACACACAGAGGCTTATATTAATTGTAAATTCTCAGCCAATAGCTAAGGCTTATTACTAACTAGTTCCTACATTTTAAATTAATCTAAATTCCTTATTTACACTGTGACACATGGTGGTACCTTTATCTTCATGGCATGTTCATCCTGCTCCCTCTATGCCTAGTTGGCAACTCCTCTGGCTCTGCCCTTCTTCTTCCAATCATTCTCATTTGGCTTTCATCGATAACTTCCTGCCCAACTCCAGGCCTGTCAGCTTTTTATTAACCAGTGAGAGTGACACATTCACAGTGTACAGAAGGATTATTCCATAGCAATGCACTTCCGTCTTTTGTGGGACAGTGGTGTTTCCAGTGAGCACAAGCCTCTGCTTCTGTTCTAGTCTGCTTTCTGTTGTTGTGATAAAAACCATGATGAAAAGCAACTTGAGAGAAAATGGCTAATTTGACTTAAACTTCCATATCACTGTTCATCATCAAGGGAAGTCAGGACAGGAACTTCAAGCAGGGTACTATCCCAGAGGCAGGAGCTGATGCAGAGGCCATGAGGGGTGCTGCTTACTGACTTGCTCCTCATGGCTTGCTCAGCCGGCTTTCTTAGAACCCAGTACCACTAGCCCAGGGGTGTCCCCACCCATAATGGACTAGATCCTCCCCATCAGTCACTAATTGAGAAAATGCCCCATAGCCAGATCTCATGAAGACGTTTTCTCAATTCAGGTTTGCTCCTTTCAAATGATTCCAGCTGGTGTCAGGTTGACCCAGAAGTATCCAGTGCAGTGCCTACTTCCAATTCACTCTCACTTAGACTTTTGGCTACACCCCTCCTTCAGCCTGACCTCACAACTTATTTAGTAATTTCATCCATGGATGTTTCTGTCCTGGCCTTTCTTGTCTGGTTTTAGGACTTTCAATTAGTCCCCTAATTTAGTAGCACAACAGTGTGCCCTAGATGCACCAGCTGGCTTTCTACCTTGGTACCAATCAACTTTCTTCACATGAAGTCACATTGCTTCTGCTTTGTTATTGTCGTTGAGCCTTTTCCCATTTTTACTTGAAATCTTAGGGTATTTTCTGCCTTTGCTTCATTCTTCTGCACTTAGGCCATAGGAAGAACCTTTCCTGTTGGTTCCCTGGAAGTCTAACATGGTGCCTTTTGTCTCTAATTCCTGTGGACGGTGGAACTCTCTGTGACTTCACTCTCCCATCCTAAATTCAATTTTTAGCCTATCTGAAGGCTATCAAAGACCTTAGCTAGACAATGTCAGTATCAAGCAGGATATTCCAGCGGCGAGACTCCCTGGGCAGGATTAATCATCCTTTATCTGACCTTCCATCCCAAGGTAAAGTTCACTTTCAGTTTGATTCTATAATTTTAGCTGTGAATTTATTTTACGCATAAACATTCTAGAACTTTATCATGTTTCTTCTCAGAAAATTACCTTTGAGATGCAATTAGAAGAGGCTTTTGAACACAGATTTGAATGAGTGTCATCGTGGCACACAAAACACTAATTATTTTGTAGCATCTCTCCTGGCTACTCAGGGAATGGCTTGATTACTTCCTGGTAAGCAGGCATCAATGTGATGTAGCTTCATTTATTTTCATTATTGCAGGTGGGAATCTATAATAACAAGGCCTAAATAAGTAGCAACTTTCTCATTTCACGATAGAGTGACTTGAGGCACCAAGAAGGGGGAAGGGACTTCAGTCTCCTGTGGGGCTGGAGTGTCTGGTATGGCAGGGATACCTGCTCCAGTTCCCTGTAGGAGAGTGTGGCCAGGGATGTTCCAGATTCTACCCCCAATGACACAGGTTTCATGTCTCGCTTTTGCTATGTACTTCGTAGGAATTTATGATTTGGTTCACTTCCCTCCCACACGTTTCAGATGAGTGTCTTCTGCGGTCAGCAAGACTGCCATGGACTGCACAAGAAACATAAAGCTCTTCATAGAAATTCTAATGAAAAGTGGGAAATGAGGTTATCCCTATCTCCTGTAGGCATAATGGGGGAAACAGGGTTATGTGACAGGTAGGAATGAAGGCAGTTGACTTTGAATGATTTGGATTAAGCAAATAGGAAGATTGTCAATTGGCACTGTCAGCATGAGGAGAGTTGGTAAGGGTATAATCAATGTCCCCATGGTAGAGAAGACAAGCTCCCAACGGGAATTTGCGCTACCTGATGTTTGTATAAAATAACGGGGAGTGTGGTATGGCCGAGCTGTCAAATACATCTTGTAACTAAACTGGCTAGTCACCTTCTGAGATCCTCTACCTACAAATAAATGCAATGGGCTTTTGAATTCACACAGCCTTGGGTGGAGACCCAAGTGGAAGCAGAGACAGCGAGCGGGGCTATCACATTGCCATGCGGCTTGTGGTGACAGTTCCATTTGGCACTCTGTACGTTGGGCACTCGCCCATCCTGGCACAGGATGAGTGCATGTCAAGCTAGTTTATCATTAATATTTCACTCACTGAAAAGCAACACCACTTGGTGTGGAGCTTGCCTTCTGAATGACCTGCACCTTCTGGTGCGCACACTTGAAGGAGTGTTTTTCTTTTATTATACATGGTCGTTTCTAGACCATCTGGAAGAACTTCCTATCTTGTGCAGAAATTGATACTTGTCCTAAAACAAAATAAAACAAAAACAGACATTACTTTGGAATGGATTAGAATTTCTGCAATGTGTTCTTCATAAATTACTTCAGCTGGTGAGATCGAACTGAGGCGAAGGTGCAGAAGGGATAACTAATTCTTTAAGACCGACTAGATAGGTCCCCACTTAAAGAATATTGGACCTGTCCCTACCAGACTATACAGGTCAGGGGCCAAGGAGAGAAGTCATGCATTTTGAATTATTTTCCTTAGGAGTATAATTTGGGGGGTGGGGAAAAAAGGATTTTTGATACATCTTAGCTCTTTTGGTGCCAATATTCTTTGTTTTCTTCAATAGTAACATGAGCATCATTATCCCTTTATATAACTTGAGGTTAGCAATGGTGTCCAACTGCAGCTGGTCGTTTATTTCCTAAGGACTTCTTGTTGGAGAGGAAGCTTCTGTGTGATACCTTGACTCTTTGTATTAGCGTCTATCTTATTGCCTTGGGTTATTTTTGCTCCTCACAGATGAAGTATGTGATGTATCAGATATTGTGTGTAAAGTAAGTATTAAAGGTTCTCGAGCAGGATCCAAGGTTTTTCCCTCATGAGAAGAGGTCTGGAACCGTAAAGCACAGGCAACACTTTTGCTATTTTCTCAGTGTTTATCTGACAACTCGGGGCCAAGTCTGTGACCCATTTCTATTGACTGTACACAACTTTCGGACATGGCTTTTATTTTTAAAAATTAATCTCAAACCTGGTTTTATTTTTATCTTTCCTGTTTTTCCCGTTCACTGACTTGCATTTTATTTCACTGTGCGTGTCACTGTGTAAGCTGACTTTTTCTGGAATAAGTTAGAGAATAAGTGACAGTGGTCATGAGTAAGGCTGTAGCCCCTCTGAATCTGCATAGTTTTCATTGTGAAGGAAAGATAGTATCTTTACCCGATTGGTTCTCATGAGACTACATGAGGTTTCTCTTGTAAATCCCAGACAGAATGACTGAGGCGGTCACTCGCATGGGCCATGGTGCCAATGAGGACTTGCTCTCATAAAGACAGGCCTGTGCCTGTGGTTACAGCTTGCCCTTTGGAAAAACTGAGATCACCAGCAGGATGGCAACAGTCTTCAGGATCAACAGCACCTGGGGATGGGTGTTCTCAGAGTCGGCATGCATGGGTTGGCTTCCATTGGGCCACATACAGACCGGCTGGTACTGACATGTGCTTTGAGTTCAGCATCGTGACTCAGTGAAACCACATGGACAGGCACAGCTTCTTGTGAAATCAGTTGGCATTCTGGAAGCCCCATGAGCTTCTCAAAGAAGGCATGCCGGCCCTTTGCTGCCCTAGGAGCACTGGAGGGCTCAGGGAAGAGCTCAGGTTGACTGTGTCTGACAGTCATCCAGGACTCTATTACCCGATCGAGTTTATAAAAGTTAAATCCATGTGGTTTAATTCATGTGCAAAAATGAACGAAGATGGGAGGGGGGCTTTTGTATTCTCAGAAGCTCCAGCACTTTGCTCTTGGTTTATATAAAATTTTAAGACTGTGTCTTTTTCTCTCTAACTTGGCCAAATCAGTGCAGGTGGCAGGGGTCAGTGATATACCTACCTGTTTCTGTCATTTGATGAGGCTCTGGTGTAGTTGGGGACCAACTATTCATGACAGCAAAATCTTTTTAAAGTTTTTTTTCTTTGTGGATTTCACACCTTGCATCCTCATCCCACTCATCTTCCTGTCCCCTCATATTCAGGAGCAGCAATTCTATTGAGAAAGTGGTATTATTGTATTCATTGACTTATTTTCTAGGCAAATGGTTAATTATCCATGCCTAATAATTGATTAGTAATGAAGTAATGTAGTTATATATTACTTTTGTAAAAGGTAAAATGGGCATACATTATTTTGTAGTCAAGATTGATTGATGAAACAAACAAGGAATTGTTGGAGGTGTTGGGCGTGGGTCAGTGAATGAGATAAACCAGTCTTCAGGTTCACACCAGGCAGTGTGGGGTAAGACAGTGGCCAGGCAGGTCCACAGACCCGGTGTGGTTTCTGACAGAGGACATGCTGCACGCTGTGAGAAACTAGAGCCCCTAAGCGATGACTTCCTGGAGGAGGTAGCCGATCTCTGAAGTTAGAATCAAGAGCATACATATGCTGGGTTAGCTAGCAAAAGGAAGAGTGTGATTGGGGAAAACGCCAACAGAAATATTCCATCCATTGTAGATGGATTGCGTGGTCAAAGACAAGGAGGCTGGGCAGAGCTTCTTCTGAACCACAGAGGAAGGATGGGTGGCATGCCATGAGCTTCCGGGTTTTGTAAGTTCAAAGGCACGAAAAGAGAATGAGTCATTAGTTCAGCACCCCAGCAGTCATCAGGCATGATGGGGCATTCTGATGCTGCCAGCATTTAGGGGCAGGTTGTACAAGATCTTTGCTGTACAATGAACATACCAAATAGCTGTGTTAAGTGCCTGGTACGTATTCTGTGTTAGGTTGGCAGTGCGAGCTGCCTGCACACAGACTACTCACAGAGCTGAGCAGGTGCAGGTGACAATTAGATGTGAGTTCCTGGTACGGGGGCCACAGGGGCAGTCTGTCCAGTTTCACATGGGAACTCTGGAGCTGAATTCCCTGAGAGTTCAGTTATGCAAGACTTTTTTTTTTTTTTTTTTTGGACTGATGAAGACTAGGTTTCCTTTGTCCCTCTGTGATGAAATTCCTGCGTAAAATGGTAGGAGCTAAACTTTACCACTTAAAGTGGCAGTTACTTGGTGTAAAGCTTAAAGTCCAGGTCCCCTAGTAAACCCCTTTATGTTATTTTATGTTAACTAATTAATTAATTTATTAAATAATTAAGCAAAATGCTTTACCGCCTCCTCTACCACTAGGTTATGACCAAAGGAAGTGTTAGCTAGGCTGAGTTGCAAAATAGTGATACAAGAGTCAGAACCAGAGCCAGAGTTCTCCTATTTATTAAACTGCTTCCCACAGTGGAGCCAGTGCAAGGACATCCTGGTAACTGCCCAGGACCTGTGAGGGAGGTGGAGGAATGCTAGACACAAACGGGCTTTGTAGCTGGGCCCCAGCTGTCCTGTTAGACACAGGAAGGCCTGGTCTGTGCATTCAGAACAGCCTACAGGATGTGCCTATCACCATTGCCCACTTCCTCTTTCTAGGTGTCAAGCTTTTAGAGTCTGGTCAATGAGCCCAGAGAGTAGAGAAATAAATGCTTTGCAAGGAAACTGGGAAATCTGGTGTCAATAGTAGGCTCATTCCTTTTAACATGAAAGGGCCGTTTTGTGTGACCTTGACTGACTGCCCTAGCTTTGGAGTTTGAAGAGGTGGGGGAGCTGGCTGCCAGGCTGCATCCTAGCGAACGGCCATGTGTACAGACAGGAAAGTAGCATGTGCTCCGGCAGCTCAGAGCACATGGGCAAGAAGACCTTGCAGAAACCCTGAACGCTTTTCCATATGAAAAGGAAACCAGAAAATTAGAGGCTTCATTTTGTCTTTGTGATCAAAGCCAGAGAGAAAAGGCATCAGGCAGGTACTGACCCAAAGTTCTGTGGCCACTGGGAGGATTTATTGAACAAACACGGAAAGCTTGGGTTTGTGTTTACTTCAGGAGTTGGGGGGAGGGGCTTCAGGTGTTGACTGACAATGGAAGGCTATCATTCTAGATAATGGGTCCCTGTGTTCAGAACTGGAGATGAGAGCAACTGTTGAGTGCTAGAATTTTCTTTGACTAGGACTGGCGGGCAGAGCATAAAAGCCTCAGTGTTAATAACAGTGGTAATGTAATGGCAAGCACATTTTCTGACTGCTGAGTGCCAGGCAGAGGGCAAAGGCAGTCCCTGAATACATGTTTTCCTTTGTGCGACTAAGAAAACCAAACCTGAAGAAGCTAATGACCTTGTCAGGGTTACCAGGTCAGAACCAGGTAGATCCAGGGTCTGAGTCTGAGCTCATTGAGCTGGAGCCTGTGCCTCTGACCATAGTCCTAGCTCCTTCTGAAGACCTACCTCTGACCCCACACTTTCTACACTTCCTAAATTCATCTCAAATACCGAACTTTTGCCAATGTTTGGAATACTATAATTCACTTTTATTGTTAAAGATATTTGTGTGTGTGATGGAGACTGATCCCAGGGCCTGGCTTCTGTTAGGCAAGTGTTCTACCATTGATGCATATTTCTAGCCATGGAGGAATTTTTTTAAAAAAATATTTTCTTTCAACCAAATTTTCTGTTCAAACAGTGGAAGAAATATGCTGTGGTTTGTTTTGGCTAGATGTTGAATAATTCCATCCTTTTAGAGAGAAATGTGCGATGTATATTTCAAAATGGCGGCCTTTCCTTATTTATAAAGGTTTCTTGGTTTCACGTCATTTAGTCTGTGGATGGTATACGTTGTTTTCTGGCCTCACTATGGCAGGCTTAGTTCATAATGCTTTGTGTCGTCAAACCATTTCCTGTCTTACTTTCCTTCAGATTCTTTTTGCTCTTTAGAGGTGGTTCAGGTTTCTTAAATTTTTTTCTCCTTTTGGAAAAAGGAAAAAAAATTGCACCTTTGTTCCACATTGTAGTTAAAATATCCCTACCTGGTATATTAGTAATTCAGCAGTCATTAACGTTATCTCTATCCATAGTAATTTTTGTATCTCTGCTTGGATTATGGAAGCTGTGCCTTTCCTTTCTGGCCTCCCCTCTTCTATGTCTCAGTATACTTTTGAGCACTGTGAGATGCCAGCAATGTGTTGTGTATTAGTGGTGGCAGGAGTAGACCTGGTTCACGTTTTCATGAAGCTAACAGTTCAGCGAATGAGGACAAATGAGTCCTCAGGAACAGGTGTGTTCCACAGGGAGGCTGATGTGTATGATCACGTGGAGCAGGGTCATCACATGTAGAATGGGCAGTGCTCCTCCTCCACTGAAGACATGATAGCTGAGTGGGGAGAGCGAATATTAATTGTACCGGGTAAAGCAGTGTAGAGGTCAGGAGGAGAGGGCCCTCCTAGGGTCTGTTGTTCTGTGTTTTTGACCACCTGAAATGGTGGCTCTGCTTGTGCCACCTGTATGGCTGTCCCTCCATGCTCCCTGACATTTCCACACCACACTCTTTCTGTTCATCTTTCCCCCTTGCAGACTCTTTTCTGCCAATGATTCATTTATGGCATGGACCAAACCTTAATTCCTCCAAAGATAGATTTCTCTTCTGGAACTTTAGGGGGATTCATTCCTTTGCTTGCAAAAGGATTTTATAATTAACTATCCCTGCTTATCTGCAGGGTGTACATTCCATAACTCCCAAGTGAATATCTGAATCCGTAGATAGCCCTGGGCTCTAAATCTATTGTGTATTCCCCTCCACATACTATAGCATTACACACAATGACCTTAAACTGCCCTGTCTGCCCTGGGCATGCCTACATCATCCCTCTTGTATGTCAGTACTGCATAGTCCATCTGATAACTGAACAGCCAATGAGCAAGCAGTGTGGGGCTATGTCTTGGGGGAAATGTAAGGGACTCCATGAAACGTTACCACCCTACTCTGAAGGGGAGCAATTGAAAAGGTATGGGTTGCTGATTTCTGAAATATCAACCATTCTTTTGGCAACAAGTAGACTGGGGAAAACTGGGAAACTATGAGACATAACTCTATGGATGACATTGATTGTTGTATTGCCCCATATGAAGTAGGTGTCTTGGGTTGTAATAACGACTTGATTTTATTTTATTTAACTTGAAATTATTTGTTCTCTCTCTCTCTCTCTCTCTCTCTCTCTCTCTCTCTCTCTCTCTCTCTCTCTTTCTGCCGTAACACATGTGTAGAGGTCAAAGGACAACTTGTAGGGGTTGGCTCACTCCTCCCACTGTGCGAGCTCCAGGGATCAACCTCAGTTGATCAAGCTGGGCAGCAAGTGTCTTTCCTAGTGAGCCCCCTTCCCAGGCCCTAGCTTGTTTAGCTTGATGTGATATGCTGAGGCAGAGACAATGCCCTTTATGAAGAACATCTGCTGTAGAATAGAATTGTCCCAATACTTTGATGAAGGCTTGTAAATACACCAACATTTTAAATTACCTATATTTAATACAATCATTATTGTCTTGTTCGAGCAGAAACAAGGATCTCGGGTGAATGCTGAGTGAGACGGTTGGGACTGGACTCTAGAGTGACAGATACACACTGTGCAGGGCCCCAAAGCACACTCACACTTCCACCAGCAGGACTTAGGCTTTATGGCTTGGTCACCTGTCTATCACTGGCATCCTTCGCTGTTTATCTCAGGTAGAAAGTCTCTTAACAAAACAAAGCACTTTTAAAGAACTAGTTGATGATATACAAACTGAGTGAGGGAGTTGTGCAGCGACATTGCTCAGTCCTGTGAATGTAAGGCCTTGCTTCGTGCTATGTATTTCTGGAAGGGTCTTTAGAGATGTGAGCTACAAGATTAAAATGAAGTCACTGCTCTTCACGTCCCTCCTGGACCCATTAGTCCTGCCCTCTGATTCCTGAGCCCTGCCCTCAGTTCCTTGTAACTCTGACCTACCCACTGTTTTGCTGATCCACCTGGTCACCATGTGGTTGTGTATGTTTTCTGTCTCTCAGGCTTAGCCATCACAGTGTTATTAGATAAAAGGTCCTTCCTACATCAGTCTCACATCAAGGTACCTGAGATGATGGAGACTCCTGATCAGGGAGTTGAAGCGTTAATCTAATTATGCTTTAACAATAGACAGTTGGGAGTCAGATATCGGGGTAAGAACCTGAAAGATCAGAGAAGTGGGGAACAGCCATCAGTCACCTCCTACCTCTACTGTTCCTCTGTCCACAAAGCCTGAGCTCCTCTCTCTACCCCACCTTACTACTTCCTGTCATCTCTCTGTCTACAGTCCTCCAAACCTCTATGGTTAATTTAGGTCAGCTAGTGGTTAGCTCTACCCTCTGACTTCAAGCAAGCTTTATTTGTCAGAACACAATGAACTATCACACAACAGAAAGTGTGCAACAGGAACTCTGCTTTACACCTTGATGACACGTCCCACTTCCTAAGATTAATGCAGCATGTAGTACTTTTGCTGGCTTGTATCAACTTGGTAACATTTTCATTATCTAGAATAAAAACCCAAATCAAAGTTGGCTGTGCTGGGATGCTCACCCAGCCAGGTGGATATCACAGCAAAAAAGGCTTAACTCGGGCTTTCAGCTGGGTCATGTCCGTTGGTGTTTCCCTCGTTCTAGCCTCTGCTTCCTCAGGGTTGACCCCTGTTTTAAACAGAGGCTTGATCTTTCTGTTCTGCCCGCTTATGCCTTAGATAAGTTATATAGTCTGTTGTGTCTTTTCTCCCCACAAACTCATGGTGTTTCTGATTGGGCCTTGGAATCATGTCTAAACCAATCATGGTAGTTGGGGAAACAAAACGAGTTGCTCTCTTTCAGTGAGTGGCTCTCACACGTGAGCAGGCTTCTCCCAAGGGTCTGCAAATGGCCCATGCTGCATTCAGAGCTTCTAGTTCAGCAGGTCTAAGGTAGGTGACTGAATTTATCACAGGTATCTAGGTCCGAGGATGTTGGTTTACCAGCGAAGGCTCATCCTGATCGCACAGGGAGGGAGAACAGAGAGGTGTTCTCACGTGGTGATGGTGGTTGCTCTGCAGGGAGGAGAATGGAAACTCGCACCTCCTCCTGTTGTAGAGCACTCGATCCACTCTCATTAATCCTAACTCCTTCGCAGTATGTATCAAATAGTCTATTAGGCCCAAAGACACAGTAGACCAACTATGTCCTTCCTTAACATAGTGGTGCGAATGATTCCATGTAGACAAGGAAACTGAATGTGGAACGAGCTGGAGAACCACGCTGGGAATTTCAGGACTCCCCTAGAAGGGCTGAGACAAGGCCACTCAGACAACTCCAGGTTGTCCCAGAGCTGAGACCTGAAGGGAGTGATGCAATCCAGGCTTAAGTTTGAGCATGGAAATGCTGGGAGGCCAAAAAAGCTTGCAGAGTTTGAGGAACAATGACTCCCACGTTGTAGGAGCAGAAGAAGTGAGAGGAAGAGAGGATGGCTGTGAGGGGCACACGGGGCTTTCCAGGTTGGGGAGAGCACTGGGTTTTATTGCAGGGAAGATGAGAAACATGCCTGGGATGTCAGCACACACGTGGAAGTACAGAGCTGAAGTGAGGTGACAAAAGTGTGTTGTCACAGAGGGAGCTGGGCCTTGCCTTCCATTGGCACCCAAGACCTGAGAACCCAGTGCTGGGCTCTGAGTGGACCTGACGTCTTTGCTTTCTAACCCAAAAGTTTCCTGCAACTGTACATTTTAAAATTACTTATTTTGTGAACAGTGATGCCTTCCCCTTTGCCTTTGGTGGCTGCCTCTGGATCCCCAGCCTCTGCCTTTCTAGTCATGGCTAACATCAGATTTCTTTCCTTTATGAACACTTAGTATCACATAAGCTACAGATCAGCCATTTCTGGCATTCTTCCTTCTTGAAGGGAAATGAAATTGCTATTGGATTTTGTCAGGGAAAATGTTTAAAAATCATATTTTTAAAAAATCCCTTTGAATGAAGAAGGGAAAAATGAAAAAGTAAGGTTGCAGCATGAATAATAAAAACCCAAAGACAGATATTGGTGTCCAACCTAAAGATAAGAAAAGCAAGCAGTCAGCTACTGGCTCTTACCTCTACCTCAGACCAAAATGGCGATCCTGCCTCCAGGAATCCTCAGAATGAGACTGAACTGAGAACCGTCTCCTCCCGTTTTATATTCCTCTCTAGGACTGGGATTAAAGGTGTGCACCACTACCATCCACCTTCTAGTGTGGCTACTAGGATTAAGGGCTTGTGCCACCACTGCGTGGTCTGTGTGGCTGGTCAGTGTGGCTGTTTTACTCTCTGGTCTTCAGGCAAGCTCTATTATAATACAAATGGAATATCACTGCATAAGCCTGATTAAACAATGCAGGCGTGACCACAGGGGACATACAGACAGTCCTGCAGGATGAGAGACAGGAAGGTCTCTTGAGCCCTTCAAAAGCCTGAATCATGAGATTGACTCTCACAGTGAGCGTGGGTGTGCAGGGCCAGTCTCCCAAGCCAGCACACTCACCCTGAAGCTGTGATGGAGGGGTATACCCCCAATCAGGCAGTGACTCTGACTGTCCTTTTGACAGTGTCCTATCCGTCAGTCTAGTGCCCTCCCTGCCTTCCTCCAGTGCCTTCTGAGGAATGAGGATCACACCTTGCTTATGTCACTTGCTGAAAATGCCCTCAATGCTTAGTTTTCCGTCTTAATCTAGGGATCATTTCTCCCCCCCCCCCATTTTATTTCTCGGTGTGTGGGTGCGTGCACACGTGTGCATGTACTCTCAAACACTGGCGGAAGTCCGGGAATCAGGGAACTGATTGTGGAATCAATTCTCTCCTGCTTTACAAGGAGGGCTCCAGGGATTGAACTCAGATTATCAGACTTGCGCAGCAAGCTCCTCTACACCCTGAGCCATCTCTCTGTCCTCCACCTCGGATAGAGACAGATGTGCGTCCCCTCCTCTCTCTCTCCCAGCAGTGCTCAGCTATTCTGATGTATGCCCTAATTCTGTTTAGCCTGAGACAGGCGACCATGATTCCTCTAAGTGACAGCTTCCCTCCAGAGAGATAAGCTCTTGGGGAAAGAGACCATTTGTCATTCATGTTTGTGTCCCTCCTCTCCCAGCACGCGTCACATATGCCAGAGGACACGCTAAGCAGAGCAGCAGAAGCCAGCACACTGCTGTGTGGGACGCCAGCCTTGACGTCGTGACAATACTCATGGGGCTTTGTAACTTCTGATTCGGGACCACTTTCCTTCTTTTTTCCTTTTCTTCAGAAATTTCTAGAACTTCTGAGAAATGCAAATGTGATTCCGAAGCCAAATTAATCACACAATCTTCCTCTAAGGGGGGCGATGCTCACACTGTGATGACTGAGAGGCCACAAGCAAGCTCAGGCACCTTCTGTTCCCACATATTTGTCTCCCCTCCCTGACCCCCCACGATCAACCATCTTTCCCCTTGTCCACTGCTGAGGTAGGACTGTCACCAGCCTGACAGATCCATGTGGGGTGGGTGCTGAAACACTTCCGTTTATAAAGTGGATTAGGTAAAGTTGATTTTTCAGGTCAGGGGTGTCCCAGAGATGTCCTTGCCTATGCGCAAGTAATCTTGCCTACGTTCTTTAGTTCAGCGATCTTCATTTTTCTCTGTTAGGAATCACTTCCTGTGTAGGAACAAGTAGCTGTAATGAGGACTGTGAGTGTGAGTGTTGGAGGTACCCAGTCTTGAGTGGAGAAATCAGCCAAGGGATGCCCTGTTCCTCCTGTCTGTCTTCCCAGCTCTACATAGCGTGTTAGGGAGACTCAGGCTTCGCCAACTGCTATTTATTCAATGTGAATCTCATTTCACAGATGTATTTTAATTTGAGGCATGTTGTGTAGGATGGGAGCTGTCAGGGCCACTGCACCAAGTGAATTCCAGACGCATTCTTTGGCCTCCACAGCGCTGGCAGCATGTTGTGAGCATGTCACTGGAATAATGCAGCTCGTTGTCCTGCTCTGGTCTTTTTTCAGAGAGCCCCGAGAAGACAGGTTCAATTCGTGTTGTGTGCGCCCCCCCCCCGATGATATTGGAAGAAAACTAAAAGCACCCGTGAACCTGCCACACACAATCACATCCATGCTTAGAATCCAGGTTTGCCATAGGGCCAGCAGGGGCTGTCTGGACCTGCCGGGGATGAGAACAGTTTGATCTTTGCCTCAGAAGTCTAGCTATTTTTTTCCAATGGAAAATGTAACAACTTATGATATGTAGACTCCTCAGTAAGTGAAGTCAATCCCTTTTAAACCTAGACTGAAAAACAATTGAATGTTCAAGTATATATGACATGGAAATCCCTGTTAGGAAAAGGGACGGTATATTCTTTTAAGTGTTCATTTAACCTTAGGTTAACTCTTCCACATGCACTGGGGACACTTTCACTCAAACCAGCATTGTCTCTGAGCTGGAGTGGCAGTGCGAGAATTCTCTCTGCTGCCCTTAATGGATCTGGGGAGGAGAGCAGCAACATTATAGACCTGCGTTTCCCAGAGCATCCGGTCTGTAAAAGGTGAGTGAGCATAAGACACTTAGGAGAGCCTTGAGCGCCCCAGACATCAAAACCTGGCTTCGAGATGGTACTTCTTAGAAGACTAGAGCTGGGTAGACCTGAGCATGGGCACCACAACAGGAGGCCTGCACTGCTTATGCCAAGAAAAGGGCTTGACTCAGGTCTGGAGAAAAGCAGAATGTGGATGCCGCGGAACTATGTTGTGGGATGGATAAACTCCGTAATTATATAATACGGCACCTCAAGGTTCTGATGCACTGGTGGTTGGCACCCCCATCTCTGTCTCTGATCACCCCCTGTGCGCACGCTCTTCTCTCTCTGTGTCTCTCTGTGTCTCTCTCTGTCTCTCTCTCTGTCTCTCTCTCTCTCTCTGTATGTGTGTGTGTAATTTCTAATTAGGAGAGCTCAGCAGCTTTTTAAAAATTGGGATCTTATAGATATAATTGTTTCCACCTGCTTTTTCATGCCTTCTTCAACGAGTTCCAGAGCCTAAACAACTACCCCCAGATGACTTTCTCTGTACTGCCTGGCCTCGTGGCTAGGTGTCCTGCCTGAGCTTTCCACGTCTGCAGAGTGGGACAGATAAGAACTATTCTCAGAGATGCTGTGAGACCCAGTGAGATGGGAGCTGAAAAGCAGTGTAGTATGACGCGGTAGCACGGTCCTCTCACTGGTTCCTTGCTTGCCGTTCTCACTCCTTGCCATAGTTCGGTTCTCAATCCCTCACTCACTCCAGCCACCAACTCCCTGAGCCTGCACTGCAGCCACAGCCTCACGATGTAGACAATCTAATAGAATGTCTATGCTTAGCTGCGTTTGCGTTGTTATACCAAAATACCCAAGCCTGGGTCGTTTGTAAACGGGTATTATTTATTTAGGAATTCCCTCCTAGCGGCTGCTATTGTTGTCTGTTTTCATTATTGAGGTCAGGTCTTGTGACCATCATCTCCAGACTGGGTAGTACAGTGTTTGTGACTTCATAGGATTTCAGAGATCAGGATGGGTACGGGATGGGGTGGAGGATTGGGGAATTGGGAGGTGGAGAGGAGGGCAAGAGCTGGCCCTCTTTTGGCTATCTTTACCTGGAGATGTTTCCAATTATAACTTTTCAGTCCACTCTGTGGATATGGGCACTTAGTTCTTCTTATTCCCATCCCAATCTTCAAACTGTTAGAATTTAAATATTTGCCCTACTTCCTCTCTAATCTCATCACTTCAGCTCCCCACCTCCCACTTTACTCCTCAGAGTTGGGGATGGAGTGGGCATTTAAAAAATGGAGTCAGTCCTGTACCTGGTGCATCCCTTGGATTGTGGTTGTGTCCTGAACTTTATTGAAGATAAAAATAGTGATGGGGTCTGCAGTAGCTCAGCCATTTGGGATGGGTTATGGATTCCTGGGGATAACCTACTGGAGCTATCTGGTGATAAATGCTTGTCACACATGACGGGGCATAGCAAGGGAAGTGTGGGCAATGGAGGGACAGCTGTCAGCTTCTTGGAGAAAGGAGCACTGTTAGGATTCTCCTAGCTCAGTGCTAGCTCCACAAGTTTGGAAAAATAAAACATAAAATATAAAAGTAGGAGGATTATTTGGCTCATGCTCTGGAAAACTGGTCATCCCGAGAGCATAGCACCACCACCACCACCATCAGACAAAGGCCACGTGGCTAACCTTTCCATGGTAGAAACCATGAATGGAGGGCAGGGGAACATAGGTGAGGTTGTCAGAGCAAGGCCACTGCTGCAGCAACCAGCCTACTCCCTTGATAAGGACATCAGTCCATTCCTGGAGTTAGAACCCTCTTGGCTCATTACCTCTCAAAACTACTTCATCAGTGAACCAATTTCCAGGTAGTGGGGTGGATAAGCAAAGGGGTGTGCAGACATTCAAGCCTTAGTGTGCTTTCTCCCCCAGACTTCTGGCTGGAGATCCGTTGGAGTTTTTCATCTAAAACTTTAAATAGTCCTTTTATATACAGTATGAATCCCTAACTCTTGAACTTGGCCGCTAAGGTTTTTTTTCCCCCACAAATCTATCCTACCTAACTATATTTATAAAGAGTTCGTTTCTCCAACCTCTGGTCCAACCGCGCTGACAGGCTCCAGGCAGGGGTGCAGGGACAGTCTCTGTTAAGCCTTAGGCCTCTCTCAACAACTCTTTGTCCCTGTCTCTACAGATCTTACTTGTCTTTCCAGGTGCATCTTGAATTTCATGAGTTAAAAATTAAAAAAAAACCTTTCTATTCACCAGACACAAGATTTCTGTTCCCTCTAAAGTGTTGTTATTTAATGTTCTGTGAGTAAATTAAATAAATGCCCCATAGTCGGGGTATATAGCTTGTCATTTAGATATGAGTAACGGAGTTTGGATTCCCAACAGCCACATAAAAGTCACGAACAATGGTATGTGTCTGTAATCCCAGTGTGGGGAAGACAGATCCTTGGCGCTCTCTGACCAGCTAGCCTAGTTGAATTGGTGAGTTCTGGCTTCAATAAAAACCCTCACTCAAAATATAAGGTATGGACTGATTGAGGAAGACACCCGAGGTTGATCCTTGGCCTTGTATGACATTCCTTGGGAAGATGTGTGTAAGCATCACTCACCTCTGACAACAGATCAAAGTAGTGGCTTCACCACACTCCAACCACGAACAAATGTACTCATACACACCACACATGAACACACACAACACACATGCATACACACACATGGGTGGGGAGAGAAGAAATAGCTGAGACAAGTAACTCAACTTACCCAGAAGAAAGGCTGATATTACCTCATAGTTTTTGAGGCTTTTAGTCTATGCTCTCTTGGCTTTGTTGCTTTGGGCTCTGTGGTGGAGGCAGCACATCATAGCAGGTGCATATGGCTGAGGGTATTATTCATATCATGACTACTAGAAAGGTGAGGAAGAGAGGAAGAGAAAGATACACTACACACACACACACACACACACACACACACACACACAGAGCGCAAGAGAGAATCAGTGCCTATAGTCAACCTTTGTCAGTTGGTCCTGCCCTGCCACATTCTAGTGCCAATCAGTAATGGCAAGAAGCACCAGACCATGCATCTAGCACATCACCTCTCAGGGCATCCACATGCCAGCTTGCACAACTCTTGCTTGAACTGCTAACCCTGCTGATTTGATTGTTCACCCAACTGTCTAGCTCCTTTTGTGGTCTTTTATCTGAATTTATTTGTCTTTGTCTCATCCTGACTCCTTACCTAGAAGGCGTAAGTGCCATGAAGTCGAAGACGGTAGACATTAATATTCATATCCCAAGAACCATGAGGTTCTTTGCGCTGGAGACTTCAGTAGTTGGTTTGATAGGAAAGAGATGAATCCTAAGTAGAATAAATCTTTCTAGTGTCCATGAGTAGTCAGTGTGGCAAGGCACCACACAGAATTTTCATCTCAATGGGAAGAAGCTAATTGGGTCAATTATTAACCGAACTGCATATGCAAGCTAATCTGTCACCATATCCTCCGGACATCACAACACTAATTCCTGCAGACTTTCTGGTTTCTGCCAAAGCCCAGAGCCTAGCTCAGCCTGACATCCTCTGGAGACTAACCTGGAACAGAGGCAACTGGCTAGGCGAGCCATTCAGAGTGTTATGTAATTTGGACTTAGATTTCGTTTTTTTCGGAAGTGAAATAGAAAGACAACACCGACTCAGGCCCAGGTGTTTTTCTGCTCTGGCCCACGTTCTGCTCGTTCAACACTCAATCCAGGGCAGTTGTGCTCTCGACTGTTTACCCGTGGGTCTCCTTTGCAGTTCGTGTCACCCAGGGCCTTGTCTGCTAGAAGCTTTGTGACACATATTTGGTGCTCACGCATTTGGGATTCTGGTGTACTGATGTTTGGGGTAACAGCTAAGTGGGGCTCACATCCTGCCTATGCCATTACTTTATGCAAAAGGAGACTGGCTAGCTGGCCTCAAGCTCATCTGTAAAGTACACACAGTCTCGATATCTCTTCACAAGATGCTTATAGGAGTTACATGGAATAATATGTTTAAAATAGTACAAATTCTACAGGGGGAGATGCTTAACAAATGTTTGTAAGTTTTTTTTTTAATGTGGCATAATTCATTGCTAGTGTTGGAGACAGAGAATATCACAAAACAACAAAAACAAAAGTCAGATTATAACTGATGTTCAAGGTTTTACAGAGATTTAGAAACACCATGGAGAGACCTGTGCTGACGGATCATCTCTAACAGTGAAGGCACTGGATGAATGGAGATGGTTCACCTTTTTATTCTGGTCCCCAGTGCACTGGGCCTCGTGGAAATTTACACTTCCTACTGTAGGGAGACTTCTGGGCTCAGGAGACTGCATATAAGTGAGTTAAGTCCATGAAGAACATGGTAGGAGTGGGAGGCAGAGTCCTGCGTCATTCCCCAAATGGAAGCTGCCTTATCTGCGTAGCATCTGCACTGACTGCTGCTTGGGGTTCCTTCAGAGTCCTTCTGTCCGTTCTCATTAGTGTCTCCTCTTGGTCAGCAATCTTACAGAGTGGTGTTTGTCTGAAATAATGTTAGAAAGCCTCGTAGCTTGAGTGACACCTCAGCGTGTCACACTGAAATGTGCTTGCTGCTGACGCCGCTACTGAACGGCTTCCCGTCTTCATGGCTCCTGACTTCCCACCTAAGACTTACTACTCCACGAGTTCAAACTTCCCTTCAGTCATGTCTCGAGCCTTAGCTGGAGTCTGGATTGAAAGAATTTTCTGACTTACATGATTTCCATCTGTGCTTTTTAGAAATGCCAGATGTCCACTGCCAACCTAGTTTTTAAAATTCATCTACTTAATCTAATGATCTCAAGCATGTCAATATTTAAAGATTTCTTTGAATCTCACTCACTCATTTTTAGCCAACATGACTGGGCTTTTCTTTTCTAGTTGCTCAATTTAATTTTTTGTCCTCACAAAGGTCTTTCCTCTGAGAAGGGGCTGCTCTCCCCCTGGCTTTTAACATTCTGCAGACCCTTGCTGACAGTTACTTTTCCTTGAAGACAGGTAGTGGCAAATGCCATTGGTGGAAAACCTTGGTCTGTCCCAAGAGCTTTGCAGATGAGGTCATACTTCTGGGGTTTTGAAGCTTGGCCTGAATTTGAACCCTGGCTCTAGGTCTTTGCTGGCTTGTGTGTGAAGTGGACTGGCCATGCATCCATTGGCTCGACACTGTAGTTTGCGTTTTTATTATCTTTGGTCATTCCGTAGTCAAAAGACACCTGGCTTTTTAAGTACAAAGGACATAGTCCTTGAGCTAGTCCATCCTGAGTCACTCAGTTCAGTACCTGCTCTGCTCAGTCTTCTCCCAGCCCTGTTTCCCCACCTGCCCAGGGTCTGTTGGGAGCGAGGGCACCAGGCAGGAGGGAGAGAAGGACAGTAAATTTGAAGGTTAGTGTTAGCTTCCTGTTGGGTCGGTTAGTGGAGCACTGAGGGTGCCAGATTGCAAAGCCTCCCGAGGCTCAGGAAGGGATGCCGTGATGAGAATAACATCTGGCCCGCCGGTCTGGAAACACAGAAGCGGTGTTTGTCACTTTTCTCATCATCGCTCCGTGCGCTTCCAGACATTATAGACTGTGTGTTCCCGTGATGTTTGGAAATCTGTACAAATGGATTTGGGTATAAAGGTTTAGTTGTGGCGCTTGGAGATCCGGAGTGAGCTGCGTCCGGGAAGGTTTCCTATGGGAACTGAAGGTGCTGGCTCCTAACCCAGATGGGATTGCTTAATAGTTTAGAAAGCTAGAGTTTGAGTGGGAAATGCAGCCAAATCGAATAAGGTGGCAAAAAGTGTAAAGAATTAGGTCTGGGATAATTGATATCTAAGAGCGTATTGAGAACTGTGTAGACCTCCAGGTAAAGGTGTAGGAGAAACTTTGCAGCTCCGTGGAAAGGAAAAAAAAAAAAAGACCTGCTGCTTGCATGGTTTTCTTTTAAGCCGTTCAGTCTTTATAAGCAGAGCAGCAAGAGTGGATTCTGGGGTTTCCACAGGAAGACTGATGCTGAAGTCAGTGTCAGGGACATAGAGCTGTTAACAGCCTGTCCGGACAATTACTGAAGAGAGACAGCTTTCTGTTATTTTCTTAAAGCTTTTATGGAATCTCCTGCTGTTTCATAGAATTTCAAATGGGAAATCAGAGACTGTTTTTCTGTCACGGGCTGTTAGTAGAGGTTTACTCCGGGTGAGTCTTATCCAAGGCAGTCCTTCCCAGCCCTACCTCAGCTCCCTTTGTTCAGTGTCCCCGGCTCCCTCTCTATGGATATGGTTTGTCTGCACAATCCATCAGATGTGCTTTGCTCTTCTCCAGTTGGGGTGTAAAGCCTTTGTTGACTGACCACGACCTGAATGTTACAGCCATTTGGAGGCAGTTGGGTGGTCTGTGGAAAATAAGTCTCTTTGGAGGATGACAAGGTGGAGCAAGTCTGGAGTCAAGAGTTTGCCTTGGATCTCAGCTAGCATAGGAAGTTGATAAATATTTCCTTGGTAATCTGTGTGAATCTCGTGGGCTTCAAGAGCCTTTTCAGACCCTGAAAGAGAAAATAATTTATGATAAAATTATGGTCTGTGGGAACGGCTGTCAATTCTAAAATGAACCAAAAAAGAAAAATTCTCAAGTTACATAAGCAATCATTCAAGAGGTACATAGCTATTGTCATAGAATTTATGGGAACCTTTGTGTAAGTTTTATGTTTAAACTTTTAGGAGAATTTATAGAATTAATGATTTTTTTCCTTTTAGTAAATTAAAATGCAAGCTCAGTATGTCTCAAAAAATGTTATGAATGCTATAAGAAATTAAAAAAATATGGACTATGGATTAAAAAACCCATCTTACCATGATAATTGGATTTTCACTAGTTTGAGATGTACATGTATGTGAGTATTACACATATACTCTTGTTTTACTAGTTTGAGATGTACATGTATGTGAATATTACACACACACTCTTGTTTTACATCAGGTAGATCAGGTTGTGCATATCTTCTTATCTTTGTAGTATTATTCTAGATATCTGTATTATTTTATTTTTATCTCTAGTTAGTGAATACCTGTATAGAATATATTATTTGTCCAACACTATTTATAAATATTAATTGCAGATATGAACCCAGATTCTATAGTTTAGCATCTTGCAAACATTTAACTTTTAGGTATTCCATGTCAGTTCTAAGTATTCTTGCAATGAGCCTTTCAGAGAAGCTAATTCTCAGTACTTTAGAGTAATTTTTCAGAAGATGACTAGCTAGGTCACACCTTAAGTATAAAGTACAAGATACAAAAATACATATTTTAAAAAATTTAAGATTTATGTGTCATTTAAATACATTTTATATATACACATACAGTGAAATATGTAAATATCTTTATTTTAAAAATGTGTGTTAACGGGCGGTGGTGGCGCACACCTTTGGTCCCAGCACTCGGGAGGCAGAAGCAGGCAGATCTCTGTGAGTTCGAGACCAGCCTGGTCTACAAGAGCTAGTTACAGGACAGGCTCCAAAACCACAGAGAAACCCTGTCTCGAAAAACCAAAAAAAAAAATAAAATAAAAAAATAAAAAAATGTGTGTTGATGCATGCCATTTCATTTATCCTGCAGAAATTAATGGAGTGTGTGCATATGCTCACACATTTGTGTTATTAAATATACTGTCCTCAGAATGATCAAACTAATTGCCAATATTATACTTTTAACAGCAACATGTGAACAAGCAGACTCTTTTAGAAAATTCTCATTAAACAAGCAATGAAAATCTAAAATATTATTAAAATAATGAAAACTTTATTGAGAAAGAATCTCACTCTGTAGGCCCAGAAAATTAGTACTCAATGTTTAACCCAGGTTTTCCTTGAATTTATGGCAACCTTCCTGCCTCAGCCTCCAAATAAATCTTGGCTTTTAGGTCCAAGATGTCATGATCAGCTGGAAAAAAGAGCTTCCTAGTGATAGCATCTATGTTTTTTTTTAATGTTTTTGCAAGAATTTTGGAAATGTAAGGCATTTGCCTTTTGACAATCCGCTGTCATTTCCCCTTGGTCATTTGTTTCTCGGGTTACAGTAGTTATCCCATGCAAAGCATTACTTTTTGGGTTGTCAACTATATCTATTTTTTTCTTTGTGATTTATGACTTTTTGTTTGCATTTATGCTTATGTGGGGGCTTGCATGCATTATGTATATAAGCATATATGTAATTTTCCATATACTTTTATGGTTTTATTTACTTTATTTTACATTTTTAATCCATCTGGAATTTATTCTGATCAGCACGTTTTTTCATGCAATCACTTAGAATACTTTCAAGTACATACAAGCACATGTCATCTATGTGGTTTGGAATAAACATTATGATGAAGCATAAAACCAGGGCTTAGCAGCAATAATAATAATTTTAAAATTGTCATATGGTAACTTCTCATATGTGTTGTTAAGTGTAACCAACCGCTTCGTATATGTTATTTCACAAGCCAAATCACCAGCTTGGTTTAAAGTGTCCCAGGCTGATCAAGTGTGTCTGGTAATGAGCCAGCTTCCCAGATAGCCTGTGACACACTTGGGTGTGAGACCTGCCACCTAACCAAAAACACGACTTCTCTGATAGGCTCCTGTTTGTCTTTCTACCGTGTTCTGGAACAATAATCTGGCCAGTACCACTGTCTCTTCTATTCCACTGTCTGTCTGTTTCCTTCGGACCCTTCTCCCAGGGTTCTTGCTTGTTTTGTTTTGTTTTAGTGTGGCTCTTTCTGAGACTACGTATGGGTACCAGCATCTCTCTTCTTGACAGGGTTTATTGACACTATTGGCATTTTATTGACTTTCTGCTTTTAATCTAGACAATCCCTGCATAATAAGCCGGGTTTCCATTTTTAGGCGGCTGTCTTCATGTGGCTGTGTGCTTCAACCCATCCTTTAAAATCTCCACCGCAGGCAGCACCATCTGCATGTGTTTTCCAGGATCCCAGGCGCTTACCTCCGGCTTGGCCCGCTGCAGGCTCCAGGAATTTAGCTCTCAGACTGTGCTGAGTCCAGTCAGCCAAGACCTGATGGAGCTCTGCTTTCTGGCCTGCAGCTGCACTTCATGTCTTCTCGTTGCCCTTCTGTTTCTGTTCCATAGAGTAAATATGACACAAACATTGCCGTGTATGGGGTGTTTCTCATGTTAGCCCCGAGGTTCTCATGCATTCTGTCTTGTTTACTGACCATTAATAACTCCATTCACTGATCCACTCAGAAGGTTTCCTGTGTACTTAGGAAGTAGTAAGGCCTGCACTATGCATTGGGCATGCCCATGCAAATCAAAGAAAGCAGCAGGCTCACTGTCTTCACTGACTTTATGGTGTAGAGGGGAAATTCAAGGGGTTGCCATGATTCTCCTACCGGATACAGATGCAGGTTAAGATCTTCCCTGGTAAGAAACCTCGTGGTATTACAGGGATATTAGAAATGGGTTAGATCAATATGTAAGAACTAGCCAATAAGAGGCTGGAACTAATGGGCCAGGCAATGTTTAAAAGAATACAGTTTCCGTGTAATTATTTCGGGTGTAAAGCTAGCCGGGTGGCGGGACACAGCCCACCGCCTATTACTACAGGAAATGAATAAATTTCATTGCAAATTGTGACAAAGGCAGTCACAAGTAAAGGTGGGAGGAGCTAAGGGGTCCCTTAGGTCTTTATTTTCTTGGGTCACGGGGTGGGGTGTGGGGTGGAGGTGTCCTGAGGAGGAGATGTGGAAAGGCAAGTCATGAGTGGAGGGCAGTGCAGGAGAACGTCCACGCAGAAACCGCAGGGTAGAAGAGAACAGCACACATTTCAGAACCCGGAGGAGACCAGGTAGAAGCTGAAGATAGTAGGTGGGATGAAGTTTATTAGCCACAGCCCAAAGTATGTCAAGTGACAAAGGTGCTCATTCCCTGACTTTTCAAGAAGTTATCCAAGGAGCAGTGGTTACTAAGTGGTAAATTTTTTTTTTTAATTTTCTAACTACTGTGTGGCTCAGTCACTCAAAAGCCTATTAAACACTTTCAATATAAATGACCATAAATCAGGAGCTTCAAGGATAGCAAAGATGAAGGGGGTATATCTATTTTCAGAGTGCTCACATTTAGCCTAGGACCCTAGCCATTCACACAAATGATACAAGACAATAACGCACATAGTACAAATACTTAGAAACAGACAGACCAGTGTTTAGGAGGTAGCCGATGTATTGAGACAGGAGCCATATTCTTGCTGCTTCTCTTTCTCTCCTGTGAAACAGTGCCATTGAGATCAAGTTCATTTACAACATTAGCCACTGAGAACTATAGTTCCCCAAACCTTCCTGTAGTCCCAATTATGTGCAAGCGCCATCATTTCCTTTAGAACATAAGCATACATATCCATTTCCTCAATAAGAACACTGAGGTGCTTTAGCCATCGCTCCTCCAGCCCTGCACAGCCACTTCTTGCCTGTATACACTATGTTCATACAATTCTCATTTGTGAAGGACGTTTTTCATCTAGAAAAAAAATGTTTTCAAGGTTCATACACTTTTATAGCAAGCATTGGTTTTTCACAATAGTATTCCACCATATAAATATAACACATTTTGTTTGTTAGCTAGGCTGTTCCTACTTTCTGGCTTTTATAAATAGCAGTGATATGAATTGTTAGATACATTTCAGGGTTTATGGTGGGTTACAAGCTTGCTCCGTGTTGAGTCATTCAAGGAACTTCTTAAACGCTTTCCCCAAATGGCTGCCATTTCCATTCCCACTAGCAGAGTAGGAGGACCCTGATTTCTCCCTACATGACTGTGCCAACGCTTGCCATTATCTGACCTTGTGGCTCTAGTCTCCCTAATGAAGATGGCACCATATCATTACGGGTTGGGTTTACATTTGTGTTGTGAATAGCGATGTCAAGCGTCTTTTAATATTTGGTATTAGAAAGTAATGAATGCTCTTCAGCGCAGGCTCAGAGGGGAGGTGAAGATTACTAGGCTGTGAACAACACCAGGGATCCTCGTCTTACTCCTCGCCAGAATCCCCACACTCTAGTGGCAGGCAGAGGCAGCATGTGGTCAGGCCAGAATGCTGCTAGAAGGGTGACCGGCCGGCTCTGGCTGGCTGTGGCTTTCTCTGTATGGTAATGGTAGCAGGATAATGATTTCTAAAAGGTAGTGTTACTTTTTTTAAAAAAAAATCTGCCTTTTCCTTTTCTCATGTAAGGTGCTCAATTAATCGTGTGTTTATAGAGAAAATCACCAACAGCATTGTCAGATAATCCAGAAAGAAGCCCATACTTCCGAGCTCAGTGTGTTCATTGCCCTTGCACCCCTGAATGTCTCATGTTTTAGATTTCCAGAATCATGCAAGTTAAGAATAAACTTTCAAAGAAAAATGTCCAACAAAGACCAGAATAGCAGAGAGCACCTCGGTCAAGTGACCCCTAGCAAAATCTCAGAAGTGACTTGGTGTATTTAAGTCACCGCTTTCCTTTAGGGGGACATGACAATAACAATTACTGGATGGATATTAAAGGGACACTTCGGATCTTGGGAAGTTATTTCTAACTCGGTGAAATGTTAGCTCCTTTGTTTGATGAGCAGTCGAGATGCTGTACTCACCAGAGGAAAGTTATCTCAGAAACTTCTGCACTCTTGAAGTGCAAGCTTTGCTTTCTCCATTTGTCTGAGCCACTGACCTCTGAGACTACCAGAGTCAAACAACCTGAACTCACATTTGCATCAGGGTTCCCAGAGCAATCAGAAGTCCTGACCTCAAAAGGCTCATCTTATCCCGGGACCCCTCTAGGTCAAAGGTCACATGTAATAGGAAATGAACAAACGAGCTGCTACGTTGATAATCGTCCCCATAGGCAGTCTCTCTAAAAAGAGAGAGCAATGCATTCATTCTCCCAACCCCAGGATCTTTAGGAAGGCTAGAAGAAAGATATTCCGAAACACTATTATTGCTTTGTTTACTACTCGTATTTTCATTTTTGCCAGCTGTTATTTAATACCCTGGAAGCTGTAAGTCTCTGAGAAGCATTTGCATAGCATAAGCCAAACTTACTTCAAAAATCATTTTTCACCCAGAAACAGAAGGTTGGGATAGAAGAGATTCTGCCAATTTGGCAGCAGGGAGGAGGCTGCGAGGCCAGTAAAAGACGCTCTGCTAATGTAATAAGTGCGGGCCTCCTGAGGGGACGAGAAGCATTTTCCATCACGTTTATTTCTTGTGTTAAAGACTTAAGCATAAACCTCTGAAAATCCCTGAGAACTGAGTTTCTACCTTGCATACTGCCTTCGTGATGGATTTCCCATTTCCATTCTGTTAGTAATTCCTTGAGTTCATTTATTCCATTTCATTAAAAGCTAAAACCGAGAGCCTCGCAAGGTAATGTAAAAGACCACCTCACTATCTGCCGCTCCTTACTGTTCCTACTAAACTCTTTTTCCACCGGGGCCTTCCTTGCTCAAAGGGGAAGACCATTTCCAGAGTAGATTCCTGGTGGGCTAAAGGGTGGCCCGTTGCCCTAAGATCTATTGCTCTGAGTAGGAAGATGGCCATATTTGATATTCATTAAAGACCCACTGCTCAGACAGAGCGGTGAATGACTGTCATGCACACAGTAAGAGTGACAGCTCATGGCTCACGTTAGCTATCAGTTTTAACCAAGCAACAGTACGCAGGTGTTTAACCAAACTTCCTCCCAGGTGTGTCTGCAGGCATATTTTATGTTAGATTTACATGAAGGTGAGTAAGCATTTAGGAAAGCAGTTCAGCCTCTGTAACGAGGGTAGGTCTCACTCAATGACTTGAAGCTTTTGCAGGAAAAGAATGACCTCCCTCAAACCCAAGGGTGTCCGACATCAGGCTGCCTTTGGGCATCTCTTCCCTAGGTCTCCCACATGCTGGGCCACCTTGCAAATGTAAGAATTGTCATTCTCTAGAATCGTGTGAGCAAACTCCTTAAAAACAACCCATCACCCTGTGTGTGCACACAATAGATTAGCTCGTGAGCCCTGTGGATTGTCACGCCTAGAGAACACTGAGTGGTTACTGAGTGCAGGAAGACTTGATGGGCAATACGTCCGCACATGGGATTTCTGAAAATGGAATCAGTGAGTGATGTGTTACACGGACTAAGTCTAACATTGCATTGTGTGTGCCAGGGTAGCCTCAGCATGCCCATAACAGAGGAAGGCACTGTAGCTCAGAGGAAACAGATGGGACAAACATCTGTCAACCAAACACTATTGGATGTTATATGGTTGGAATCTTGTTACGTTTAATGTCTACAGAATTTCATATTTTCCCTTTTCCCTTAGCAGGATTTTGTATCATGCTACATAGGGTTACAGATTTCTAAGTATTTGAGCAAACATCAAACCATTCATTCATTCATTCATTCATTCATTCATTCATTTATTTATCCCTCTCCCCAGACAGGGCTTCTCTGTGTAATAGTCTTCACTGTCCTGGAACTAGCTCTCATAAACTAGGCTACCCTGGAACTCACAGAGATCCGCCTGCTTCTGCCTCCTGATTAAAGGGATTAAAGGTGTGCACCACCACCTCCTGGCTCATCAAACCATTTTAAAGCATTGTAGATAATGCTTCAGGGAACATTTTTTTGTGCATGCATCTTGGCCCTTTAGTCACAGGTCTGGGAGATCAGACAGCAGGAGCATTTTGTTTACTATGAGAAATTGAAGGTGGAAAGTGGAATAAGAAAAGATAAAATTCTTTATAGGAAACACAAAAACGTGCAACACAAAAATCCAATACAGTGATGCCTTGCCATGTAAGTGGATGGAGATTGCTTCTCGAAATGGAAGAGTCTCAAGTTCAGCTTTGAAAAATGAAGTTGTAGATGAGATCTGCAAGAGGAATTCCTCCCAGAAATTACACAGAGAATCTGAAAATAAAAATATGGAATAAATATCCAATAAAGTTATTTTACAGCACTAATGTCAGAAAAATAAAATAAAATTCAAGGTAAAAAGTTCTATTGGACACAGTAGCTAATAAAACACCACAGCATTCATGTCCTTTCTGCATAAATAAATAAACAAACAAAAAAGAAAGGAAAGGGAGTGATTGCTCCTAGGTATGGTGGAGGAAAATGGCTTTTATAGATATATGGTCAGAGCATAGGTCATGGTAGGGACATCTGGGAGAGTCCAGAGTGGACTTGGCCAGACTGAGTTGGGCCCTGCGGGAGAAGGGGAAGGAAAGAGGAGAGAGTGGAACTAGGAGCAGCAGCCAGGAAATCAAAGGTACAAAAATGGAAGGGGCGGATAACCAAAATGTCTGGATTATGTAGCAAAGAACCTCTGTGGGAAGGGCAGCCCAGTCCCTGGGCCTGAGAGTTCAGGGTAGCGGGTGGGTATTCCAGCCATATCCTGAGAAACAGGTAGGGACTGAAGGATGCTGGAGGATCCGGGAGGTCAGACCCACTTTGTTATGTTAAATAGGCACCTCAGCCATTCCTCCTGCATTTGAACTTGACACTCCCTAATACTTTTATTTCACATTTGAGTCAAAAACCACTCAGATTACATGGAGACTTTGTCAGCTTCTTAATTATGAAGAAAGCCTTTATTAGATATGGATAGGTAGGCTGAAAATTGCTAAATATGCCAGCTTTAATTAAGCAGATTGTGTGATATCACAGACTTGTAGAAGACTTCAAGACCAAGAGTGCTCATTGTTCAAGTGTGCACTAAACATAGCCAAAGGCCTCAATGTGTTCTAACAACTGACATAAAGTATTTATTTATACTTCATAAGCTTATTTATACTTAAAAATCTTAAGAATTCTACAATCTATAGCAAAAACAAAAATCTCCATAAGTAAGGGTGATGATTTGAAATATTTTAAACAGTAGCTGTGAGTTAGAGGTACTATATTGTTTGTGATTTATTAACTTAAAAGGACATAGACACCGTTGAAGGTGAAAGAAATGTTGTATTGCACATCCACATATTAACTCTGAAGATCTAATGCTGCCCAGCTGAAAGGGAGGGTAACGGATGCATGAGATAGGAAGGTAGAGTGGGAAGTGTATGAGGACCATGAATAGCAAGAGCTTGATGGGGGTATAGAAGGGAGGAGGGAAGGGGGTGAGTACAGAGAGTGTGCGAGAATTCCAGACTGAAGTCCATCACCTGCATTCTAACCTAAAAACTGATATAGAACACTAATGATAGGTCTTTAAAAGTTATAGTCAGCACAATATCATTTACATAAGTTTAAAATAGCAGACTATCATATGACTCAGTGGTTAAGAGCACTGGTTGGTCTTCCGGAGGACTCAGGTTCAATTCCCAGCACCCAAGTGGCAGCTCACAACAGTCTGTAACTCCAGTTCCAGGGGATCTGATACCCTCACACCAATGCATAAAACATAAAATTAAGTAAATTATTGAAAAAGAATATTATATAATTTGTAGCTACAACAGCTACATGTAGTAGAATTATATAATAATGTTATATTCTGATGATTACCTATTGCCTATTGGTAGATGAGCTGTAATACTTTAATCTATTGCCTTTGTGTAAATCTGTGGACCAGGGTGGCACAAACTCAGAAGTCTGCCTGCCTTTGCTGGGATCAAAGGTGTGTGCCACTAGGCCAAGCACATTTGCATGCTTACCCTCCTTCCCCCTGACTTCCCAATATTCCCGTCATATTAAACAAGTAAGAATTGTAAACTTTTGCTTCCTTGGCGGTGGAGGAGCGCTACTTTAAGTCTCTAAAACAAATTTACTCTCGCCGCCCACTGACTCACTCTGCTGTGGTTTGACCGCGGTTCTTGGTCATTTCCCCGGTCTTAAGAGAATCATCTCCTCCAACTTTTGCCTTCCCATCAAGACACGTGCACACTTACTGAGTATCTCTGATGTGTCCTGCATAGAACTTTGAGTGAAGAACATTATGGAAGACCAAAGAAACTGGCAGCGCTAATTGTACTCAGTGAACTTACATAAAAGGAAAAAGACATGCACCACTAGTGCCTGGCAGGTAGATCTCTGTGAGTTCGAGGCCGGCTTGGTCTAAACGAGTTCCAGGATGCCAGGACTGTTAGACTGTCTTGAAAAGCAAGATGAAGAGGAGGAGTTATAAACAGATACTAAAAGTATAAACTGTGCTCTGTAAAAATCAATACCTCTCTAGTACTTTTTTAAGGCACGAGAACCCAATATTCATGCTCAGTTAGTGCAGCGACCTCTAGCTATTGCTCTGATGAGCAGTGGGTGCTCTGATGAGCAGTGGG
>NC_022012.1:17671021-17677898 GCF_000317375.1 Microtus ochrogaster
TGCTCTGATGAGCAGTGGGTGCTCTGATGAGCAGTGGGGTCATCACCCACATGTAGTCCTTCATTTCACTTTCATTTTCTCCTCCTTTGGCTCAGGCCAAATTATCCACTTTTGGAGTTCACTTTATAGACCGCATTTACTTTCCTGCCCAGTATTCCTAGTTGCTCTGTTTTCCCAGGTCCAGCACATCCTAGATGTACTGTTCTCCCAAGCCAGCCTTTAATTTTCCCTGCAGATGACTGGACTTGCTTGATGGTTGGTCTGCTTTGGGGTCATGTAGGTCAGGACCATATCTGTTTTTTTCCCAGTGCCAGGAATATACTATTTCATAAACACAGAATAATGGCTTATAATGGCTGTCTTGATAAATGATGGGTATATGAGTGTGGTAGATCTATGTGACTGAATGTTTTGCTATGGTGATGATAACTTTGGACATCCTTTTCATTATAATTTATGAATAAGAATTATAGATTCCCTTATGCTATTAATTAGAATCATTATCTGTGGCATCTCCCTAAGTATGATTTCAACATATTTTTGGAATTCAATGTGTTTTATTGGGGTCAATAGTCAGCCTCTGAATGTCTTTAATATTCACCCTTCTATATAAAAGATTATTTAATTCATATTTAATATCCATTATAATGTATATAATAGTACAATATATGTACAGCCATAAACTATAAATGTATTTTGAAACTAGCACATTAAATATGTTATAAAATACAAACATTTTTGGAAAGGTAACAGCAATACGCAGGAATAGAGATCTGTTCCCCTTCCTTCTGTCTGGTGGGTGAGCTTGTGCCCTGGAGTCTTATTTTAGGATTTCTGAGGCCAGGGTCCTTGATGTAGGTGGGTCTTCTTTCTATGTGTTGCTTTCACTGGTTAATTAATAAAGAAACTACTTGGCCTGATAGGTCAGAACATAGGTGGGTGGAGCAGACATAACAGAATGCTGGGAAGAAAGGAAGTGAGGCAGACGCCGTGATTCTTCGACCCCAGACAGATGTAGGCTAGAATCTTTCCTGGTAAGCCACCACCTCGTGGTGCTACACACATTATTAGAAATGAGTTAATCAAGATGTGAGAATTAGCCAATAAGAGGCTAGAACTAATGAGCCAGGCAGTGTTTAAAAGAATACGGTTTCCATGTAATTATTTCGGGTGTAAAGCTAGCCGGGTGGCGGGACGTAGCCCACCACTCCTTCTACAGGTCCTGCAGATGGGGTTGAGTGGAGCCATGCCCAGCACTGCTACCTCTTTACCACGGCTGCACACAAAATTCCATGCCAATTTTGGTAAGATGCTGAGGCTTGAGCCTAGCTCTGCCTCTTGAGACTCTGTTCTAGGGGCTGCAATTATGCCCAGTAATTTACAGTTCTTTTTCTGTCTGGGTGTGGTCAATTGCTGTAGTTATATGGACCACACTTAACTCAGATGTAGAACAGTGCCTCTCTAATTTTTATGTACATTCAAGTCCTTTGAGATCCTGTCAAAATATGGCATGATTCAGTGATTTCAGGTGAAGCCAAGGCTACCAGTGGAGGAAGCATATCCCCTAAAGACAGCTTCTTACTGGGCCCTGAGCCCTTAGTAGATTTTCCTGTACATAATCCTGTCCTTTAGGATAAAGCCAGCAGAAATGAAGACTACTTTTGTGAGAAGTTAGTTTTCATAGGAGACCTCATGTGGCCTCTTAGCTGCCCTTGTTACAGTTTTCCCAATTCTGCTTTTCCCATGATCCTCAGCTGTAGGATAATTGCCAGTAGAACACTTTGAGGAAAAATCGTACACTTCTTCTTTTCCTGGATGGTTTCAATAATGGCTGAATTGTTCATCTTCTCCCTTAAGTTTATGATGTTTACGTAGGGATGGTTTTCATATAAGATCTGAAATAAAATTCTATCTTAGCATTTACCTAGTTCTTTGCAAAGGCCACTGGGAACATGTAGTGCTCTGCTTCAATTTCACAGAAACTTTTGAGTGAACTATTATAGTCTAAAATATCATACATTGCTTTCAAAAAGGATTTTATGGACGTGTAAAATTACAAGAGTGATTATTAGGTCAATCATTTCAAAGTAAATTTAGAGGGAACAGGTTCTTATTATAACCCCTAAGTTTCATTTGTCCAGAAGTAGAAGAAAATGATTTGATTGCAATGTGCTTTGCTCTTGGAAAGCTGTTTAGTTGTAGATGACCCTAAGAATCTGAATTGCTCCTTTTTTTCTGAAGGAGGGAACTGGGCCGAGGTTTGCAGTGTGGTACCCTGGGAATTTCCTGATGATCTCTCCAGCCACCCCTGAGAGAGCAGATAAGAATCTCTACAGGTTGCAGCCTGGGCATCAGCAGTGTGTATAGCTCCCTGGAGAGTCTATATTCAGAGCTGAGGACAGCGCAGGTGACTGCAAGGTCCCTCTCACATTTCCATGTCACTCCTGTTCTGCTCCCGCGTGTTTGTTTAGCCTGAGCTAGGTTCGGAGATGGCTTTACCTCCCTGCTTCTCTGTGGTTCTACACCCGTCTTCATTAATTAAACACATTTGGATTCTCCTGTGTCTTATTCTTTCTCTAGAAAGCATTTCTTAAGCATTTCCAGCTAATTAGAATTCATGTTGATGTTTTGGTTTGTTTGTACTTAAAAATCACTTCTTGTATTTGAAACCACATCTTTTAATCTCTCCTGTTTCCTAGGAGGCTGGTAAATTAATGCATCTTCTCATTTAATTAGCTGTGGTGCCTAGCATCTAATTTAGTGCTAGCACATAGAAAGAACTTAGCAAGATTTTTTTTTTCTGAGTAAATGGTTCATCCCTTCTTATAACTCTCATACTGCAATATTTCATCAGTTTCTGAACCTTCTTACATAAGCTCTCCAGCACAGTTAAAATCATCAGTAATTGCCATGGCCTTGGGGTAGACCCCAGTATCTTTTTCTTGTTACCTATGGATTGCAGTCTTCTTCCTAGGTGTTTCACCCTCCCTTGATAGGCTTGTGTTCCCACCCCCACAGGCCCCCTTCTCTCAGCCTTCACTATACAGTCAAGGGGATCTTAAAAGCATATTTACACAACAATGAGTTAACAATTTTAGCAATTAACAGAAAAGAGGCCACGAATTTGAGAGGGAGCAAGGGAGAGGGATGGGCATGAATGTGGTGGGAAAGGGGGGAATGATGTAATTATAGTTAATTAAAAACACAAATGTGTATATTTAAAAGCAGAGTATTTTCTTCATTGTCTAATTTTGATTCTTATCATATTAGTAATACTTTCATAATACAGAACTTTTTTCAAATACAAAAACACAAATTCTATATATTATCCAGAAAAAAAAGATCCTCCATCTACAGAAACATACTTTGTCATTTGCTTTATGTAGCTTCTGTGTTTCTAAGGTCTATTTCTTGTTACACTGGGTGTTTGCTGTATGAGCTTTCTGTAGAGGTGTCTCCAAACCGGGTGTTGTTGGCATTGTGAAAATATTTCTACAGCTGCTAGTCCCCCCAAGTTTCTGTTATGAATACATGTAATTAGTAAACAAGTAAAATTATAAGCCTTAATGTTTAATGTTTAAAATTCACAGCAATAATTTGTGACGGTTTTGGGGGTCTTAAGATTACAAGCTATAATTTTAACAACACTGATGGTCGTGACTTTGAACTTATTGACATGCCTTTACCATTTTCTCATTCTGGACTCTTATGCTGAGGCCAGATCTTCACAGACTTAAATAAGCATTTTTGTTTCTGCTCCATTATGTTGGAAAAACCTTAAATTTGAGATTAATAGTAAATTAATAGAATTAGTTTAATTAGAATATTATCTATTAACATGAGTGAATAGTAGCATTTCCACCTATTAACACTACAAATTTTATCTTTAAATATTTTGATTTGAATCCAAACTTGCATTCCTACAAGAAGCACTTCTTTGTTATGCTATTATTCCTATAATGTGGTATTGGAATCTATTTAATTATATTTTACACAATATTTTCATCTTGCACTTACCAATAGCTAGCATTTATTTCTCTTGTATTTGCTGCTTTTGTTATATTTTGGTAAGATTTCAGTTCTGTCTCACTTATATGCAGCCATTTGTGCCTTATACGATGAATTATAAATCCCTAAATGAATAGGGAAGTAATAGCTTTCTATTGTTTCTACCTTCAGGGCTAAATATCATTGTGTAGGTTGGTCCCTCGGATATACTTCATTTTCTGGTTTAGTTTTAGGCACATGCGAGAATGCCCGCTGCTGCTGACTGGTCCCTTCAATGACGTCAAACCAACTGAATGCGCATTACTGGTCATTGGGCCTTCAATGATGTCAAACCAGCTGTCTATATTGTTGCTTCAGTTGCTCGTGTTTCTCCGTGTGGTTCCCTGTACACTGCTTTCATACCTCTGCTTTAATACAAATCAAATGGCATTCTCTTTGCAACCGTTTCTATAGTTTAATCACTTACGAAGGAGATTTGAATTCCGATTGTTGTGTCATCAGGTCTGCCCATAATACAGCCACATAGCAGGTGTTCAGGAAACACTAGCTCATCACAGAGCCACAAAAGAGAACACATACAGAGGCTGACCTCACCCAGCTGCAGGACTGCCGAGGTACTGCAAGGAACTGTAGAATCACAGGGAGAAACTGGCCAGCTCTCTCAGCTGTGTTTCTTTAAAATTGCCTGCCTGCCCGTGCTCCTATGCAGGACCCCCAAACATGCATTTGAATGATTCCATCCTTTGTATTTCTTTCTGTGCCGTCATAGCAGGGTGCATTACTTAGACATAATGGTTACCAAAATGGTAGGCATAGGACCATTGTTTCATGAATATTTAAAAAAATACACGTCATTGATGTTTCCTGAACATCTTCTGTGTGCTTGCAGCTGAGCTACTGTGGCAGAGTTTTCGTGATGTTCGTGTTATGGTTGGAGAGGGTGGCCAAAAATGAGCCGATGTAAAACTACATTCAATGGTGTCTAATTTTGGAGAGGCTGATAAAGTGGGAGTGAGGGAATTCCTTTAGGTACCAGTGGCCAAGGATGGAACATCAGAGGGGCCATACTGGCTTGAGAGTTGAGAAGGAGTGAATGAGTGACCCCTTCATTACCCTAGGGAATTTCTCAGGAAAGGTAGAAGTGAGCATGGGATGTTCAGGAGAGTGTTGGAAGGCCAGCCTGGCTGGAAAGGGGGAAGTTGGGGCTGCTAAGGAGACAGGAAGCCAAGGAACAGGGTGTACTCATCCCATCAGGTGCTCGCATACCACATGAGAGACTAGGAAATTGTATTTTGAGTGTGATGAAATATTTTTGGAATGAGTCAATTGAGAGGTGGTATAAAGTGTTTAGTGTCTGTAAGGGATCATCTGACTGCTGTGGGGGAACAAAGACGTTTTCTTGTGCCCTTAAGCATTGTTGTAACGTGTTTGCCCCAGACTGGTGGCTTTGCCCTGAGGACGACATAGGATGAAGTCTGTGCTGGAGACAGAAATGTACACGCGAGAAGTACAGCTCTTTTAATTTTGTTTCTTTCTCATTTTTTTTCCCTTTTCCTCAGGGTGGGACTTTCAACCATTTTTTATATGAATTATTTTTTTTTAACCTTCTTACACGCTTTGTTTCACCTATTTCTCGCCAACTTCACAACATCATCAACCACCACAATAGAGTCTAATCACATTGTTAGGTTTTTATATCTGGAAAGAGATTTTTTTTTAAAGCTCTCTCTTAGTTCTTAAAAAAGAACAAACAGACGAACTGCATTCTATGATTGACTGAACAACATCATTTTGAGCCATTATCAAGCAGTAGGCAGCCCACAGCTACTTGCAGAGGTAGCAATGAAACAAAGCAACCTTTAAATTGATTTAGCAAAAACACTTAGCTACTATTTCACGGTAGGGAAAACAATAATAAATCTTAAGGAAGAACCATCCCAGGACATTATGAGAAATAAAACTACCGTAAACTCATTGGTTGCTGTCAGCACTTATTTTTATGGCTTTTATACGATTGTTTATAGAGAGAATGAGAACTGGTTTATGCTTTGAGCTTAAGTTGAAACCACATCACTGGCGGAGCTCTGGTCTGCCTGCTGTCACAGTTCTGACTTCCTGTCGCAAAGAATGATGCTGTGTTTCCAAAGTACTAAGGGAGAAACATGCCTGACCCAACCCCTCGATGACTGCTGACTGTTTCACCTGGGTGCGCCAGGGTGCCCTGCCTCTTAGCAGTCAATGGTTACAATCTTTGTTTGACTCTGCCCTCAGAGACCAGTGGTATCACTCTGGTAGATCAAAACTTGCCACACAGAGGGTTTGTCGCCTTGAAACTGATATGTTAAAAATGGAAAATTTGCATTTTTGTCTGCACTGAAGAGTCCGGTTGTAAATGTTTCTCAGCACTTCTGGGTCTCCTGCCAGACACTGGGCATGCGTAAACACAGTTTACCCTCTCTGCTTCTCCTAAGATCAGCTCCTCCCCTACATACTTGTGATCTGTGGGCAGACAGAAAGCAGACAAAATGCCCAGAAACACCCCTGCAACAGCCCTCCCCCACTTCAGCCTCCACATAGACTTTCTCTCCTCTTGTAACTTTTGGTCTTTGAGCTGGACCTGGCTGCTGTGGCACATCCTCTCCCCGTCAAAGCCAGTCCTTGAGTCTTCAGCTGATTAATCCCGACGGCGTGCCCCATCTCTCCTCCCCTCTGTCTTGGGGTCCTGGGGTACTAACTCATGATCCCGCGTGTATCATCCATACTCCATAGCGAAGCCTCCAAGGAGGACCGCATTGTGTACCTATCCATCCATCCTCCAAGGAGGACCGCATTGTGTACCTATCCATCCATCCTCCAAGGAGGACCGCAT
>NC_022012.1:17677998-17680065 GCF_000317375.1 Microtus ochrogaster
CCTATCCATCCATCCTCCAAGGAGGACCGCATTGTGTACCTATCCATCCATCCTCCAAGGAGGACCGCATTGTGTACCTATCCATCCATCCTCCATGTCTTGCTTTCCTCTCCCTGTTACTCACAAATGGGATGTGAGGGTTGAAACAAAGGTTCATATGTGTATACTGGTTCAGGGGAAAGTCCTTCCTTTCTTCTTGCCTGGGTGAATCTTATTCTTTCTTTTGGCATGACACTCAAGTAAACCTTTTTTTTTTTCTTGACGTCTTTCTTAAGTTTTCCTATTCTTTGAAACCATTCCAGAATAATCTATGTTTTTTTTTAACTCTCATGGAAATGTTGTGCTACTTTTATAATATACATCATCTTTGTCCCTTTCTCTATTTCTACAGTTTATTAACACATTGTTAGTTTGGAGTAGGAGCCCTAATGTGTTCACCTTTGCCCTTTCTGGGAGGTGAGCACAGTGCTCTGCTCAATAGATTTGTTGAAAGAATAAATAAATAAAGCAAAGAAAGTTTGTATTTAAGTGAGACATCTCTTAACTGTTAGATGTGAAGGAAATTAAAGTATAGAAGTTTGAAAAAATAGAATATTTCTGGATGTTATCCTAAAAGTTTTGCTTCTAAGTGCAACATTTTTGTTTTATGTCATGTATTTGAGGAAGATGTCGTATGGAATCTGAACTAGACTAGGATAATTCTATAATGCAACATAAAGTAGAATCGGAACAAATGGGTGGGAGCTGCAGAACACATTTTCATTTCAAATATGAAAATACAAGGCCACTTCCTGAGAGCTGGATGTGGAAATTGTCTGCCACGGGAATGAGGTTCCTAAAAAGACACTGCGCTTGTGTCTCAGTAGAGGATGCAGAGGGGTGGCCATCTGTCAGGCAGGTTCCAGAAGCCACCGCTGCAGAGCGTTCGTGTCCCTCAGCCTGTTGAGACTCCATGGTTCTATAACTGCACCATCTAGCCTGTGGTTGGTTCTGAACTCTTGCTGTCCTGAGCCAAGGTGTATTACCCTGATCGCTATTGTTAAGACCTTCACTCTGTAGAAGAAGAACTGAGAAAACCGAGGAGGAAAACCTCTAAAGTCCAATCCCAACCTCACCCTAAAATTGCTTCTAAATTTCAGTTCTTCTGCTTTGAGGAAAAAAATATACCGTCACAAATGTTAGAGCCTAAAACTAAGGACTCACCATGTCACTATGTTCCATCTGAGTTAGGGACAACTTTACTGACCCTCATCTGACGAACTCTGTAGCTTGGTAGTATTTTAGTTTGTCTTCTTTGGGTTTCCAAGTGGGAGGGAGATTAGGGGAGGGGCGCTATCACTCTCTGGAGGTCTAACATTTCCAGCCCGTCCTCAGCTGGCCACATCTGTGACTCTCATTCACTTCTGCTCTCTCAGCTGCAAATTCGCACTGGGATAATTGTCTTCCTTTAACTATTGGTCTAGATTTGGACTTAATTGTCACACTGTCCTCTGCAGTAAAGCAAATATTCATATTCCTTGCATAGGAATTTTAGACCTTTCCCCTTTTCTCCTCCATCCCCCGGCCGTTATTCAGCCAGTCGCCTGTCTCCTTACCTTTTCAGCTCCACCACCTTTTCTTGCACGTCTCCTCTCCTTGATCGCGACTTTACCACTTATTCACAGAGGGGTGTGAACAACAGGAGAGTATCCATGGCACCTTAATCTGTATTTACCAGGCCTGGGAGTTTTCTTTCGGAGTATCTCCCTATATTCCCTCTCACACTGCTAGGGTTTGTGTGTGTGTGTGTGTGTGTGTGTGTGTGTGTGTGTATGTGTGTGTGTGGTACCTCTCTTATTTTCCACTTTTGATACACTCCATGATGGTATTATTGTTGTTGTTTGTTTGTTCTTGTCCCCACCACTGCCATGAAGCTGTTTTTGTGATGGCCACACCCGGCCAGCTTGGTCCCTTGTCAGGATTTCAGCTCTCCTTCTCTGGGGTGTCAGCTGTGGTGACTTCACTTCTCTCTCTCTCTCTCTCTCTCTCTCTCTCTCTCTCTCTCTCTCTCTCTCTCTCTCTCTCTCT
>NC_022012.1:17680165-17748615 GCF_000317375.1 Microtus ochrogaster
CTGTCTGGAAATGTTTCTAGCTAATGACTCTCTCTCTGTCTCTCTCTCTCTCTCTCTCTCTCTCTCTCTCTCTCTCTCTGTCTCTCTCTCTCTCTCACCACTTTACCTTCTGGTTCTCACTGCCCTCTTCATAGATATTCTCACTGGTTTGAGTTGTGACTTGTGCACTCAAGAAATAGGTTGTGAACATCCACCCTGGATCAGGCACTGCACAGGCCTAGGGAAATTGGGGAGCAAGGCTTGTCTGACCTGGGGCTCACATGAGGCCTGTCAGGTAAGAGCACAGTCGTTGATATAATAAGATTCAGGCAGGAGTGTCAGGGGCAGTCTTGGGGGCCACCTCATCTGGTAGGGATGTTTCTGAAGCCTTCTCTGAGAAACCTATTGGACTACTACTGAAGACCAGACGCGCTTTATCCAGAGGGAACAGAAGAATAATCTAGGAACACCATGTGCTGCAGAGGACAGTGACAGGAGTGAAGAGACAGGCTTTGAATGCACACTTTACCTCAGCACATTGTTCCGTGGGCAAGAGTTGTGGGGATTTCAGGCCTCTTCTAGCTGCTTCTGGAAACAGGCTTTCTACATTTCCGGGGCCTATCCAGAGGCAGGCCCTCAGGACAGTGGCTGTGGTGCTTGTGATTTGCCTTTGGAGCCTCTGATGGCTGGACTCCTTTGCTGTGAGTTGAGAACAGCAGATTCAGCTCTGTGGCTTGGGTGGGGATAGGCTCTGGGATGGGCAGCTCCCTTTGGGTCCAGTTGGCTGATTATCCTGGAGCAGGCACGGCGGTCCAAAGCACAGGTTGCGAAAGGCCTTTCTTTCCTCGTGAAGTGCCTGGATTTAAATACTGGTTTATTCTGGAGCCGAAAGACACAGACGTCTTGATGAAAGGCCCCCAACATCTGAAAAAGCTCATCCCGGCACCACATCCTCCGGGAACAGCCGCCACCACCGCCCTTTTATTAAGGCACGCGGTGGAGGATTTGTGCCTCTGTGGGTTGTGGGGCTTGGCAGGCAGCCACGGCCTAATGTGAGAAAGGCCTATGGGAGGACCAGCTCTTTGAAGCAGAGGCGGGAGGCAGCTACTGCATGTGGCTGGGGTGTGGCCAGGGATACTGCATGCCTTCTCCCCTCTCCTCTCTCTGACTCCCCCAGTCCTTGAGCACACCCCGACTGCTGCCAGACCTGTGAGATCTTTGCTGCGAATCAAGAGGCTAATCTCATGAAGCCCCAGAGAGTGGAATAAAGACACAGATCCTGGGGCTGTAGGAAAGGCAGCATCATGGCCTGCCTTGCCTGCACTTGACTCTGAGACTCAGTTGGGACAATGGCAGGTGACTTCCACCGTGTCCCTCACCTATATCTCTCTAGTAATATCTATGGTTTTTTTCTCTGTTTTTGTTAGAGATTAGCAGCTGGGGACAATATATCTTGTTATATACTTGTCTGTGGAACCTAAAGTGAGTGAATGCACAAGGAGGGAAGATAGTGTTCCCAAGAGCACATAACTAGGTCAGTAGGTCTGTCTGTCTGTCGTCCTCCCATCCATCCATCCATCCATCCATCCATCCATCCATCCATCCACCTATTGGCCCTTCTATCCATTCATCCCTTGCTCCAAAGGTGACCCCATCAGCAATCTTGCGTGTTACTGAAGTTTGTGTGGATTTATGTTGGGCACATAATCAGACATGGAGTTGATCAAGCCTAGGCACATACGTGTCTTTCCTTCCTTCTGTTGCATGGAAACAGGCTGTGCTTTTCCGTCTGTGGCTGAAAATAGCAGATATTTATTTTCTTTGTTTCCTTGGGTCACACTCCAGTCTCCTCTCTCCCCTCTCTCGTTTTATTTGAGACAGTTGCCGATCTATATGCAATTACAAGAAAAACTTCAGAGAAACCAGTGTGCCCTTTACCCCACTTCTCACAAAAGATGCATCTCACATTTAATTAGCATATAAAGTAATTGGTTTCTCTATGACATTGGAAACTCATGTGTGTGTGTGTGTCTGTGTGTGCATGTGTGCACATGTATGTGTTGTGTGTTGTGTGCCTTGTGCAGGTGCATGTTTGTGTTCAGGTGATTGTGGTATACATTAAGGCCAGAGAATAACCTTCTTTATCATTCTTAGGAACGACAGCCACCCCCCTTTCTGACCTGGAGCTCACGAATTAGCTAGGCTAACTGGCCAGCAAGCCCCAGGAATCCTCCCATCTCTGCCTCCTCGGCACTGAGATGACAAGCATTTGCTATCATGCTGATAGCTTCGTGTGGGTTCTGGGGACTGAATGTAGGCCGATTTGCTTGTTAGGTGAATTCATTACAGACTGAGCCGCCTCCCTAACCCGTCCTTATGGAATATCAGCACATCTTTGCTTTGGCTGATTCTACCCCACCTCCATCTACCCGCACCTCACACCTTCAGTATTTCCTTTCCATGTTCACATCACATGTGCTCTATGATAGCATCCAAGCTGCTCCCCCATCTCCCTCTTGCTCCCACAAATAAATGGAGATACAATGTAGCAGCTTACGCCTGCGCATGCTGCCTTTCTGAGAGATGGCGCTGCAGGCAAAAGTACAGTCGCTGCCGCCTTCTCCTCCTGGAGACCGAGAAGCCACTTGCTTGCAGATGTCTGTCCAGCTTTTTCTGGAGTCTGAGAGCACATATTCCCTTACATCTTGGGCTTTGGACTCTTCCCTGTCCTGGCCCTGACTCTCTCACCACTGTACCACAGTTCCAGGATGAGATGAGAGACTGCAAGCTGACTACCAATGGCAATGGATGCAATGGCTCACACCTGTGTAAGCCTCAGCAAAACCCCAAGAGGTCGGACTCAGAGTGCTTCCTCGTTGCTAGGTATAAGGAGTTCTTAGGTGCCCCAGAAGAAGAACAGGAAAGCTGTGCATCCCTCCCTAGAAGGTGACCCCACAGGATGGGCAAGATCTCTGTGTCCTCCCCGTCCCAGGATTTGGGACTGTGGATCTCTTCCCTTTGGCTGTCCATCTGGTGGCCTCTCATAGCCATGATGACGGGCAGGGCCAGAACCAGATTACAGTAGAGGACAGAGCTGAGAACCTTAGGTGGGGAAAATATTCCCCCACGTAGTGGCCAGAAGTGTCGTGCTAAGCCACGAGAGTAGTGTGGGCATTTTGGCTTTCCTTCTTTCTACAATGGAAGATGTTTCTCTTAGGTTAGACAGGTTGTACTTGAGGATGTATGTTGTTTTCTTTCCAAACAAAAATGCATAAAGCTTAATTCAACGCTTTAGCAAAGAGAGATAGTTTAAGAGACAGAGTCTAGGCTTCTTCTGCTTGTACTGCACTTTTGTTCTGCTCTCTGGAGGCTGGAGCCCCGGACTTGTACTGCATTGTTCTGCCCTCTGGAGGCTGGAGCCCCGGACTTGTACTGCATTGTTCTGCCCTCTGGAGGCTGGAGCCCCGGACTTGTACTGCATTGTTCTGCCCTCTGGAGGCTGGAGCCCCGGAGATTCCCAACACAGCCTTCTTGGCAGGTGCCAGGGGCGGGCTCTTAGATTACAGGGCTTTAGTCAATTGGTCCTGCCATTGTTTTACGGTGAGAGTGACAGTGATGGATTGGACATGAATTTAAGAGAACAGTGATGGATTTCCTGCCAGACAGCCATTTTTATGTGGTCCTTTATCATTCATCCTCCAAAAAAGTGAGACTTCTGATTTAGAAGCAAATGTTGTAATGAAAATTTACTGTTACCAGGTACTCTAACTTGTGGCCACTAGAGGGGGGTAGTGACCAGGTTTCCCTCTGACTGGTGCGTGAGACCCTCCTTTAGCAAACTCTGCCAGGCCCTACCAGGAGCCAATGAGACCTGGTGAGTTACCTCTAGAGGAGCGACATTGTGGCAAATATCAGCAATCATGGCCAGTTTCTTTTTGGTACAGCTGTTTCTCATGCTTGAGCAAAGACAGCTCATCTTCCAAGAGGCATTTCTTTCTTTTTAAATATTCACTTGGCAATTCCATATATACACATTATAATTCACACCCTTTTACTCTCTGGTATCCCTTCACTTCCTTTTGACCTCCTTATTCTTCCCCCAGTGGCAACGCCATCCAAAAAAATGATTCTCCCCACTTGCCCCCCACCTGAAGCAACCGTTTGCAGTCGTCAGCTAAGGGGCTTTGCCTAACCATATTACAGTTCATACAGGGTGAACAAGCTTCAGAATCTGAACCTTCTGAGCGCCAGTGTGATGCCTCAAATGAAAAGTTCCACAAATTCCAAATCTTACTGCGTAGGACTTATTTAAGTTAAACAAGTATACTAAGGGGAATATAAAGCCCTGTGGTTTATGTAAAACAAAATTAATTTGGGTTTTAGATTTGGCTTTTATGTCGGAAAATATCATGTATTTCTAAACTGTCTGGAAAAATCTGAAGTCCCAGTACCTCTTGTATCAAGAATGTTGGATTAGCATCCCTGATCTGAGAATCTTTGAAGTTGTAGCCTAAGTATGGGACAAATGGCATGTTATACCAGCATTAACGATGTGACTAGTGTCTTGATAGGCACATGTGGTCTGACACATTAGCTTATGAGAAGGCGACACATTTTAGGTTTCAGAATAGGTGTGATGGCTGTTAAAAGCACAACTGATGGAAAGATGTATATAGAATGTCTTTCTAAAATTCACATCCTGATATAAAAATAGAAGGTGCTGTTTGAGGATGGACGCGATCCACAGGGAAGAGGGGACAGGATAAGGTAATGGGAGGGAAAGAGAGACACATACGTCTTCTCCTGTGCAGAACGGGCTTGGGGAGTGAAGCAAAGTAATGAATGGGTGTGTATGCACATCAGCAAAGTACAATGACACACATATATGAAAGTTTTATAAAGAAACTTGTTATTTCATACGATTACATTAATTAATCATGAATAACTAAAAAAAATAGCAAGCATTGTCACCTTTAAAAATAAGTGTCTATAATCACAGAAACCTACATTAGTCCACAAAAGAAACAGCTTCCAATGCAGATCAGAGGATAATGGCCAGTGGGGGGGTTTCGTATGCTCTGCTGGTGTTTGCTATGCAGGCAACACCATCTATTTCCCCGGCAATGTTACGATGATTAAAAAATCAATTTGTGTGAAGTGCAACAGTGCACGCCCTGTATTTGCAGCACACAATAGATGGGGAAGGAGGATTGAGAGCTCTATAGCAACCTGGGTTACATAGCGAGGCTCTGTCTCACAAAGTAGGAAAGAAAGCAGGATTCCTCAGTATGCGTGGTCTAAGGGAGATTTAAAAGAAGTTCCCTGTGTGCAAGCTAGTGTGACATGCACCAGAGTCCGCGGTGACAAAAGGGACATCTGTAAATAACTCTCTGGTCCAGATGCTTGGCAGGGCTTTTCTTAGCTTCGCTGTATCATCTTACCCCCTCTCAGAGCCAGACTGGGACAGGTTTCTGGGAAGGACCCTGAAGGCAGGAGGGTTACTGCACAAGCTTGAGTGAGACCCCCAAGAAGCAATGGAAGGGTCCTTTCAGCCTGGCACACAGTGGCTCATCTTGTGCTGCTCCAGGAGGCAGACCTGAATCCTGCACAACTGGATCCCTAGAAGAAAGAAATGCCATAGTCAGATGGTATGCCAGGCTGTCCTAGGCCACACAACTGCCTGGTGAGACTCTTAGTGTGTGTATGAGTGTGTGTGTGTTTGTGTTTGTGAGCATGTGTGTGCGTGTGTTGGGAGGTTGACCCTGCGACTATCCAATCCAGAATGCTATGATCTGGAAACCCTACCCCATGCCTCCTTTTCTTGGAATTTCCTTGTCCTTGTTCTGTAACTGAGAAAATTCCACAGATGTTTAAGGTCCATTTCATGTATCTTACAACAGGAAGGCCTTCTGTGTCCAGGCCACACGCCAAAGAATTTGTCTACAGCTTCCCAATTGCACTGGCTTTCTGTCATAATCTACTTTATTTGATTTAGGGTTTTGTCTTATTTTTGTTTTTGTTTTGAGATAGGGGTTTCTCTGTAGCTTTGGAGCCTATCCTGGAACTTGCTGTTGTAGACCAGGCTGGCCTCGAACTCACAGAGATCCGCCTATCTCTGCCTCCTGAGTGCTGGGTTTAAAGGTGTGTGCCAACACCACCAGGCTTGGTTTAGAGTTTGATGTTTAGTCTCTGCATTCTCTCTCTGTGTCTCTTTCTCTCTCTCCTCTCTCTCTCCTTTTTGGTGAAGTCCATTTGCCTTAGTCTGTGTCTTGTTTTCTGCCTTAACTAAGCACAGGCTCCATGCATTATTTCCTTTTCCACAGGAGTCAGCCTAAGGTCTAACTGCGGGCATGGTGGAGGAGAGAAGGGGCGAGGCTGGGCCAAGATCAGTTTGCGCCTGTAACAAGAGAAGCTGAGTAGATACCCATTCTCAGCACTCCATGGCTCTGTTCACACCCTGCAGAGACGCCTGGCCCTCGAGCGCTGTCCTGGCAACCTTGGACAGTCATGGAAGTTGTAATATTCTGGCCAGTATTTAAGCCACAGTGGACAAATGCCACAAGGGTGCCACACTGTCGTTGGCCCAGAAAGGACCTGGAAGGAGAGAAATGTCCTCCTGTTTGGTTCTGTAAGCTATTCTGTCCTTTCGTTCACAGCCCGATAAAGCAGCTCATACCTCGGCCCATGTCGTTGAAGCCAGTAACCCCAATTTTCATAACGTAGTGCTGATGCTGGTTTCCATCTTGCTTATTGGATGAATAAGCAGAAACATGTAAGTGTCTGTGTAGCTCCGAGGAGAATGCTACCTGAATGAGGTTTTGTTGTTGTTGGATTCATTTTAGCACTTAATGTAATATGGATATGTCACCTCACCTTTGTTACCAAATCTAAGATGCTTCTTTGAGCTTGGGTGAGAGCTATGAGGGCAGAATTTTAAGGATTAAAGTGCAGGTAGGCTCTTAGTAGTCTCTTTGGCCTCTTCTCCTCATTTCCCAGGCACCAGCCAGCCTCAGATAGTTTTACCTGTTTCTGAGAACTTCATAGACATGAGTAACTAGAGCAGCCATGGCCCAGTACAGTGCTCTTGTTCTCACGCTGCTGTTAGGTAGGTGTCATCCATTAGCCCTTCGCCTCCAGAAAGGTGACCTACGGTTGACAGATACAGACCAGCCAATGTCCCTCTCTGGTGGTGGAGGAGAAAGCCCTTCTCTGTCTTTGGCTGCTGTCTTGATTTTGCTCTGCTGGCTTGACTCCTCTGCTCCTGGAAGCAGTCAGAGATTCCCAAAGGTTAATCCTTCTCCCCTTTCATCACTTGGTCTGGAAGCAGAGACACTCACCTCCGTGCATCGCAAGTGGCCTTCACACCAGCGAAGACAGAGGGGGAACAGCTTGGCTTTGCCGTTGCTAGGAAGCACAGCCATATTTATTTTAGCAGCACAAGAACTTTTTAATAACACAAAAAGCTATAGGTTATTCTTACCATAATGAGCATGTGCTTTTCTGGAAATATATTAAAGCATAATTATCTCATTAAGTCCTGTTTTCCAACAATCTTTAAATTAAAAAAAAAATCACCTAGGAGACAGGACATGGGTGTAAGAAGCTCCAAATGAAAACAAGAGCAGAAAGGATTCCCACAGAAGCAGCTTATTTCAGGTGATTGTACAGCCATGGTCTGTGAGGCAAGTGTTTAACCCTGTGAGCGCCCCCGATGTGTAACCATTGTCTGTGAGGCAGGTGCTCAGCCATGTGAGTGCCATCTCCGTGTGTAACCATGGTCTGTGAGGCAGGTTCTCAACCCTATGAGTGCATCTGCCCTCTCCCATGTTTAGCCAAGGTCTGTGAGACAAGTGTTGAACCTTGTGAGTTGTGCAAGGTGGTCACACCCCTTTCATCTGTGCTTTATGCTTTTCTGGACATTTACCAATCTACATGTTCAAGATATTGGCTGGATGTAGAAGATCTGGACACATTCCTCATCCCTGAGAGAAAAAGAAATTATGTAAGTTCAAACACCGCAGGTGCCATGAGCCCAGAGTTCAGGAGGGTGTGGCTATCTTTCCCCCCCTGGGCTAGTCAAGGAGAACAGCAGAGGAATTTGAACTGAGTTTGAAAGGACTGACACCATCACACAAACAAATGAAGCTGACTCGCAAGGAGGGAAGATGCCCAGGGTTGATGAGATGTTCTCTGTGATCTGGTGAACGTAAACGAGCAAGAGAAGAAGGTCAAACTCTAGATTTCCAGGGATTCTGATTTGATACCAAGAAATACACTTTCCTTTTTGTTGTTTTTAAGAGAGGATCCCTCTAAGTAGCCCAGGTTGGCCTTGAACTTGTGTCCCTTCTGCTTCTAATCATTAGGATGAGCTTCCATTTGAGGTACCAGTCAAAAGGCAGGAGTGGCATTGATTCTAATCTAACTACAATTAGAAATCTTTCTATGATTACATTGGGTAACTTCGTGTTGTAATGGAGCTGAGTTCTGGATAGCACTACCCAAGAGAACCTGCTGTGGGACAATGGTCTGTACCCTGTCACTTGTATTTTAAATAAATGCTGATTGGCTAGTATCCAGGCAGAAAGTATAGGCGGAGCAACTGGGAAGGAAGTAGAGGTGGGGCAATGAGAATTCTGGGAAGAGGGAAGTTTCAGTCTGCAGTCGTGACCTAGACACAGAGGAAGCAAGATGTGACTGCCTCGCCAAAAAAGGTACCAAGCCATGTGGCTAACACAGACAAGAGTTATGGGTTAATATAAGTTATAAGAATTAATAAGAAGCCTGAGCTACTAGGTCAATCAGTATATAATTAATGTAGATCTCTGTGTATTTCTTTGGTAATAAATGACTGCAGGACCAGGAGGGACAGAAACCTCTGTCAACAAGAACCTCCTATGTTTATAAAAGGTTCTAAATTGTCCATTGTAGTGGTCACCAGCCACGTGTGCTAGTAAGGCTGTACAAGTGGGTTGAAACTTTATTTCTCTATGATTTGCTTATGCTATTTAGTTAGCCATGTGTGGCCAGCTATTACCACCTTCCAGCTTTACTGGAGCGAGTAGTGAAGTTGCTGGCTTTCCTGACAAGAAATTGGAATAAATTCCACTTCAGAGAGAGATCTGATCATAGAGTTCAGATCTGCTGTTGACAATGAGTTGAAATGCTAAAACATGTTTTCAAGGAGACATTGAACTACAACTGCTCCCTGCCCCCATATACACACATGAGATGGCCTGTGCCAATATGCACTCTTGGTGCCCTCTCGCCATTTTGCTATGCTGATTGACTGTATGAACCATGCACACAGAACCTGCAGGAACATACCGGGAGCCAGGTGATGAATCAGAAAAAACTACTTCTATATACATTACAAATGATGACTGTAATGAATGCAAAGTACATTGTAAAGACAATTCTTGAGGCACAATTCCTTTGTTGTTTTGTTTCATAAATATGATATGTATGTAAATGTGCATATATATATATATATGTTTTGTGTAGATGTGTGTGTGTGTGTGTGTGTGTGTGTGTGTTAGTGTAGAAGATTATTGCAGAGTAAAGAGAGCACTCCCAGGGAGTGAGAGTAGACAGTGTCCAAAAGGACCATCATGCTGATCCACACTCAAAGTAGACAACATTTTGGGGGTGTTTTTTTGTGAAATTGATTGACAGGTCCATTTGAGTTGAGTCTTACATGGGGAGTCTTTGTTCTTTAAGAAACCTCCAGCTAGATAGTATTCTTATAAGGCTTATAGGGTTATCTGTTAGTGAACTTCTGGGTCAGGAATATGACACAGACCCTATTATTTTGAGTAGTATTTCAAGTCCTATAGTTGTAGTCTTTGATTGTTACAAATCATTAACTATGAAAGGGGGTGAAGCCCTAATGGCTTTAAATCCTGCTAAATCAAACTGGGTATCTAAGAATATTAAGAACTGAAACTCAGAATCATTTAGGAGTTGGAAGTCAAGTTCACTGGTTGACATGGGCATTGAAGGGTTTAATAAGTACCACTCTTGGTACTTAGCAGGCCTTGGAGGATGATCAAAAAGACACATATCCATGGAATCAGACTGCTGAAGGATCATCTGAAACTGAGCAGACTGTACTTGAAAGCAGATAATAAGACAGAAGTTAGACACACAAGGTCTGAGTCTTCAACAACCACTACTGAGATTGTGATGGGTGTAACCCCTTCACCATGACAACTGGAATCTCCAATCTAGAGCTGCTGTTTGCTAGAGAGGATGGTGGTGTCGACATGGCTTGAAGTTTACTTCATTGCCAGGCCTTAAGAAAATACCCACTTAGCAACCTAAGTTAAGATGAAGAAACTAGCTTTGGCGGGATTAATATGCTGCTGTAATCAATTCGTAGAGACCCCTTCAAGAAGAGCTGCCCACCATGGAGATCAGAAAGTTCTGAAACAAGGGATGAGTTCACTCACCCAAAGTTACCTTTTGTATTGTCTTTGGTCCATTCAAGGAATTTCCATTTCCATATTGTAAGTCAGAGACCAGTAAACACACAAATGTTCCTGGACAAAAGACAGACTAGCAAGGCATGGTGTTTAGCAGAGGATGAGCAACAGCAAAACTCTTATTTATCTGCTCATTTGAACAGGTTTTAAGGTCACTTGGGTATTGAGCTTCCCAAGGGTATATGAGAGACACTTCATCTGGAAAGGAAGGTTTTAGTCAGGACTGATGAATGCAGCTGGCAGTTTCTGGAACCTTGATGATTGCATCTTCAAGATTAACTCAAGTCTCTGTCCCATTGATGATTGTGTTCGAGCTGGAAGCCAGCTGGCACTGGGGGCTTCCTCATCCCAGGAACAACATCTGGGATTCTGGCCTAGAGTGCTTTTAATCTCAGAGCAGTGACCCTCCAAGACCCTATCTTGTCAGACCAAGGGCAAGAGGCCTCCTGAGGATGCCTGGTCTTTGGCTGGTTCCTCCTCTACTGGCTGGGATGTTGACAGACCCAACGTTTATTTTCAGTCTATTTCCTGTAGGAGAGAAGCCAGAGCAGGAGAGCTTAAATCTCCCTTTAAGAATTTAGAAGTACTACACGAATTTGTATTCTCTTTTTCTAAAACTTTGGCATCTTTCCCCCCTCTCTGTCCTCTACATCCCTGTTGTTGCTAAGTCCTTTACAGAGAAAACCTGAAGAATGGTCAGGGAGTTCAACTGTCAGAGCCTTTCTGGCAAAGCTCAGTGTAGGCAATCGGTCTCCCTGCTGGCACAATGAGAGCCAAGTCTCTTGACAAACTTTTCATTTATTAGAAAACAATCATGACAAGGGAATGTTGTAAAATCAGATCTATAAAATCTATAAATCACAGCAACACTAAAATTTATTAAAGTCTTGCTAGTTAAGATATATATACATATATATGCACATAATATTGATGCATATCAATTAAAGAAATGATAATAACCACCAAGAAATGCCTATCAGTACCGTGCCACATGTCATAAACTACATTTTTCTTGTACTGAATTATTGTGTGTGTTAAACATGAATGAAACAATTGAGCAACAGTCATTCCCCTTCTGAAGATGATTTAAAGTGCATTTCAATATGCTTTTAGTTTTCTGGTCATAAATTCCTTTGTAACAAGCAAAAGTATGTATAATTATTTGGTTATCTGTTCCATCTGTCTGGATGTCAAGTTCATAGTATCAGGAGAGAAGTTGAGGGTGATACAAAGTGAATCTAATCAAAGTCTACCGGCAGTTGCAATATAGACTAGAAATATTTTAGTGGAATTATTTAAAAAACTAAGACCAATAAATAGGTTGAACACTGTGAACTTCTCTGATTGCTTACCTTCTCTTCCAACTATAGTTCCTAAATTGCGATTTAAATACAAATGCATGCTGCTTTTGATTTTTTTTAGTCATAAGATGCATTAATTGTAAAGAGTTAAAAAAATAATGAGAGCTATAATTTCTCCATCCCAAGCAGACCATTATGAACACTTAGGCATATCTGTTTTAATTTATTTTGTTTCTGTGATTATACCATATCAAATCTTATACTGTTTGCCCCCTGTTAATCTACCCTGAATATTTTCTATAATTTTAATATTCCCAAAACAGTGTAATGACTGTAGAGCATTTCAATGGACTGCCACCAGAGTTTGTTTAAATGGTCCCTGTTGTGGACAGTGTAGGTTATTGCCTCTTGTCTCAGAGTCCATTGTTCTGAAAATCCTTGTATCTGAAGTCTCTGTTCACATGGATCACAACTACTCTTTTAGGTGTACAATTTCCCTGCTGAAAAATACGAATCTTTATTTGTCCCATGCCATTTCCACATAACTCCATCATTTACCGGGTCCATGAGATGTCGTTCTACCTGGTCCCTGCCAGTGAGGTGTGCATACAGGGGAAAGGCCTAAAGCAGGAATGACAATAGAGGTAGAACTGCTAGCAAGGCTGGTTGTAAAGTCGGAGTGTGAAGTGGATAAATGTAGTGTTTTCTGGAATGAACACTGAAACATGAAAGGAAATGAGGTCCTTGAGGATGCATAGGCAACATGGAGTGGCTACTCTAAGAACGAGATTCATCTGGCTTTTCTTTGGAAATCTAGATGTACCGTTCAGCCCAAAGACATGTGCACTCAGAACCTGGATACATTTGCTCGAATATAATTCCAGATAGTAGTAGGGAAGCTGGGTTAAAGTATGAAGAAATGCAGCTTTGATCTCTCTAGAAAGGAGAGAGCTTCATTTCTCAGTTGTGGCCTTTGCATCTAATGCAACAGTCATCAGTGATGTGCAAAAGGCTCTTCTTGTTTTTGCCCTGTGTCTCATTTGTCTGTTAGTCTCATTTCTCAAGACTGCCTGTTTGAATGTTGGACTACCCAGGTGTACCGCACTACTATAGATTTTTAAAATATAGTTTGTGCTCTTTCATTCGTAATCATAACCAGATAGCATCCCAAGTAGTACCCAGTATTAAGTGACCTTTGTCTACAACCCATAGATTACGTGCCTCATACCACGAGAAACAGCTGTGTGTTGACTCTGAATGGTCATGGTCCAAACACTTTTCAGGTTCATATGTATCATTAAAATCTTGATTATTTTTATTCATTCAGCCTTGAAATTGGTTCAGCAAGAAATGAACTTGCTGAACAAAGACCTGAAATAATTAAGATTAGCTTAATTTTATTAATCTTGGAGTTCTCTTACATAAACGTCAACTCAAAATTGTTGAGTGGTTCATTTGCCTATAGAGCCGAGGCTTTTAGCATGATATAACAAGGAGAGTGTGCTCAAAGTCAGGAAACAGACTTTGATTTGTTCTTTCCCTGCTTATGAGTATGAATTTGAGCACATCTGTTTACTGGAGTAAAACAAACCTTCACTTAGAACGCTGGAGCTCTACTCAGTGGGCCTTGTTTATTATTCTATGACAGACAATCTGCCAGAGCATTTTGTAATCTGTTATATTCTATCCTGATGCAAATTCATTATTCTGTCTGCCTAGTTGAGATGTTTAAGAACTTGTTTGCCTTTAAACACATTTCAGCTTAATTGATATCTTGGTCATTCATTTTCACATTTCAACTTCAATCCTCTTCCTTGCTCAACCTAACTAAGCATCAGAAATGCTTGCTTTTTTGGGGCTGTGTTATCCTGCCTCATGCAGATGAGACTGGGATGCAAGACCATGCAAGAGGGAATGCTAATTGCACACCCAAAGCCATGGATTTTCATGCTTTTGTCAAATTGCTCAGTGTTCCTGGCTTTGTTATAGTAGAACTGACCATTCTTGTGTTACTACAGTCACAAATGACAGCATGTTGATGATGTCTGTACTCCACAAGCTGCCCTGTCTCTAGGGTAGTCTCTAGGTTCAGTGGCTGTTTACAACCATAGTCATAAAGTCGAACCAGATATTCAGTTGCTCAGTGGCTCCAGCCATATGCCAAGTCCTCAGTCACCAAATACAGGCAGTGGCTACGTCTTTGAACATTAGGAATATTAGAACATTGTTGGCAAGGCAACAAGTTCTTCTGGATAGTCCTCTCAAAGAAATGAGTGTTCAGAGGTGTTAAGTACCAAAATGCTCATCACAGTGATTCACAGCATTCAGAGATGTTAAGTACCAAGATTGCCTACAGAATTTTTATACTAATTTTTACATATCCACCCAACCCGTTTTTACAGCTATTATTTCAAGTGTTTGATAATTTGACAAATTAAAGTGATATTTTCTCTCTCTTGTGACCCGTAGGTCCTGTGTGACAGATATGTGTGAATGTCCAGTTCATAAAAACTGCTATTGTGAGTCGTTTCTGGCATACACCCGTGCGTGCCAGAGAGAGGGCATCAAAGTCCACTGGGAGCCTCAGCAGAGCTGTGCAGGTAAGAAAGCCCTGGAAGATCCATCTGACAGGAGGTCCCTGCAATGGCCAGGATAACAATGGAAAGGGGCAAGTAGAGGCTGGCGTGAACAAGCCACATTCCTCCTTGACCCTAAGGAAAGCCTGTTGGTGATCCAACTGGCTCACAACTTGATAAAACACAGGAGCTTCCCGTGGGGCAGAGGAGACAGCACTAAAGACAAATGCTTCGTGACATGCACATTTTACCAATTTAAGGATTTCCACTGTTGCAAAATCTTCCCAACTGCAAGCAAACAGCTGGATGTGCTTAGGACATGGACAGTCACAATTAGCTTAGCTCATGTGTGGAATGAAGGAGCTTCAGGACCATCACAGTCATCTAAGGTCTTCAGGAGAAATATGGCCAGTTATTATAGGTTTTTGAATAAACCCCAGTACAGTGACTCATTCCCTTGGAGAAGACGGATTCCTCCAGCAGTGCTTATTAGCTCCCTGTCCCCATTAATTAGCTCATTTGATATATGTAAATAGATGTCTCTCTTCATCCAAAAATGCTGCAAAGTGGTTAAGCACTGGGCATTGTGCTTGATGCTGTGGGCACTTTGATGAGTATAAGTGATGAGTTTCTCGTCATTGAAGTGCAGCTCTCTTGTGCGAGAAGAAGACAAAAGCAATAACTTATAATAAACACTTACAAATGATAGTTGAGTGTGGAGAGAGAGACAGACAGTGCAGAGCTGTAGAGAGCAAATGGAAAAAGGGTGGATAACTTACTTGGACAGTGTAAACAGGAAAGCGTTCTAATAAAGATGGTGCTTTAGCTGAAGAACTGAGGGAGTCCAGACAAGTTCCGTGCATGAGAAACAGGCTGAACATCCACAAAGCAGCAAAAGCAGTCAAACCAACCAACCGACCCAAGATTTCTCACACTGGGAAGGAGTTGGTTCTGAACTGATCTGAGGTTCAAAGAGAAGGGAGCAAAGATGAGAAGGGGTCAGGAGGAGACTGGAATGTACAAGTTTTCCAGACCTTGGAACAGAACCGAGCTTTTATTTTAGGGAAAGTGGAAGTGAGTAGGGGTGTCTAAGAAAGTTTGTTTTACCAAGTTTAGTTCATAGAACTAGAGTGAAGGGAGCCCATATTGAACACAGGTGGCTGAGGAAGAACTATTGAATGAGGTGTGGTATAAAACGGATGTTGTCTTGGATTAAGATAATGGGGAGAAGGGGGTATTATTGTATTTCACCTTATCAAGATGTGACTATTGGTGATAAGTGTGTGGAGCATCCTGAAGAGTATCCAGTTCACATATGTAGAGTCAGTGACAGTCAGTGGCAATTAGAGTTGAAGGTGGCAAGACTGAATATGTGTCATCTAAGCTCAACTGCTCGGGAACTTTTCAGTGTAAAGGGCCAGATTTGCCAAGAATTAAAAAGCATGGAATTTTTGTAATGTCAGGTAGTCCTAACAACCTTAGCTCTAAGCTCCAGTAAGAAGGCACTTTATGCCACTGCTAGCTTCAGAATGTCTTCATTAGTAGAACATAGGAGAGGCAGTCTGGTTCAAAGAATGGTCAAGTTTTGCCTTGAGTGTGTGTTTGCAGTGTACAGGCCCCAGGCTAACTTAAAACAGTAAATCTCAAACTAGCTAGAATTAGAATCACTGAGAGGTTAAAAGCCACACGAGAAGCCCCATGTACAGAGAGCCTACTTAAGTTGGCCTGCATACCTCTAAGAACTTCCCAGGCAGGTGACTTTTACCTGCAGTACTAGTTGAAGCCATTGAGTTAATTGAATGCTTTGTTAGGCAGTCTTGTTGCAATAGGGTGACGGATATGCTAGTGGTTCAACTCCTGGGTGATACTGATTCAGAAAGAGATCCTGTCTTTTCTCTGCCTTTGATGTGCTTTCGGTTTTGCTCTCAACTTTGAAAATCCAAGAGCAACTTTTACATCAGAGTTTCATGTTCACTCTCGGTGCTCCTTATCTTAGGGATGTATTGGCCCACTAAGAGCAGCTCACATTATAGTACAGCTGAGGCAAATGAGAAGAGATACAAGTGGCTGACCTCTAATCTAAGGCTCCTATGCTAGGTCAAATATGAGAATGATACTTGTTTAGGTTTGGCCATTTTTAGCCATCTAGGCATCATTAGTAATCTTGGCCTTCTTCCTTTGACTTTTCCTTCCCTTAAATCATCCAGGAAAATGAATAAAAGAGATGGAGGCAAGCACCTATCCATCCTGGTGTAATAGAGGGCTTGGCAGGGTTCTATCCATTGTATTAGCTGTTGTGGTGCTTTGGTTTGGATCTTATTATATACAGGGTATAAGAACCCTCTCCTTCTGGCCCAGGGCAGTCCTTAGCTTCATTTCAGTGCACATGTTGCTTCTGAGGACTACACTTTTCATGTCAACACTTTTGTAGTGGCGTAAATGAATGCAGACAGATTGTAAAAAAATATATACAGCTTTAATGGGGGAAATAGACTTACAGTACCACGGTTCCCATGGAGAACAGGAAGCAGAAGGGGCGGCTGGGCGCATGCCCAGCAAATTTATAGGTAAACATTAGCCCGAGGCAAACACGCCCCCTAAGGCTGGGCTTAACCCTACACACTTTTATTTTAGGGACTGAATCTCTGAAGCTAAAATCATTTTAGTAATAGAAAAGGAATATGGTTTCAGTGTTAATTTCACAGATTTGAGGAGAAAGACCACGGATCCAGCTTATGGCCAAATTAAGTAAAACAAACAAGTCAAACCAAGTTTTTTTTCCCCCTTAATTCGTGTTTATGGGCTATCTTTTCCAAAAGGCAGGGTTCAAGAGATCAGCATTAGACACAGATGAGATGCGGGGTTTTATAGTTCAGGAGTAGGGGGTGTCCAAAAGGAAATTTGGTGGGCAAATAGGTGGGGTTACAGTAGCAGAACATAAACATAACAAATTGGTCATAGTAGCCTTCTGAAATAAAGACATGGCTGTCAGGTAGTCGTAACAAGTTGGTCATAACAGCAGGTTATCATAATAGCCTTTGAGATAAAAGGTTACCATTTCCTGGAACAGGTAGTACAGAAGCATTTGAAGTTCAGGTTACAGGTGGGGCAAATCCCAATCCTTGGGAAATAACTTGAATTATAAACAGGAATGAATCTAGCTTGTGTTTGCTGTTAGGAGGCTTTCAAGCCTAAGGTAGAGGCAGACTTGCTTGTCACCTGAAAGGTTCCATTTACCTTTCAAAATTAGCAGAGTCATCTGTGTGAAGTGTAACTCCATCAGAGCAGACAATGCTGTGCACACGCATGCACACAAAGGCATGCATGCACACACACAAAGGCATGCACACATCCACAGACTTCCACAGATTGTCAGTAGGCACATTGAAAAGATAGACTTACAGGGCTTGATGCATCTCTCATAGAGCTTTATTCAAATCCATCTAGAACATTGAAGACTTTGAAAATCCAGTTTACTTGTTTTCAGCTTTCAGGTTCCCTGACTCATGATAGCACTTAAGTCTACTAAGGCAGAAAAGTGTTTTCTAGTGTGAAAAACTTGAGAGCTGAAGAAATAAGAAACAAATGCCTCAAGAAACAGAGTGAACAAGTGGCATTGTAAAAGTCCACCTGGATTTTAACACTGTCCCTACTGCTGGCTTGCCTCCACCTATGCCAAGAAGGAGGCTGGAATTCCAAGCCAGCCTGGGAACTGCTACAGTGAATGCTTACGTGTTTGGTAACAACTATCTTTAGATTCTGTTATTTTCTAAGTACCTTCCTTGTGCTGAGGAGTGTGCTAGAATTTTAGGTTGTATGTTATCTTATCTCATGCCCATGAAAAGGATGTGGTAACACTATGAACTCCACCATGTTTTATTGATAAAGATATTGAGACTTAGAACAGTTAAAAATTTTATAGAAATTGAAGAAGAAAATGGGAAAGCTGGGTTTCAAAGTTGTGATACCATTGTAAGAACACAGACGACCAAGAGAATTAAAGCATGAGGGTGAATACAGCTCTGATTTTACACACACACACACACACACACACACACACACACACACACACACATTTATTGATTCTTTGTGGATTTCACATCATGCAATCCAATCCCACCTATCTTCCTGTCTTCTCCACATCCACCCTGTGACCTTGTAAGAAACAAATTTAAAAGAAAATTTAACAGATTTGCCCACCAAACAAAACCAAATTTTAAAGAAAAATCCAAAACCAAGCAAAGCAAAGAAACAAAGCAAAACCAAAATTGAAAGAAGAACCTTGTCATGGAAGCTGTAGTGTGGCCGTTGAGGCACAGTTTAGCCTTTAGTCCATTCGTCTGTCCTTGCAAGTGTCCATTGCCTGGAGTCAGTCATTGGTCTGGCTGGAGAGCTCTGGTTTCTTCTACTCCATCCATAATGGACTCTCACTGTGGTGCCTCTTGGATATCCTGTTGTTTCCTGTGTCGTGGAGATCCTGCTGCTTTGGAGCTGTAGGTTTGTCCCTTTCATATGCTCCAACAGTTCATAGATTTGGTGGATGTTTGGGTGGGCCAACTCATAGCCCTGGTTCTGGGCCTGGGTGATAGATAGGGTGGTGGTCAGCTTGCTTGCTTTCCCTCATCATCACTACCTGGAGGAGATCTTCAGCATGGCATCAGCTAGCTCACCCAATGCAGCCTACAGCAAGGGCAGGGCCACTTCTCCTGCTCTCAGCCCTCAGATCCGGGTCACGCACATTCACATTACCAGGGCCTACTCTACTGTTATGCCCAGTCAATGTGCAGTGCGCTCTCTCCGGATTGCTACAGGGGACATACTGTGTGTGTGTGTGTGTGTGTGTGTGTGTGTGTGAGAGAGAGAGAGAGAGAGAGAGAGAGAGAGAGAGAGAGAGAGAGAGAGAGAGCTCAACCCCTCAGGGCTGGCTCACCTGTGGACCCAACAACAGGCTCAGCTCTATCAGCTCTAGTGTGCTGCCCAGGCAGGGTGCCAGCAGGGACTTTATTAGCATTAGTCACTTGATTCCTGCTGGCTGTTTCTTAGGACCCTCTGAGTCCATAAATGTGTTAGGGTATTGTCTCTTGGATCTTACATTGTCATCCTTAGCAGGCTATCTGCCACCTACCTTATGGCGAACAATGGTTGTCACTGTACATGTGCCAGCAGGTTTGCCAGCTGGGAGAGGTGCTGGGAAGAGCAGCTTTACATTCCTTACCACTGTTTGAGTGGTTTCTTTTCTTCCTTGTTTGACTCCACAACTCACAGCTGTCTCTGGTTCTTCCCCTACATCCACTCTGCTCTGATGCTAGCTCGAACTTTTCTGTGGCTGACTGGAAGTCTCCTGTGAATTCAAGAGGTGTAGTTGGGTATTGTGACCTTTGGCATCCAGGTGAGAGTGGAGCCAAGAAGCAGCCTAGTCCCAGACATCACAGGGAGTGGCTTATTGAACAGATTGGTAAATTTGCAGATAACACCCTTTTGTGTTCTGTAGTTGATGGATGTCCCTGGGGGATACAGGAGTACTAAGTCTTGATAAGTTGGCAGTTTCCTAATTTGAAGAAAAAAAAAAAGAAAATACTTAACCAAATGATATCTTGCAAAGGCATTTGTACAAACCAAATCATATGTGTATTTTAAAATTGTCTTTTATGAGCTTGAAAAACAAATGGATTCACAGAGGGTAAACTAGAGCTCCAGTGGGCACCTACTCTCTAGGATCCTCCGGCCGCAGTGCTGAAATGAAGACAAACCTGATAGTGTCATCCTGCAGGTTATAAGCCATCAAAGCTTTCTCTTTGCAGGGTGTTGTGTCTTCTCTGGCCTCAGGCTAGTTCTCTTCCTCTCTCTATCACCATTCTCCTTCCTCAGCCTACTCACCTCCCAAATCAAGGATCATCCCCTCTTCCCATGCACACTGATTCAACCACTGCCCCCTTGCTTCCTGATCTTGTCCATGCTAATGTCTTGATTCTTGTACTTCTCTGCGTGGGAACCTCTTTCTAATGTTTGTGGTCTCACCAGTCCCTACTTATTGTTGTTTTGCAATGCTGATCTTCAAACCCAAGGCCTTGCATGTGCTAAGTACACACTGAACCATGTCTCCAGCCCTCTGCTCACTTTCTAGTACCACAGTGGCCTTATTTTCTCTAGTGTCCCTCAATCCCTGCTTGACTCTCAGTGTTCAGTCAGTATTTTTGGTGTCACTATCCAAGACTGCGCATCTTACATCATATGACGAATCTGCTTATGTCCTTGTCCCCTGGCTCTGTGACTTGATGTCAGAAATGAAATCCGGATCACATCTGCTCTCCAAGCTTAAAAGAATACATGTAGTGGATACTTGATAGGTGTTTGTTGGTTTATTTGAATTGAAATTAAGATGATATTTTATGATACATCTTGTTTGGTCCTTTTACTTCATTCTCTGCGGTCTCCTTTCTACTCTAAGATTGCAAAAAAACTTCTGTTCTTGATATGGGAAAGATAAGGGGCATTGATGGAACAAAGTGGTGGAGCTAGAAAAAAGAATTGGGAATACAGACCAGAAGACACGGAGTAGGTCCTAGCTGTAAGGAAGGGAGGCCACAGGAAGAGGAACTCTTCTGTGAAATGTCCCACTAAGAGAACTCCAGCAAGAGCTGAAGCGGACGAGGCATCGAGTGGATGAGATCTAAAAGGTAGCAAGGAAGCAGGAGTGTGGAAATGAACTTGAACATTGGCCAAAGGGAGCCCATGCTGGAATGGAGTTAACAGTTAGATACCATTAGAATGAAACCATCAAAGGAGGGAATAGATAAACAAGCAATGTAGTAGGTGCTCACTGAAGTCTTTGCCTGTACTCGGTCCTGTGGCAGAACTCTGGGCTATAGTGGGTAAGGGCTCTGCCCTCAGGAGCCCAGACATCGGCAGTTCATGCCTTTCAGCTGTGTGTCATGGTGACTCCTAGAATGGTTGAAATGTATACCTGTGCGGGTTTCGCTGCACACTCAGAACAAATCATGAGACATGTGACTAGAAGCTGATGTTTCCAAAGAGCTGCAAGGGAATCCTATGAGCTTCTCTTAGAATCACATCTGCAGAGCTTGGAATACAGTGCAGCTCATGTTTAAACAAAACACACACATACACTCACATACACATGCATACACACAATCCTCACACACTCACTCACATTCACATAGTTCCGTACTCAAACACACCCACATGCACAGACACACTTTCATGCACACACACACACACACACACACACACACACACACCTATGCACATGCACATGCACACCAGAACTGCACTGTTGCTGGACAGTTCAAACAAATGAGCAATTGCAGGGCTGTGAGACACAGTGAGAAGAAGCACATGGCGGTTTTCAGGAGCTATTTGAAGGAGGTGACATTTGAGTTAAGATAAGAAATTAGATTAGGTGAAGAGTTCAAGCTGATGATAATAGAGCTGTATAACTGGAGAACAGGGCTAAAACTGGAGTTGGAGATGGAAAGGGGAGAGGACGAGAGAATGTCAGGGGAACAGGGTACCAGGCAATTTTAGTCTTTAGTGCCAACACCAAGCACAGGCATCCAAGAGATAAATGCATCTCATCTGTAAGGGGTTGGCGAGGACCAGAGGGGCACAAGGTCATAATCCTAATAGACAAAATGACCGAGTGGGCTCTTGGGGCAATGAAAGCTGCGAGGATGTCAAGAGATATAAGGCCTGGTGAAAACTCTAGAATGAGCAGCTTCAATAGAGTGGAGGGTGAGGGAGATGGGTCTGTAATGTTAATGAATTACAGAACCGGGAAAAATGACTGTAATTTTTTCCGTAAACTTTGCCATTTAACAGGAGGAGAAAAGTAAGTTTGCTAGCACGGGGACGGCTCTGTCAAACATAGAAGAAGACGAATGTGCAGGCGGTCAGATGGCACAGGCAGCTACGGGAGGGGATAGGCAAGAAACTTACAGTCGACAGGGCTGGGTGCAATGAGAGGCCAGAAGTAGGTGTGTGGAGGAGCTAAGAAGGCTCATGACCCATGCAAGCCAGACACCAACAGTGCTCATGCTGTGGACCAGGATGTGTCCCAGTGGAGTGTGAGAAGGACGATGACAGGAAAACTCCCCTTTTTGCCCCTACTTTGGTAGCAGTGACTGCCCATCTCTGTGGTGACGGAAGGCAAATCTCCATCCTGATGGCATTGTTAAAATCACCAGTCTGTCTGCGTGGGCAGGGGAGCGTTTATTTTAAATAACTGACATCCTGGTCCCGCCTCATCACCTTTAGAGGGTCTAATTGAGTTGATCTAAACTGTGATCCACAAGCTCTACAATAATTGTCATTTCCAGTTATGACCACCATTGTTTCAGAGAAATGTAACTACACTGATGCACACCACATGTGGGCTGATATTCTGCTAGGGTGTTCCCAAATTATTAAGCATGTGCTATGGATGCAGTATTCTGATAATCAGCGGAAAAAGAACTTTGAAAAGTTCAGTGGAAAAGGTGTCACAGATGCACAAATCAGTAGTGTTATAGGCAGAGAGTGCTAGTCTCCATACTCCCCAGTTCATCTATTATCTAACATCAGAATGAAGAAAAAGTTTTTTCCTTTAACAGTCTGGAGGGGGTGTGAAGTTGAGAGAAGGAAGAGAAAGCAGAGGTAGAAAAAAGAAGGGAGGGGAGAGAGAAGAAGAGAGAAGAGGGCTGAGAGAAGGGGAAAGAGAAGGCAAAGGAAGAACATGTGTATGTATATGGGGGGGATGAGGGAATTTAGGATTTGTACTCTTTGGATTGTGGTAGGGTCGGTGGTGTTGATGATTTCAATGCTTGATTAGAATCATGGTGGATGACTCTAAGTGTTTTCGGACAGCCAAAGGAACAGAAGTAAATTGTGAAAAGTTTAGCCATTGGATTGTTAAGTTACACCATGGACAGAGGTCATGGCAGGGAGTATAACACTAAGGGATAGAATAGCGGCTTTCTTATTCCCTGTATGATTTTGCATCTAGGCACACTCAAATCGACGGGAGTGTGTTTAACAGACAAAGTATTTTAGAGGTTATGGATATGCTATAAAGAAATAGAGAAGCATAGTATCTTGCTCTAATAACAGAGAAGCTCTTACCTCCTCTGGCCCAATCAGGCCAGCGAGGAATTAGCTCTTGAAACCTGGGGACAGAGAGAGTCCTGTAATGAAGACTTTCTGAAAGGAGAGATGGCCTATGGCGACCAACTGCAGGTCAATGTGAGGGGTTGAAGCACCTGCCCCATTCTCTATTCCCTTCCATCTCAAGGTGGTGGTAACCATGCACAGAAAGAAGTTGTGGCCTCCCATAGAGGACAGAGCACAGCACAGAAAAAATGAGGAATGGTAGGATTCATAGGGACAAATATAAATGGTCACTTGCCAGCCTCCTTCATTTGTTGAGCAAGTATTTATCGATGGCCTTTACAGCTAACATGCTCTGTATCCCCCTAAATGAGCTAGTTTCTCAAGCTACAGTGACAGGCCAGGCAGAAAGCTCTTTTCTCAGCAAGCTTACATTACATTACACTAGAGCATTCAGGTCAAAGTAGGTGTGAGGAAGAAGGGAAGAGAAGACCATGTAAAAGTGTAGAGAATACGCTCTTTTAGGTAGGAAGTCACAGTTGAGGAGACACGTCAGAAAGCTAAGAGGCTGAGCCAGGCATGGGAGTCAGCAAAGCTTCAGTGTAGTGTAACAACTAGTAACAGCCACTAGTAACTCAACCTCTGACCTGAATCAGACAGATGACAAGTGCTGGATAATTGTTCATATTTAATAATTTTTTAGTTTGGTCATATGGAACCATAAGAGACTAGATACTAAGTAAACACACCATGGTTTAATAGGGACCAATGAAAAAACAAATTTGAAGTCAAATGTTAGTGTGTGACACTAGATGTTCGTGTGTGTGTGTGTGTGTGTGTGTGTGTGTGTGTGTGTGAAGGAAGGAGGTCAATGCTGTGTCTTTCTATGTGGCTAGCTATCTCAGCTACACAGGTTGGTGAGAAAGCTCCAAAAATCTGTCTGTCTTCTTCCCTAGTGCTTTGGTTACTTACATGAGCTCCTACAGCCAGCTTTGGGGTGCTGGGAACCTTCACTAAAGCTCTCATGTCTGTACAGCAATCCCTTGACCCAGGGGAACCAGCTCACCTGCCTCAGAGTAAAATATTCTGTTGTTGGTAACATTCAAATGATTCCTAAACCTGTTTCAAACAGCTCATACGGAAGCACGTGTGGGAAACAATTGATCACTCTTGACCAGCCATGTCTTTGCTTGCTTGGTTCTAACTAGAGCTGTGGGCATTCTGGGGGCCATCACAGAACTTGTTACACTTGTAACACTTGTAATACTTGTTACACTTGTAATACTTGTTACACTTGTAATACTTGCTACACTTGTAATACTTGTTCACTATTAGTTAAATATGGACAAATGCCAATGCTTATGGTAATTTTAAATATATCATTCAAAAGACTCCACGTAAGGTCTGTAAAAAAAACCCAACAGTTGTGAAGTCTATGGTCATAGGAAGGCTACCTGTTCCCTATCCCCTCACTGCAATGGAAATCTGCGCTTCGACTGTGGCAGAGTCTATACGTTGCCTAGAGCCCACAAGACTTGTCTCAAGAAGGGTGAGCTAGCATAACCTTTTATTCACCACAACCCTGTTTCCTCTTTTTTAGCTACTCAGTGCAAACACGGTGCTGTGTATGATACCTGTGGCCCGGGCTGTGTGAAGACCTGTGACAACTGGAATGAGATTGGCCCATGCAATAAGCCATGCATCGCAGGATGCCACTGCCCAGCAAACTTGGTCCTTCATAAGGGAAGATGCATCAAGCCAGTCCTCTGTCCCCAGCGATGACCTTTGTTCCAGTCCGTAAGACTTTGAAATCTAGTGTCTTTGACACTGACGTGGAAGAGCCAATGAAGGACTGTAGTGTTTGTGTGCCCGATTCCACAAATACACAGAGTATATATGTGTGTAAATATATATAGATATATAGATATATTCAAAACATTTCATCATTTATATAAACTATAGGTGGATTATTATATGTATATTTTTTGCTATAAGACATGTATTATTTCTAGAATCCTAATATCTAAGCCATTGGATGCATCATATAAATATACAGGTGCTTTTAATTTAATAAGGTGGCATGCAGACCTATCAGGTGTCTTTCACATTGCAATCGTGTCATTCTGAGGACGTTTCCTGAGAGCCCTCATGCCTGCCTGCATTAATTTAAGAACTGAGTCAGGATCTTTGAGTGGGATGGTTTTTGAAGAAGGATACATTGTCTAGGGGCATTTCATGTTTCCAAAGACTGGATTGTATGTCAGAGAAAAACGATTGGGGGCAGGCCCTAACGAGTGCAAACCCAGGGGGAGGCTCTCAGACCTCATTGGGTCATAGCTGGACATTGTTTCCAAAACTGGACAGTTGCCAAGAAATATGTATTCTTTTTCACTAGGGTATTGCCAAAAATCCAATTTATTTCCTTTCATTTTTGCATATCCCATGAGTCTCCTCATTATTTATGTGTGTGTGATGGATGTGGCCATTGGTATGTCATGCACTGAAGTCCAAGGGTGTCCGGATGACATTTTATTGAGCATGAGGAGATAGTTGGAAAAATCATTGTGCAATGCATAAGGAAATAGTCATTTCTCTGAAACCCAGAGCAATTTAGGATGGCAAATCCATTCAGTAGCCAGAGGCAATCTCCATTTTGTCACCATCACACGTACAGAGTGACAGCCTTGGCTGTTCTGCACCACCGCTGTCCACTGTCGCTTGTGGACAGTCATGGGTTGCAGGTCTGGGGCAAGAAAGAGGGATTTTTCTGGCTGCTTGTTGAAGCATCATTCCAAAAGAGAATTGTTTCTATATTTGCTCTAATTTACTGATGCTACTAATAGTTATTGGTTCTTGTTTTCTGCTGAATGTGTAAAAATGTCAAAACCCAAAACCAAAAATCACCAAACCCACCAATGTCAAAAAGTAAAACGTTCTGCATTGTAGTCAATAAAGGGCTTAAGATTTAAGCAAATGCATTTTTTTTCTGTCCTGATGTGCTGCGCTGTATTCTGTAAATTAGCTAAATTAACTCTGGTTGTTTCATTTAAATAATTTTACTTAGGTATCACTTATATGGCCTATATCAGCTTTCTTTTAAAAGAAACCACATTTTGAATAGATAATAGAAAGTAGTGAAAATTTGTTAAAGCACTCTCCTTGTATACCAAAGGCACATATGTTGATCTTACATACATTGCTGCCACTTGAGGTGTTAATTTGCATCTCTCCCCCCGGAGTACTTCTTGTGTGTGAGTCTGTGCACAGTTAATCTCAGTGTCATGTGACTGATGGCACCAGGGCATCTGGCCCTATCGCTGCTGGCTGTTGTACTCTGTTCCTGACCTGCCCACAGCCCCTACTGTATGCAGCCTGACTCGGTCCAGGACTTAATGCAGTGACGCACTTTAATGTGTGTGGGGTTTGTTGTCTGTTACCCGGGAAACGCTGTTTCAGCACCTAGGCCACACTCCTGCTTATCTGGACCACAGCTGCATTGTGTCATGAGCAGGGTGGAGATTCACAGACCCGAACACTTCTACCTCTCTGGCCAACCTTGTCACTAAGGACCCAAGAAACCCGTAAACGGTAATCTGGGGTGCTGAAGTTTTCAAACATGTCAGACGATGTATATTGTACTTTCAGACATGGAGGATGGAGTGAGTTCTCCTGCTGGAAACTGAGTGGCTTCCTTCAGGTTGAAGTTAAGCCCTTTTCTAGGTCACTCTGGGTTTTTCCTTCATGAAAGCAGGTTGCTGAAAGAAAGCGATACACGAGGGAAAACTGGGGGCAGTTATTTAGTGCTTGTGATTCATTCCCGGACTGAGTAACTTACCCACCAAGGCTAACCGACCTCTTTCCCAACACTCTAATCATGGCCAGCTGTGGTAGAAAAATGAAGAAGGCTCTTTAATACGGACCAACTTCGTCATTTTGGGTAGTTTGATGTGATGTTTGTGTGACATCTTCAGGAATTAGTTTAACTCCTGTACAATTTAAAAAATTAATCTAAGAAGGCAGTGGGATCAGATAGAGAAAAGGATTTTTCAATAGGCTTATGAATCAGATACCTGTCTAATGGGAGAAGCTGAACTCGGGAGAGTTAGTTATATCTGCATACTCTAGTTTAGCCATCACTAACGTTTACCAAGTACTCACTAACAGAAGGCCTGCCTTATTTAGATGGATATTCTCAAACCCAAATGCCAAAGTTTGATGGTATAAAATAAAAGTGTCCTGCTTCCTTCTTGAGTGCTCCATCCAGTGGGCAGGGAGAGCAGGCCCATGGTAAGGAAAGAGGTTAAGCATGGGTCAAAACTGCTCTATCTGTGCATGCAGAATTCTTTATTGTGCTATTAGCTGTGGAGACTGAGTCTGATGGAAACTCACCACCCGTTGATGAAGTTCAAACACAGCTCTGATTCTAGTTGGGGCTTAGGTTATACTTTTCCTCTTTCTTTTAAGACGATTGTACATTCCTAACTAAATGTCTGGACTAAGAATTAAAGGCTCTTTAACATGACTGATGGTGATTCTTACCAAAACAGCAGCATGCTGGGAATCTCCAGCTCTTCAAGTTCAAGGCCCCTCCCTGTCCTAACTTGCTGATTGCACATAGGATGCTAAAAACTCTTCCCAGCACACACAGGAAAGACACAGTGGTTGGCACCTCCCCACCCCCACCGACCTTGAGTAGGAATACACCACTCTGACAGGAAAGGCTTATGAAATACTTCAGACACACAGAAGGGATCAACAATCACGCTGCAAGCATCCGTGAATACATTACTGTAATTAACTGGCAGGGTCAGTAAAGTTTTCTTGAATAAATAAATAAAACCGGATGGATACCAGCCCCATGCTGGCGACAGCTCTGTGTGGAATCCGTTGACTTTGTGCTTTGTGGAACTCCCATCCTCGCTCACGTTCGCCTGGATCTGAGAGGCAAGAGCGTGTGCTCTGGGAAGCACTTAATGGCCTTGGGGGACAAGCACCAGGACATTTTAATTAACAGTCTCCTCCCAAAGTAACTCTCGGGAGCAAAGAAAAGCAGATTCTGGTTCTAAAGCCTTCCACGCAAACCTTGTGGGGAATCTAAGATTTCAGTTCTGAGAAAAGGACAACCTTCAGCTGGCTGGGAGGAGTGGCTGGAAGAGACACCACTGCTGGTCATGATGCTGTCCCTGACCTCGGCCCCGCAGACTTGTGTCTCTGTGAGTTTAACCACAGCTGAATGACACGAACACACGTGAGAGCCATCCTCTTGGTGGGTTCCTCGGGTGTTACTTTGAGCAAGCTAAGTTTGAAAGGTGAAGGAGCGGGAGATGGAAGGGGAAGTTTTAGTTAGATAGGTAGGGAGAATGTTCCAGACAGATGGAAAGAAGTTATTGAGACAGCAAGCAGCTTTGAACCTCCCGTGGCTGTGCCACAGACAGAGTCACTAAGAGAAGAGTGCACAGGTGTGTGGAGGTATGGCAGAGAAGGTACCAGGCAGCTGGAGCTAGAAGGGCACCCCAGTCATCCTAAGTGTCCTTGGGGAAAACTCTAAGGTGGGACTAACTAGCCGAACTCTCTATGTTATGGTACAGAGAACCACAGTCCTGTATGTCGTGGATAAGTAGTCAAGATTGTTTGCAGCTACAATGAACATCTTTAGACTTCTCAGGTCTTTTCAGCTGCCTGAGACTTGAAGGAGTGACCTGCCGTTCTCTCGCTGGGCCTGCACAGTACAGATCTGAGGTGGAACTCTACAAGCAAAGAGGAAGCCTGCCTGGGCCTTGGTCTCAGGGAGACTGCTGATAGTGCAGTAGAAGTAGGGTTCAGTCCAAAAGAACTCATTATCTTCTTTCGGGATTTTCTCTGGGCCCCAGAACTGGTAGGAAGGAGGCAGAGGACCAACTGATTGGTGACTAGGAGAGTCTCTGGCTTGAGGGAGTGAGTGGAGGAGGTGCCATTTTATCAGGGAAGCAGTAGAAAATTGATAGTCATTTCCTTCCTTCCTCCCTCCCTCCCTCCCGCCTTTCTTCCTTTCTTTCTCCCTTCCTTTCTTTTTTTTCTGAAACAAAGTTTTTCTGTTTTTCTGGCCTTGGCCATTCTGGAACATGCTCTGTAAACCAGGCTGGCCTTGAATTCATAGAGATCTGCCTGTCTCTGGCTCCTGAATTTCTATTATCAATCAGAAGGTTCTAATAGGTGATGCCCATTAATTAAATGGTCATCGTGTACATTAGGATGGAGATGATGTCTTTCTGTAAGCAATACACTCAAATGACTATGGAAACCAGAGGAATTCACAGCTGCCACCAACCCGCACCCCCAAGCTTTTGGTACCCTAGGGCCTAAGGCCTAGAGGTGGGGCGAAACTGTCCAGCTGGGAGACCAGTCACTCACCTCTTCATCCAATCCGTTCGGGCGGGGTCTGTCACTCACACACTTTTCTAAAGGGAATTCTCCACTCATTATGTATTCTGATTCTGTAACTTGAAAACAGTCCGACTGGGGAAACTTTCTACTAATCCTTTTTGCTCCCTTCACTTTTTTCTTTTTTTCCGAGACAAGGTTTCTCTGTAGCTTTGGTGCCTGTCCCGGAACTAGCTCTTGTAGACCAGGCTGGTCTCGAACCCCCAGAAATCCCCCTGCCTCTGCCTCCCGAGTGCTGGGATTAAAGGCGTGCGCCACCACCGCCCGGCTGCTCCCTTCACTTGTTCTCAGTGCTGAATGCCTGAGAAAAGGAAACAGGAGTTGGAAGGAAAAAGGAGTGGATGACAGGTTTCTCCACAGCTTCTGTCACCACAACACACCCTAAGCTTCAGGGAGAGTTTGGGATGGACCACGGGATCATCCAGCCAAAATTCTCCCTTCTGTTGTTGAGGGGATGATATTTGAGGATGTAGTTCCAGTAGAGCCATTCAGCCTCAGCAATTCATCTGCACAGCTGTCCCGAGTCCCTCACTTTCTGAACTGTGATGGGGAGGGTCTTCCCAATGGCTTGGGAGAATGTGGGCATCCCACAGAGGGGTCCTTGCAGGTGAATATAGAGTGCAAACAGGGCCTGGCTTGCCCTTTGAAATCCCAGTACCTTCTCTTTGTTTTTCCTAAGTTTGATTTAAATGACCAGGTTCTTTAGGTTAGAAAATAAAGGTAGGTAGGTGTGTGTGTGTGTGTGTGTGTGTGTGTGTGTGTGTGTGAGAGAGAGAGAGAGAGAGAGAGAGAGAGACAGACACTCTGGAGAAACTTGGTGTCAGCCTGGGGGCACAGCTCCTGTTCTGCAGGCTCCAGAGATCACCAGGAATCCATAACATCTCCCTTTAGTTTGAGAATAACAAAGAAAGACAGCAAAAGATGGAAGATTTTCTTTTTTTACGTCAGAATTCTCATGAAATTATGTTTCTTTTCTTTTAGTTTTCTTTGTGAATAACTATACAAGTCTCAGGGAATAATATGGTGCAACCCATTTTAACTTTTGATCTTAAAACAGATGATAATAAAATAATTCACAAATTTGAGGAATTTTACCTTCCCTTAGATTCCAATTCTTATTTAGCCTCTTTTCTTGAAAGTAGATTTTATTATTTAAAATTGTTTCTAAGTGCATGTACTTTCATTGCAATTTTCCAAAAGAGAAATTGTTTTGTTTTGTTTTTAAATTGGATTCAGGACTTATCATTTGTATGACCAGTTTATTTGAATTATCTTTTTTTTTTCAGGACAAGAATATTGAAATGTTTCTCTAACTAATATATATGCATGTTGTAATTTAGAAAAAATGAGAAAAATGAGAAAAAGATACCATGTGACAGAACTCAGGTGGAGGTTTTTTGTTTTTTTTTTTTAAATTCGGGGAAGTGAATGGGAAAGGGGGAAGGGGAGACCTGTCTCTGGGGATAGAAGAGGAAAGAGGAGAAAGGGAGAGAGAGAGAGAGAGAGAGAGAGAGAGAGAGAGAGAGAGAGAGAGAGAGAGATGCGCTAAGGGAGGGAAGAAGAGAGGAAATGCAAGAGGGGGAGGGAGGAAGAGGGAGAGAGAGCCAGAGGAGGACAGGGCCCTTTTATAAGGGAACACAGTGAATGTGCACAGGAGGTGCTCTTAGTGACTGCAGCTGAGGACATGGCCTGTCAGAACCCCAATAGGCCAGTACAGATGCCTGAATGCTAATATTCCTCCTTTTTATTTATTATAAAATGGCGAGGAGTTAGAAATGGGTAGCAGGTGAGGCGGGGGATGAGGAAGATGCATTCTCAAGGCTATTTCCTGCTGACTTGGGGGAGTCGTTCATCTTTGGGGGGCCTGGGAAGCTTGGATGCTGGCCACATCCTTGAGTAGATGACTGTTTCACTTCACTGTCTAGGCTCTGTAGAACTGTCAGGTGATGCTTGGACCTGGCAAAATGCTGTTCGAGGAAGATCCAAGTCTACTCCCTAGGGCTTACAGCACCTGATCCTTTCCCATCACCACAGTGTCACCAGGACATGTTTGATAGTCTTGGGCCTCCAGCTTGTGGCCTATAGCTGGTCTTCCTGCAACAATAGCTGATTAGGAGGGGTCAGCAGGTCTAAAAATCATCCCAATGGGAGCAAGGAGGTATAGACCATGGCACAGTTCCCATGAACGAGGCAGAGAAGTGAGAACCAAGGGTCTGCAATTCCTAGTGTCCCAGGAATCAGAGAGGGTAAATTTCCAGAGAGGCGTAGGCAATTCAGTGGGTTGTCACACAAAGGGCGGGTGACCAAGGGCTCTGAGTCTGAGAGATACAGTCACCTGGTACCAGGACTTTGAGAAAAGCCAGAAGGTAAGGAGAAAACTGGGCTCAAGAAAGGAAGCCTCACATTCAAGGGAATGGTCAGAGGTGGGTAGCCCCCGTTAACAATATAGAATGGAAGGCAAAGCCACCAGTGAACAGAAAAGCAGATTTGTTGCAATGGAAAAGAGCAGATCTGTTGAGGGTGGAGCAGGTGGGCAGGGCCCCAGCATGAAGTGGGTAACTTTGGGTGAGCTCTGCCACTGAGCAAACATGCCGCATGCAACAGAGATCAGGATGGCTGGCAGGATGTTGCTAACTAAGGTCCTGTAAAATATCAGGATATAGAATGCCAGGAAGCAGATTTTTGGTAGGCTTATTCCCATGAATGAGGCAGAATGAGGTTCAATGGCTTTTTAATCAAGCGAGGATCAGGAGAAAGGCATAAATTGCCCAGTGATCTGTCAATCAAGGGGCAGGAACTGAAGGACTCAAGGGTCCAAGAAATAAAGCTGGCACAGGCAGCCCAGTGGGTACTCACGCAAAGGGTGGGGGCCAACGGCTCTGAACCTGAAGGAGCCGTGGTTGTCTGGTCCTGGGGCTTATAATGAAGCCCAAATGAGAGAAACCATGCTCAAGAGACAGGTAAGTCTTCACTCGTGAAATAGCCAAAGGTGGGGAAAGGGACGTGGCTCACCAATCATGATAGACGAAGGGACCCAGTGACCCAGAGAAGTGAGGTTGTCAAACATGGACAGAGTTCTAGGATGCTGGTGTGCCTTAAACTGCCTGTGGACAGGAAATAAATGCCAGAGGAGCCTTTCCCGGTCAGGGAACCAGTGTTGTAATTTAGAAAAAGCAGTGTGCGAGAAAAAGACGCCATGCCACAGAGCTCAGGTGGAGGGTTTTGTTATTGGAGGAAAGTAAAGGAGGAAAGGGGGAAGAGGAGAGTGGAGACCAGCTTCTGGGGATAGAAGAGCAGAGAGGGAGAGAGACAGACAGACAGACACAGAGAAGAAGGGAGGGATGGGAGGTGGGCAGGGCCCTTTTAAAAGGGCATCTAGTGAATGTGCACAGGAGGTGCTCTTAGTGGCTACAGCTGAGGATGTAAACCCCGAGGTCAGGCCAGGACAGAAGCTTGAATACGAACACGTTACCTGTCCCACATAATACAGCATTTGCCATTTTTATATCTGTCAAGCATGCAATATCATCCGTCCATTTCTGCTCTTCCATACATAATACCATGATATGTTTTTACTATGAAATGAAGCCAGACAGGAGCCTGGGTGCCCAAGCAGCTGAGACGCACTGATACAGCCACACAGATGTTCTGTGTCAGCCTGAGAGGGGCTATGACAGACATGGCTTTATCTACGTCACCATCGAGCCACGGGAAGGCAATGAAAAGTAGTTCTGAGTCTCTGATCCTACGTCCTCCATGGTCTGATCCATATCATGCCTGCTACGACTCATGTGAGCAGGGCCCCAAAGGCTAAGATGTAGGCTCTGCCCTCCATCAAAGCAGTGCACTAGCCTGATGGGGAGTGAGGTGCCCTTCCAGCGGGTTTGGCCTTCTTCCTGAAGTGAGGGAACGAATATTGGAAATGTGCGAGCCAAGTTTGACTAGATGTCTGGCTCTTGGGCACTGAGCAGGTGGGCAGGTCATTATCTTCGGCTTGCACATGCATGCAATGAAGTTACTACTGGTTATCTAGGAATCTTACGGAGTTGGCCTTACTCTGAGTAGAAAGTGAGCCCCCCATAGAGACCGACTTCCCTCACAGACAAGAGGATCTTAGTGTTTCCAGAAGAGACCAGCAAGTAGAATACAACGTCCGGGGCCAACACTAATTCTGTCACTGGAAGAAACAGTCATGGTGCAGCTTCTAGAGAACTGCTCACAAAGGTAGAATAATTTTTTTACTTTGTTTTGTTTTAGTTTGAGTTTGGTTTCTTTTAGAGAGTCCTGGAACTCATTCTGTAGATCAGGCTGGCCTTGAACTCACAGAGATCCTCCTGCCTCTGCCTTCTGAAGGCTGGGATTAAAGGCTTGCACCACCACTGCCCAGATAGGAGTGTTTTTCACTTCAGCTGTTAGATTGTGCTTCCTGTCTCTCAGTGCCCTTCCTGGACCTCTCCACACGGCCTTCCCTTTGCTGTTCTTCTCCTCAGAAGGAGTCTCCAGGGTTTTCCTCCATCCTCTACTGCACCACTTCCAAGCTGCTCTCCCTCTTGGCAGCAAATTAGGCTTCAGTTCTTTTCTGACATTTTGTTAAAAACATTGTTTTGTTAAAATACACCCTCTTCTTCAAGAGCCATTTGCTGGCAATCTATTTGAGGTCTTAGGAGGTCTCTACGTTATCAGAATAAAGTACCACGGTTTTTGTTTTCTTGTGTCTTCAACATTTAACATCTTTAACCAGTGCTTCAGTTTAATCTGGGCATTTAGATGATGCATACAGGAAAGGGAACTATTAAGAGGTCTGGTAAACCTGTAGTAGCTCCCAGCAATGCAGACTTGGTATGTGTACCACCCCGTGGACCAGCATTAATGGCAGGATCTGCTTGCTGTGGACCCTTTGAGACTCATCCGACAGTCAAAACTCCACTCTGAGGAGAAAGGTCTAGAATTCACAGAAAAGAAAGTATTATTCAGCTCTGCTTTCTCTTGCTTCTGACCCACATCCCATTTTTTATGTCACATGACCTCAGTTTTTCCCTGCAGGAAAATGAGTGAATATTAAAAGCTTCTCCTGATAATGTTCCCGGATGAGATGTCAGAGATAGGCCATCAAAGAGCAGCTTGGTGACATCCATTGTGCTGTGCATTTTAAGATATAATGGCAGGAAATAGTATTTCAGGACGGGGAGAATACAGGCTGAAGTTTGGGTTTTGAACTGCACTGAAAGCCTCAATTTGTGAAAATGTTACTCTCTCAAGTGGAGGTGATCATATTGGAGGTGATAAAATGTTGAAGTGGTTGTGACTAGTGGGAGATTGGACATCTTTGTGACTTTGTGGAGGGTGGGACCCCAGAGCCTTTCTCTTTTCCTTTCTGGACACACAGTGAGCTGCTATATCCTCTGCCAGGAGAGCGATTTCCATCAGACCCAAAACAACAGAGCTTGGAGGCTCCAGCCTCCTAACTGACAGACCCAAATAAGCATTTTCCTTTAAAAGTTAATTATTTGAAATATTTTATCATGGTCACAGTAAGGTAGTGATATATAAAATGTATTTGCCCTTCCAAGGTAAAGTGGCCTATCTTACATCCTGATTCTTCTCCATTTCAGCTACTGTCAGTGTTCTGTGGTGCGCAGGCTGTGAAGACACTTGCCAGCCCCATAGAGGGCCCTTGTGCTCCTGTCAAGATCTGCGTAGGAGAGAGCCCGTCCTGTGTGCTGTGCTTTGCTGGGTACTTGACTGCAGGAGGACCTGACTTAGAGGGTCCCTCACCACCACCCGTTCTGCATCAATAGTGCCATTTTGAAAAGCAAAACAAGATGAAGCACACACATACACGTATGACAGCAAATTCACTACCAGGGGTTCTTTGGATAGAATTTTATGTTCCATTTGACCTTTTGTTTGAGACACAGAAATTCATGAACGTAAGAATGTAGTGAAATAGCTCAAGCTGCTTGTCAAATTGCAGAGTGGAAACCTCAGCTTACTACAAATTGGTCTAATTACGCCTTATTAAAATTGGTACCCTACGGTGAATTTTTATCCTTCGCATAAAGGATGGCATTTCAGATTTCTGCATACAATGCAGGCAAATCTAATGCTTTTATGGGTGAATATTCCTAATGGGGATAGCAAAGTATGCCTGAAGCACGGGGATGCATAACAGCTCGTGATTGAAGTTTTTATTTGAGCAGATTAAATAGAAAGGAAAACAAAAGCCACGTCCTGCCCCAGCAATGCCTTGAAAGTCAGGGCTCAGGCTAGAACAAGATGGGGGACTGTAAGGAGAGCTGCGAAAGCTCGGAGGCCACAGTGCTCATTCTCCCTGCATTCCTCCTCCCAACAGCTTTTAATTCACTTTTCAGTCTCCTTCTCTGACAGCTCAGAAGGGAGCTTAGCCAATGGGAAAGGCTTCCAGCAGATATGTCTTGTGTACGTGGACGGTGGCCATGCTGACCTTACGCCAGCTTTCATGCTGATATGACTGTGCTCTGCTGTGAGAACACAAAGCCATTGGAGCTAGAACACCGTGAGGAGAGAGAAACGCATCACCTTTTAGCAGAGAACACTGATCCCTTCCGCTGCTGGTGTGTTGCATTCCTCTCCTTTTGTGGTGCAGGAAGGATCACCTGCGAAGGGAGTGGGAGATGGAGAGGCCACCTTGTTGCTGGAGCCAGTGAGAGTAGGGTCCCAACTATTTGCCAATAAAGGGACCTTTGAATATGAGTAGCCTGTTTTACACACTGGTTCTGAACCCCAGACTCAGTATATCTGACAGCCTCTTTGCCACCTGGAAATGTGTGTGTGTGTGTGTGTGTGTGTGTGTGTGTACTTTTGTGTGTGTGAGTTTTTTTTGTGTGTGTGTTTGTGTGTGTGTGTGTGTGTGTGTGTGTAGGGGTTGAATCACAAGGTCCCACATGTGTTAGGCCAGCACTGTACCACTGGGCATACATCAGCCCTTTACTTGAAGCTAATGAACATCTCAGACATTCATGTTCATAAGAAGAATGTGATATTCTTGGAGTTTGTGTTTCCTTTTGGAAGGGAACCCAAGGAACAATGGACAGACACTAGGAGGAGTGAAATGGGAAGTGATACGTGCAATCTGGAAGTGTATGATTACACTGGTAAGTTCAGTATCCCTGGAATGTATATGGGGATTGGGTCTGGTGGGTTCACACTCTTTAAAGAGCTGGGCTGGTAGCATTATCCATCTATTACCAAACTTTCACTTAAATAACCTCTGAGGGATTAACTTCCTGGGTCTTACACAGTTCTACATGTATTTGAATAGCTAACTAGTATCTGGAAAGGAAAGGGTCTTATAGAGTGGCCACAAAGCTCTCATGTGGGGGATAAGAAACGGAAGCTCTGGAGGTAACTGGATGCCCATACCCATGGAGCCAGTTGCCACGGCAACTGTTGGAAGAAAAGGTCTTGTGAGGAGATATGAGAGCTAGCAATATCTAAGAGTCATCCTTGACTGTGCTTTATCACTACCCCACATTCCAGTCATGTGTAAATTATTAGGAGTGTAATTTTTAAAATATACCAGTGATGGCCACTACTGAATGAGAACTTAATGGAATTTAGATTCACCATGGAAATAAACCTCTGGATATATCTGTGAGGGATTGTCTAAATAATGATAGGTGGGAAGTGCCACTTTAAATGTGGTTGGTACCAGTCTATGTGCTGAGATTCCTAAATGAATAAAGGAGAAAACATACAAATATTCACCATTCTGTGACTAGTTGCCTCCTGCTCTTGCCAACATACCTTCCCAGCCATGATGGCCTGTGTGAATTTTTCTTTGGGTGGCTAGCTTACAAAAAAATGTTACAGAGACTTATTATTAATTATAAAAACCTGGCCTATAGTTTAGGCTTGTCCTACTAGCTCTTATAACTTAAATTAATTCATCTATATTATTCATGGCTTTTACCTCGCTTCCATCTTATACCTCCTGTTTCCTCCCCATCTCCTTGCATCTCTACTGTGCCTGGATTCATCTCTTCTCTCTCTGTCCAGACCTGCCTAACCTCTTCCTGCCTAGCTATTGGCTATTCAGCTCTTTATTAAGCTAATCAGAAGGTGCATTGGCAAAGACACATCTTCACAGTGTACAAAAAGATTATTCCATAACATTTCCCTCTTTTTGTCTATATAAAAAGAAACATTTTTAACTCTAACATAACAAAACTATAAACCATAAGGACAATTATCAAATAAGAATTATATTCACAATGCCCAGTCCTTTTGCATTAGAGAAATTCAGAGAAAATATTCCATTATCTATTTTTTTCTTTGTGAGTCCAAAATTTATAACCAATTTACTTTTTATACTACTTTTTATCAACACCCCAGACTATATTTTTAGACCTCAAATATTTTTTAGAAAAACAATTTAAGCTTTTATGTCTCTAAGCCTTATACATTTTAAAGCTCTTTTGTGAGTTTCTCTTTTGAATTTGGTAACAAAGAAAACTGTAGCTAAGACTATCTCATCTTCAACTCTCTCAAAGACCCAAGAAGGATATAATATTACTTGAGTAAATAGGAAGTGCAGAGCAAGCAACTTCCAAAACGATAGAAATGACAGAAATGGCTAGCTGCCTGAACAGTCACTCAAGATTTCTCTATAATGTTTGGGGCATTCATCTTTGGGCTATATGCCTAGAATACCTGATAGACTTTTCTGTGAATCAGGCGATTTTGGAGGAATGTCCTACTCTGTCTTGGCAAAGTTTGGCAGTAACTTTTTTGTGTCCTGCTTGTCATACTGTCAGTAGTCAAGGCAAGGGCAGTTTCTTGCCAAAATTGCTAACTATTGCCACAAAGGCAACAAACTCCATATGGAATTTCTCTGATGCCCATTATCCTTTTTTGAAGATTGGTGCTGCCAGGAGCAGATGTGTCTCACTATCATGAAAAGCCTTATGTTATTAAAATATTTTAAAAGTCATATTCTGTAGGTTTTTTGAAGTGTTTGAAGATCACCTATCTAAAATATACCTTTGTATGATCTTGAAAACATACCTAACATGGTTATAAATGTGATTATTATAGATAAATATTAACTTGAACTTATTATCCTAAATTGCTTTCAAAGATAAAATTTTACATTACCTTTTTAAATGAGCTGAATAGGTACAATACCTTAGACAAGAATAGAGACATATATATATATATATATATATATATATATATAACAAAAATAAACTTCAATTTGTATCAGCCTACAAAAATGATTACTCAAAAGTAGTTTCAAAAATCTCTTTTATCCCATCATTTCTATATTATATCCCTCTTTTTTCCCTTCAAAAAGAGATCCATGAATCTAATAAATGTCCTTTGTCCAGATTTTTTTCTGCCCATGGTCAATAACAACTTGTCATAAATACCTCTAGACAATTACAAACATTTATAACCCATCATATGACTGAAAACCATACACCCTGTCCTTTGGGAATATGGGCATCATATTCTGTAGACTATTTTCTGTTGTCTTGGGGTAATGGCATCTTTAGGGAACATGAGAAAATTGAGATAATGGTCAAGTCCTGGAAAAACCTGCCATAACAATTGTTTTCTGGTCTCTGTACAATGGGAAAACGTAAGACTTATCTGTAGTCCTAGCAAGAGTAGTCTGTGAGGCTGGACCATCTCAGTCAGCAGCCTTGAAGCTGTTCTCAGTATAGAACTCTGAGGAAAGTGTAGCAGAGGCACCCAGAGAGGCTGGATCATCTGGGCTACACACTATCATTTGGTGCAGGAAGTCCTTCTGTGTATGCGTTGCTTTTATTGGTTAATGAATAAAGAAGCTGCTTTCAGCCAATGGTTTAACAGAATATAGCCAGGCTCGAAAAGATATATAGAGAAAGTAGACAAAGTCTACTATCTATACCCATTTTTTTTCTTTTTTAAGCCTATATGCATTTTTTAAACACATTGTAACCTGTTAGAGGGGTTTTTTTTCTGCCTAGATCTGTTTTTACTGAATACTTCAGTGTTCTATGAATGTAAGACAAGTCTTAAACTGCCATGTCAGCCAGCATGTGATCAGCTTAGCACATTGTGCTTGTACATGACACCAGAAGCTGACTACTGTCCACAAGCAGCAGGCAGTAGTGGCACCTCTGTATGCCAAGCACCTGGCTGCCGAAGAGACTGTAGGCCTAGGAACTCCTATCTGGCTCTTTGTCCAGAACTTTTCTTAGCTTTCTCAGGCTTTGGGTTAGGATAGTCTAGCCCCCACATGGGCTGTCATATATAGATGGGTTTTTTTCCTTTGGGCCACCAGCTCAAAGAAACAACACAGAGATTTATTATTAATTATGAAAGCTTGGCCTTTAGCCTAGGCTTGTCCCACTAGCTCTTGTAACTTAAACTAACCAATTTATATTAATTTATATTTTGCCTCATGGTTTGGGAATTGTAAGCCAATACAAACCCTTTCTGTTTAAACTGCTTTTGTCCATCTTCTGTCACAATAAAATGAGCAACTGAGACAGTGTCTCTGAATCTGGTCACCTCTCGCCATCCCCATAGCCACCATCAGACCATGTATCTCGCCTCTCTGCAGTATGGTAATGGTGTCCTGATGAGGCTCTCATTTCTGTCATTGCTTCCTTTCCTTTCCCTCTTCCCACTACAAAACTCAGCCAGGCTAATCCTGTAAAACTCCTTTCATGGTATGACCCTCCTGTTATCAAAACCCAAAGCCCAGTTTCTCACATTTGATATAAAATCCCAGGTCCCTTCCAAGAACTAGTAAAGCTTGACTTCCTCAGTACTTTCCTCCCTTTCTCATATAAATATTGATATCTGCTCCCAAATTCATATTAAAATATTAAAACTTAATATCCCTGAAAACATATACATACAAGTGCCATTATGCTCTGCGACAATGATCTTTTATCCTGTTACTTGTATTATTTTTAAGAAAATGCTGATTGGCCAGTAGCCAGACAGGAAGTAGAGGTGGGACAAAGAGAATTCTGGGAAGAGGGAAGTTTCAGTCTACAATCATGACCCAGATGCAGAGGATGCAAGATGTTACTGCCTTGCCCAAAAGGTACCAAGCCATGTGGCTAACACAGACAAGAACTGTGGACTAATATAAGTTATAAGAATTAGTAAGCAGTCTGAGCTACTAGGCCAATCAGTTTAATATTAGTGTAGACCTTTGTGAGATTTATTTGAGACTAAATGCCTGTGGGACCAAGCAGAACAGAAAACCTCTGTCAGCACCATTATATAACATGAGTAGGTTCTATTTATATGCGAAATGAGTGGGTTCTATTTATATATTTAAAAATACATATTATATATTCCATGAATAGATAGATAGATAGATAGATAGATAGATAGATAGATAGATAGATAGATGATAGATAATTGGGAGAGAGCAAGGGAATATATTAGAGTATATTAGAGGGATTGAAGGGAAGGAAGGGAAAGAGGAAATGATATAATTATAATATCAATATATGTGTGTATGTATATATGTATGTATGTATGTATAACAGTAACAACAAAACCCTTAATATTAAGGGGTTGGAAAGATAGCTCAGTGGCAAAGAGCACTGGTTGCTCTTTCAGAGGACTTTAGCTTAATTTTGATCCCCACATGGCGACTCACAACTGTCTCTTACTCCAGTTCTAGGGGATCTGTGTTGGTTTGAAAGAAAATAGTCCCCAAAGGGAGTGGCACTATTAGGAGGTGTGTCTTTGTTGCAGTAGGTGTGGCCTTGTTGGAGGAAGTGTATGATTATGGGGGTGGGCTTTGAGGTCTCCTATACTCAAGCTACTCCCTGTAAGACAGACTATTTCCAACTGCCTGCAAGTCAAGATGTAGGAATCTCAGCTGTCTTCAGTACCATGTCTGCTTACACATCACAGTGTTACTCCATAATAGTGAACTAAACCTCTGAAAATGTAAGCCACCCAAAAATATTTTTTTCTTCATAATAATTGTCATGGCCATGGTGTCTGTTTACAGCAGCAACAGCAACCTAACTAAGATGGGATACAATACATCCTTCTGGCCTCTACAGGCACACTTTCTATACACTAACAAACATGCAATCAAAGTAGTCATGCACACAAAATAAAAATAAATCTTTTAAAGATTTGAAAAAAATGTAATACTAAAATGTCAAACCTTTAGGTGGTGGTTAGGTCCTGAGAGATTGCCCTCACGAATTTGTTAGTGACTTCTGGAGAGACTGAATGAGAAAGTTTGTCTTTTCTTTTTCTTCTATTATGTGAACACACATCATTTGTTCCCTTAAGAGGACATGGAACTGAAAACATCAACTTGGAAACACAGACCATAATTACCATAAAACAACAAAATATAACAGATCTATTCATTTGCTTTTGTCTTTCCTTTTCTCCAACTAAATATTATTTCATGGCAGTGAAGATTTTGTTTTATTACATGGCATTTCTCCAGTACTCAGAATAGCATCTGACTCACAGTAGATAAAAACAATGTTCAGGGAGGATCCTGCAAAGGGAAGGGGAGCAAATTAATCTAGTTGGTCAGTGTATCAGGTCTTCATGGAGAAGATATCAGCAGGAAAGTGGAGCGTTCCAGAGTTGGCATGTGTCCTAAAAGATGTCATGCTTTGGGTCTCTCTCTCTCTGTCCTTCAGATCCTTTAAGTGCTTATGCTTAGTCCAGGTTGGCCAAGAAGATGCCAGTTGTTGCACATCCTGGCTCAGAGTCCCAAGTCCTCTTCTTCTCCAAGAATCTTGACTGTTAGAGCCATGATGCCAATGAGAGCTTTCTGGAGCACCCCCTCATCCTCATGCAGTGTCTCTCATTACATATGCAGTTCTTCCTTTGGGAGGATCTTGCTCACTTTTCTGAATATAATAAATTTTACTCCGATAGCAGAGAGAGGTAGAATTCAGTACTGATGTTAGAGTTCTGATTCTTGTGCAGAACAGCACTGTCAGGAAAGGGAAAGGCAGACAGGTGCTTTGGCTCCGGGCTTCTGCAGGAGTGATAGAGCAATATGAAAGCCAACTGAGGACAATGACATGCAGGAACCAATTGTGCTCTACTAGATGATGATAAAACACAGCAGACAGTCAAATATGGTCAATTGCTTGTTTTATAAATAGTGGTCCATAGCTACACAACCAGCTTATTATGTACAAATTGTCTGAGGTGACTTTTGTGGTATAAGGACAGAGCTGAGTAGGTGTAATTACACAGTGTGACCCATACAGCCTAAAATATTTACCATCTGGAAATCCACAGATAAAGGGACTGACCACTGGACTAGTGGGAAAAAACTATATGACTGGAATCTAACTGACCCAGACTCTGGTCTATGGTCTATAACTTAAGACATGTTTCTATGAGCAACTGGTCTACCTTCAAAGAGCCGTGTCTTTTTAACTTTGCATATGCGGTATGATCTAGGTTAATAAACACAGATTGATGTTGACTTAGAAATTCCTAGCCTAAAAGAAGATTAACAGTACAAACTGGTTGAAAAACAATAACTGAAAATAGGACCTTGAATTGTGGTGGCAGCATTCTCAGTGTTCTGTGAATAATATAGGGATATAGAGGCAATCAAATGAAGTAAACCATAAGGACCTCCTGAAGGCCAGCTACAACCTGCTGGTGTCATGGAAGACAAAGCCTAAAATAGACTTCTTCAATGTGTCTCCTGCTACACATTATGAGTGAGGAGAAGGATAGCAGCCTCTCTGGCAGCCTTCTCCTAGTCCAGGAAGCTGATGCAGAGCCTATATTGAACCTTAATGTGTGTCTTAATTATTTTTCTCATTTCTGTGTCAAAATATCTGACCAAAGGAGTTTAAGAAAGAAGGGTTATTTTGGCTCACAGTTTGAGGATGAAGAAGTCATGGTTGCAAGAATAAGAGACAGTTACTTGCATTAGCTCTGCCACCGAGAAGCAGGAAGAGATGAATACTGGTGCCCAGTTGGTTTTCTTCTCCATCTCTGCCAGAGAAATAACAGCATCCTTTTTTATCTGATCCACAATTACTTGTTATGACCTACCTCTCTGTTAAAAAGTTTTGTTTATATGCTGGGAAACCAGGCAAAGACACACTATCCCAGAGAGAAGCGTCTTCAATTCTCATGCCTCCTGTGTATGAATAGGAAGGAGGAAGGCCCAGGTACTATATCCCTCAGGTTCCATAGCAGCATATTTCTCTGACATGTTGGATTTTGCTTTGGCAAAACCCCTTTCTTTCTTTCTTTCTTTCTTTCTTTCTTTCTTTCTTTCTTTCTTTCTTTCTTTCTTTCTTTTCTTTTCTTTTCTTTTTTTAATGAGTCTAGATCCTATCCCTTGGAATGGTGCTGTCCACATTTTGTCAGGGTCTTCTCACCTCGGTCTAGAAACTCCCTCCTAGCCATACCCAGAGGTTTATCTTCTAGGTGATTCTAGATGCTGTCAAAGTGACGATTAGTATTAACTCTCATGGTGTATTTACCATACTTGAGGAGGAGGGTAGGTTTCAAGTCACTCCAAGTCGTACAGATGACCTTGAGAAAAACTAAAGCCAGAGCGGGGCAGATGTGGATTGATCCATCTGATGCTACTTGTCCTTTGCTTCTACGGTTATTGTTCAGCTTAGGACTTGGTTTCTCTAGATATACAACTTAACTGATTCTTTTCATTTTGTTATATTCTTTTCTACTCAAAGTGCTCCTATCTACTCTTGGCTAAATCATTAGCCTCCTGCAGCTTGAGAGAGAGCTTAAGATTGGCAGTCAGAAAAAGCCAGATTTCTCCTCCCGGTTCATTATTAACAGCTAACATGACCTTGAAAAAGTTGCTTAATCTTTCTGAACCCCCGTTTCATGGGCTGTAAAATGAAGACAATCCATCCTCATTAAGTCACTGTGAAAATGCTAATGCGATTGGATAACCCCTTCCAGCAGCCCTCCCTGCTTGCCCTTTACCAAAGTGGCTGAACAACTTACAAATTAGATGCTCTGAAGCCAGAGGCAACCTCTGTTGTCATTTCCAAGAGATGAATCCTGGCAGGCTCTGTGCCTGATTTTTTTTTAAGCTTTGCTGACATTTATATATAGAAAATATGGAGGCGTTTATCATCCACTTCTTTTAGAACAAGCTCCCACAGGTCTGAAACTCTTTAAAACAGAAACATATTCAAATGTATATAAAGAGCACAGAAGGATAAAATCCTCATGTGAAGTCAGGGGGAAGACTATGCAATTAGAAGAGGTCATGGCTCAGAATCTGTCGGGTTCCAGCTTTCTTCCTACATGCCCTTGGAATGGTCTCTGCCGAAAGGAGCGCAGAGTGGTCAGAAGTCTTTACTGGATTACATTGAGAATGGCAGAAAAAGGAATATATTATTTTTTATTTGCCAGAAACCTTTTTCTCCTCCAAAATTGTGACTTAGACACCTCCTGTAGGATATCAGCATTCTCTGGACCATGATCATTCTCACTAAGGTATTTGTTTCTATACTTCCAGGTGAGCAAAATGTAGGCTAGAAGGGTGTGTATGCGCTGAAAGCATCCGTGACCACTAGATGGCAAAGCCAGGAATCAAGTCCGTTCACTCAGATGATCTCCCCAGTCACATTGAGTTCACAGTAGTATGCATCTCAGGAAACTGTGTCTTGAGTTCAACCTCCTGTTGTTCCCTGAGACAAGCAGGCCAGGTACACAGAACTGTTTTCATAATATTTTTAAAAGTTCATATAGATCTGCAATGGTTTCAAAATAAAAGGTTTTCTGTTTGTTTTTTTAAAAGACTAGATTTTTAAAAAAGAGAGAATGCAGAATGTCACAGGAGATCGTGAAATAAATAACTGGTACGCCTTATAACCACGCGGAAGGATGAGAGCATGGAAATGCTGCTACCGCTAAAGGCGGGGACAAACAGGCCCCTCCCAAAGCATCGAGACCCACTCTTCCCTCTTTACTGCCTCTTCCAGTTGGAGAGAAAGAAAGGATACCATCCTAAGTTCTCCAGAGTCCTTTTCCAGCTGAGGGACCCAGAGGATGAGATGGGCAGCCATTCAGTGCTGGAGAGCAGCAGCTAAAGGAACACCATCGAGGGCAGTGAGGGTTGTGCAGATGACCTTATAAGACGGGCCTAGAGTTTGGCTTTCTACCAAATTAAAGCACTGGCATTAGAATAGCACAAACTTTGGTGTTTTCCATACTAGAGAGCCTTCTCTAACTAAGTGTGCACCATTGTGAGCACTGGCTATGCCACAAAGGATATTTGGTGCTTCTGTTAGAACCATTCTGCATCTCATTACTTCCTCCCCCAGCTGACTTGGACTCAACAGAATTGAAGAGTCTGTCCAGGCCCAACACAGCAGTGGGAGGTGGGGTACAGAGGAAATAAGAGGCTAAAGTTTTAAGTTAGTATGGACTAGACTTCTTAGTAGGACTTAAGACTCCCAAACGTTTTTAAAGGACAGGTATCTGTTCAATACGCTGACAAAGCAGGTAAAGGGAGAAGCCCATGGAGCTTGCTTAGGGGTCGTTAGGGAAAAGGTCATTCCCTTGTTTTAACCTACCCAGTGCAGTACATTCAATAAACTCATAAATAGTTGCATTGTTTTATTTTTATGTAATTTTTTCTTAAAACATCTTTATTTGGGAACAATTTAAGGTTTAAATAAATTTTTAAAAAATATTATCAGAGAGACCTTGTGCACCCCTTCTACCCAGGTTCTTTTGATGGCTACATTGTGCAGAGGTAGTGTACAACAAAACCAGGGTGCTCATAGTATACACCAGTGGCTGTCTCATTCATGTCTGCATTGTGTAACCATGGGTACAATGATGAGACTGGGGGATTGGATGGGGAGAAGGAGAGGTGTGGATCTGCTGTGGGGTTACTCATTGGCCTGAGTGGAGTGGTTCCTTAGGTTAGCAAGGAGTCTTCCGGGGTTGGGGCTGGAACAAAGCAACAAGACGGGACAGGGATTTAGAAGAGGAGATCTGTGGGATCCACAGAGATGGGAATGGGAAGGGGTAGGGAAGACTGCCACAGGTGTCTTGCTGCAGATCTGGGGATGAGACTGGGGTACTAGATTTGGGGGGACAGAGGGAGAATAGAGACTGTGCAGTTCACCTGTGTTTCTCTGTTTACATGCATTGACTTGGCCATTGTGATGCAATGAACACTGACGTTCAGCTACCTCTGTGACATGTTGACCCTGCGTTCTTTGGGTAAATGCACAGGGTTATATAGCTGTGTCATATTCTAGATATGTTTTTAGTTCTTTGAGGACCCTCCATACTGATTTCCATAGTGTCTGGACTAATTTGCATTCATATCAACATTGTATCAGGGACTCTTTTTGTCTACATCCTCATTAGCACTTGCCATTTTTCTTTTAATGATCGCCATTCTAACTGAGGTGAGAAGCAGATTGAGTGTAGTATTAATTTGCATTTCTTTAATGTCTGTGATGGCGAACATTCTAAGTATGTTTATTATCCATTTTACTTCATCTTTTGAGAACTCTTCATTCATTTTATCAGTCCATGTATTAACTGGGTTGTTTGAAGTCTTATAATCAAAATATTAATTTTCCATCAGGAGCATAGCAAGAAAAATTTTTCTCCCATTTTTAGGTAGTTTCTTCATTTGATTGTTTCCTTTGTTATACAAAAACTTCTAATTTCCTCAAGTCCCATTTGTAAATTTTTAACATTATTTCCTGGCCCACTGAAGTTTTAGTGAGAAAGTCTTTACTTATACTTGCATATTGAAGTATTTTTTTCCTGTCAGCTTTTCCCTATCAGTTTCAGGCCTTAGATTAAAATTTTTGATGAATTTGAGTTTAATTTTGTTGAGAGTGAGACATAATGGTTGATTTTATTCTTTTCCATGTGGACATGCATACTGAATAGTTTTTTGACAACTTGACACAAGTTAGAGTCATCTAGGAAAAGGGAACCTCACTTGAGAAAATAATTCTATCAGATTGGCCTGTAGGAAAAACTGTAGCGGTATTGTCTTAATGACTGATGCTAGAGAGCCCAACCTACTGTGCATGGTGCTACTCTCAACAGTGGTATTGGGCTGTGTAAGAAAGCAGCAAGATGAGTAAGCCAATGAGCAGCATTCCTCCATAGCTTCTGCTTCAGTTTCTGACTCTAGGTTCCTGTCTTGAGTTCCCTTCATGATAGATTGTGATTAGGTGTATAAGTCAGAAAAACTCTTTTTCTCCCCAAGTTGCTTTGACCATGGTGTTTTAATCATGGTGATAGAAAGTAACCAAAACAACATGAGGCTATCTTTTCTTCAATACCTTTGCTTTTCTGTCTCTGTCAAAAATCAAGTGGTTGTAGTTGTTTTTCTATATGGATCTTTTATTCTACCCCACTATTCTTACATGTTTGTTTTTATACCAATAAACTCCTGTTTTTGTTACCGTGATTCTGTAGTATAACTTGAAAGCAGCTATGGTGATATCTTCAATTTTTTTTTTAATTTTTTTTTTTGCTTAGAATTTCTTTGCTGTCTGGAGTCTGTTGTGCTTTCCTGTAAATTTTAAGTTTGTTTATTTTCCTCATCTCTGTAAAGGGCAAAAAATTTTTACAAAAGATCAAGGAAACAATGCTAGTTTTTGAAAAGATAAAATCATCAAGCCTATCTCCAAAATGACCCAAATAAAGTGCCACAAATTCACAAAACTGGAAATGAAAATGAAGACATCACAGCAGATATCAATGTAGTTGACACACATCTTAAAAATTTAAATTCCAACAACTTGGAAAATTCTAAAAGAAATGGATGAGTTCTTAGATTCATATGACTTGTCAAAGTTAAATGAAAATTAAATAAACAACCTAAATAGATTTATAGCAAGCAGTAGCACTAAAGAATATTAAAAAGCTTCCCCAACATAGTCACTAATAAATTTCATGAGACTTTAAAAGAGGAGCTAACTTACTAATGCTTCTCCAACTACTCCATAAAGTAGAAAGGCGAGAAATGTTTCAAAACTCTTCACAAAGATGCCATCACTCTGATGGCAAAGCCAAATAAAGGCACAACAAAAAAGAAAATTACAGGACAATCTTCCCAGTGAACAGAAATTTTTTAAAATTCTCAGTAAAATATTTGCAAAACAAACTCACAACACATTAGAAAAGTCATTCCACATGACCAAGTTAGCTTCATTCTAAAGACATGGGGGCGGTTTAATATATGCAAATCAATAAATATAATGGGTCACATAAATAAACAGAAATCACATGATCATTTCAATAGATGTAGAGAAATCTTTTTCACAAAATCCAACATTTTTTTTCATAAAAAACACCTGAAGAAACTAGGAACAGAAGAATCATAACTCAACATAAGTGCTGCATATGATGATCATACAGTTAACATTACAATATATGGGAAAAACTGAATGTAGTTCTATCAAAATTGGGAATAAGATGAGGGTGTCTGTTTCTCCATTCTTATTCATTATAGCGTTGAAGTCTTTGCTAGGGCAATTAGACAACAGCAAGAAGAGGCAAAGACATAAACATATCCGTATTTGTTCATGATATGATTCTACCCATAGGAGACCCTGAAGACAAACACATTGTTATTTCTAAAAACACCTTTGGCAAAATTTCAGGATACAAACTGACATACAAAACTCAGCAGCTGTGTTATACGTTAAGAAGAAAGATGTTGAGAAAGAAATTTTTAAAAACTACACTTAAAACTTCCTCAAAAAAATCTTCAAATAATCCAACCAAGTAGCTGGAAAGCCTCTACAACAAAAACTTTAAAACACTGTAAAAAGAAATGGAAGAAGTCGCTAGAAAATAGAATGAATTTCCCATGTTTAAGGATTAGAAAAATTGATGTATAATGGCTACAATAGCAAGTACTTTCATTTTAAATTTTAATTAACTCAAATTTTTTTTTAAAAAAATGATTTACTTTTATGTGCTTAAGTGCTTTGGCACATGTATGTGTGCGTTCGCTTTTGTAAATCTGATTCAATATCATGTTAAAGTCTTAGGGCAGTTAGACAACAGAAAGACACAACAAGGCCATAAATGGGAAAGGAACAAGTAAAGTAGTGTGTGCAGTGCCCTGGAGGCCAGAGGAGGGCACTGGATTCCCAGGATCTGGACTTATAGAGGGTTGTGAACTGCCATGTTGTTGATGTGGATTGAACCCAGGTCCTCTACAAGAGCAGCCAGAGCTTCCAGCTGCTGAGCCGTCTCTCCAGCCCTTAATTTTATTGTTTCTTTTGTGTGTGTGCCTGTGCCTGTGTGGGGTGTTTGAACAAGTGAGTACAGATGCCTGTGGAGGCCAAAGGCATCAGATCCCTGGAGCTAAAGAGATAGGTAGTTGGGAGCCTTCTATGTGGGAGCTGGGAATGGAACTTGGGAGCAGTAGGGACTCTTAAAGGCTGTGTAAAGTCTTCAGCCTTAATCCTCTCTCTAGCTGTTCTGAATGGCCCACTGTCACACATTTTCTCAGTTATTTCTGTGGTGAAATTATCTTGATTTTTGTTGTATGATAGGGCACCGGACAGAAATCTCAAGGTCCAAATCAGGAGCAGAAGGAGGGGGAGCACGAGCAAGGAACTCAGGACCGCGAGGGGTACACCCACACACTGAGACAATGGGGATGATCTTTCAGGAATTCACCAAGACCAGCTAGCCTGGGTCTGAAAAAGCCTGGGATAAAACCGGACTTACATAGCAGACAATGAGGACTACTGAGAACTCAAGAACAATGGCAATGGGTTTTTGATCCTACTGCACATACTGGCTTTGGGGGAGCCTAGGCAGTTTGGATGCTCAACTTACTAAACCTGGATGGAGGTGGGCGGTCCTTGGACTTCCCACAGGTCAGGGAACCCTGATTGCTCTTCAAGCTGATGAGGGAGAGGGACTTGATCGGGGGAGGGGGAGGGAAATGAGAGGCGGTGGCGGGGAGGAGGCAAAAATCCTTAATAAATAAATAAATTTAAACAACAAAAAAAAGAAATTATCTTGATTTCCTGTTAACTCCAAAACTTTAATTTTTTGTTTTGGCTGGAAACAGAATTTGAGGTAACTGGGGTTTTTATTGTTTTGGGGGTAGTTTTTGTTTTCTCTTTGACCATTTGAAAAATGTGTGTTCCTTTTCTTCTAGGTACTTTTGGAAATCTACCATTATTTTTATTGCTTCCCCACATGGTAAAGGTGCCATTTAGAGGTCCTGGCCTTAGGACTTCAGCAATGAATGACGAGTGGGGGTTACCATGCAGCCAAGAGTCCCTGGCCTTCTTTGAACCTGCACTGCCAGAGGCGGCGAGGCGTCAGTCATTACTGCTAGACTGGGAAGGCCATCTTCCCCACTCAGCCTTCACAGATACCGCTTGGGCGGAGGCTCCATATACCCACTGCTGCTCAGAAGAAATTAAGGTTCCCGCCAGGGCTCTGCTGAGATCCACCCAGCAGGACTTCATATCCACCAATATATGAGGTTTGATATGTTTTTTACTACCAAGTGCACAGGGAAGTCCCAGGCTTCCTTTAGTCTTCTCAGAAAGCACTCTGGCAGGGCACTTATGAAACCATCCTGTAGCCTAGTGACTGTAAACTCTAGGTGCCCCAATTGGATTGTGCTGGTGAGTTCCTGGATGGTGTCAAATCCTGAATTTCTCATCTCATTGTATGGGAAGAAGACTGTCATTTCCTGTCTGGTTACCATTTTGTTACTGGGCTCCAGAGGAAAGGTGTTTTCTTCTTGTTCCATCTGCTCCCATCAGTCCTTGGGGTTTCCAGTCTCCCCAGCTCTCGGTATATGAATTGGGCAAAAGGAAAGCTCAAGAAACCAGGCAATTCCTCTTCTGTCTTTCTCTGGGTCCCAAGGGCCTGTCTGCTTCCTTGTTTTAGCTTCTAGAATTTTCTTCCATGTTTTGAACATGTACCCAGTCAGTTCCTCCAGTACTTGTACAAGTCTATTTTATAATGTTTTATATATTTAGAATCTGTTCTAGTTTATGTGATTGTTGAACCTCTGTTTTGATAAATGTCAAATTAACATGTCACAAGAAACAAAGAAATCCTTTGCCTGTTGGTTACAATTGCACTGAGCATAGATTTGTTTGAGCAGGGATTCAATTTTTTCTTAAAAATTTAACTTCTTTATTGATACATTGGCAGTTTCACATCATGTACCCTAATTTTGCTCACCTCCCAGTCCCTCCATTTCCTCCCCTCATCCCTGCAGTGCCCCCACAAAGGAAAAGTTTTTTTTAAAAAATCAATTCAAACTAAAACAAAGAAAGAAAGAAAGCAAATGAACAAAAACAAACAAACAAACAAACAAACAAACAAAACCCAGACCTCTGGCTGTCCTTTTCTGACTCTCCAGCGCCTCTTCATTTTCCTGGTGTCACCGGGGCCTCAGTGTCACAGAGGACACCCTTTTCACCAATCAGTTTTACTAGCAAATATTCATTGCAACGAGTCACAGGTCTGGTTCAAGGCCTCTGGTTTCTGGTCCACCATCATCACTGGATCCTCACCAGAACTCCTCTGGGACGTCCTGCAGCTGCCCGGAGTCATGGAGATCCTGTGGGTATTGCTCTACAGGACTAGTCTCTTCAGATCCTAGTGGGGTTGATGTTAGGGTGGCTGTGGGTAGTAGCTGAGCTGTTAGTCCAAACCACTGGGGCCACCCACCTCAGGCAAGGGGGCTGAGTCAGTTTCCTTACACCCCTCCCCTCAGGGTTGTTTTACTCTTGCCTGTGATGAGGAGTGGGGCCAGCTCTCTTGCATGCAGGACCAGCTCCCCTGTGAGAGTCTGGACCAGTTCTCTTGGTGCAGTGTCCAGCCGGGTGCAAGGCCAGTTTTCCCTGGGCCAGTGAAGGGTGGGGCCAGCTGAGCATGGCTCTCAGATTTCTTCTCACACGGTTCCTATGACCCCCTGAAGTAACACAGGCCAGAGACATCAACACGGACCCCAGCTGCAGCTAGACCACGGATCCAAATGTGGCCCTCGGTAGCAGCTTAGGTCCAGATAACAGTGGATCTGGGTAGAAGCACTGGCCACTCAAGTTGGGATGGTTCTGGCAGCAGCATGGCCCCTGGACAACACCTCAGCCTCAGGTTGAGGACCCAACCCTGGACTTCTTTGTGACCTTTGGTGGCAATATGGGACTCAGACTTCAGCACAGACCCCAGCTGTTGTAGGACTATGGACCCAGACATGGTCCACAGCAGAAGCCGGGTCTAGATGTCACCATTGACCCAGGGAGCAGCTCAGGCCACCCAGATGGCACAGCCCTAGTGATAGCATCATCTCTGCACACCAACATGGCTCTAGGTGGCAGCCAGACCACTGGAATCAGCATGGCCCTCAATGGCAACAGGAACCAAGGATGTCAACACAGACCCCGGTGACAGGAGGGCGACTGGATTCTGTTTTTATAAGTGAGGAAACCGACTTGAAAATGATGAGCTGAGGAATTGAGGGTCCACTGTGCCTGATGCCCATCACATGTCTCCTCTGAGTTGAATGTGGTACTGCATCTATACTGTCTTAACCTGTGCAGTGTTTTATGAGCAACATCCATTTAGTCCTCCAAAAACATAGTGCAAAGGCGTTTCTGTATCTTAACAAGAAAATTAATTATCCCGGCTGGTTATAAACTAATTAGCCCCTGAGTTGGAATAATAACCGTGAGTGTTCTAACTTCCCTAATTTTTTCTTTATTTATGTGTTGAAGATTAGAAAAATTGTTCTTCAAGACTACAGGTCAAAACATGCTATAATTAGATAAATAAAGCCCCAATGGTCTATGCTTATCACTAGGAATGTAGGCATGCTTTAAGGATATGTTTTTCTACATCTGTTTTGTTATATTTTTGTTACAACGAGTATTTGGTTGTTGTTATTATACCTTGTCAACTGTGCATTGGAAGAAAGGAATGGCAACCATGGTAATTAAACACTTAGAAAGAGAAGAGGCCATTAGATTAGTGTTCAAGTTATTATCAAAATATTCATTTGTTACAAAATATTATGATCTCAAAGGACAAAAAAAAAATTTTGGCAAGCATAGTTCCAATTCACCCATCCTTCAAGGATTACCTTTTTGAAATAGGTGAATTGAACCCAATGGAGTAGGTAGGTAAAGAAAAATTTTAAAAGAAAAGAAGAAATGATATAAATACATCTGAAACTACATGTTGTATCTTTTCTTCGTGAGCTGGGACAAGAGCAATTTGGAAGTCGAGAAACATAAGTAGATCCACTATAAGTTGTAGAAATAGCTTTCAAAGGTGATTTAGCAGGGAGCCAGTGGTGTAGCTAAGTGGAGGAGTGAAGAGAGGAAGAAGAAGTATACAATGGTTGACCCAGCAAGAGATTAGAGCCCTAAGTATCACAGGGACATCATAGACAAAAAGGTCCTCAGTCTGAGTGACTCTCACAGGTGAGATAACTGCGTGGTTGGTGGACTGCCGTTACTGGAATCTCCAGCTGAGGTTCACGGGCCGGAGAACTTCCCACCGACACAGAAATCATCTTCTGGAGTATGCCCGTTATTGACTACTGTGTAGTCATTGACTTTAACACTTAATGACTTTAAATGGTGATTTCTATCATCTGATAGGCTCTCCAGTCCAGCCCTCAACCTAGGGCTGTGGTCACTCTCCAGGTGTAGTGAAGACAATTAAAATCACAGAAACTGAAGGGGAGATTAAAATAATACCCAAATTATCACTGGAGTGTTCCCTTCACTAGGAGGAGCCATTTTCCAGTGCGCTTTCCTAGCTCTACCACTTCTAGTGCTGCACAGAGCGCTGCACAGAGAACCTCAGCTATGAGGCTTCTAGTGCTGCACAGAGCGCCGCACAGAGAACCTCAGCTATGAGGCTTCTAGCGCTGCACAGAGCACCACACAGAGAACCTCAGCTATGAGGCTGTCCTGCCGCCTTTTCCTCAAGGCAGCTTACTTTCTGCTCCTAACGGAATCAGTCTCTCCCTCCTTGTTACTTTCAAAGAAGGTAGTTTGATTATTCCAAAACAACCTTTCTTTGCTTGTAGCACTTTCAGCCCAAAATTCCCCTCTAGTTTAGTTAAATATAGTTGTGGACTGAGCAGGAGGATCCTGGTGCCTTGAAAGAATTGTTGCCTCCTGAATGTGTCTACTCAAAGGAGGACATTAATGTCAGCTCTATAAGCTGCTAATGGGCCTTTAAAATTCCCTTGGCCTTGGTTTTTATTTGATTTTGGGGGTAATGGGATGTTGTTCTAAAGTCCAGCCCAATTTGAAATTTTCTTTGTGGTCCAGGCTAGCCTTAAAATTACTATTCTTCTGCCAGAATAACAGGCATGCACCACTACACTCAGCATAAATCTCCTTCCTGTGAAATCTTGTTTAGTGCATCCCTGTTTTTATTCTAGGTACCCGGGACCATCAGTCCATCCTTCCTGTTGATGGTACCTGCCCTCAACCATCCTTTTACATTCTCTGGGACTCTGATCTTCATCAGGAATAAAGGAGTCCTGCTACTCCGCTATATTCTTACTGAAGAATATAAAGATCTTATAGGGGATGACATGTCTAGAATCACACTACTCTCAGATAGAACTGAGATTCGGGCCATGTGAACTTGTGGTTAGTGATTAATCTCATAGTTTCTCCTCCTAGTCTTCATATTGATTTTCATTTTCAGTAAAAAAATTCATCAATGCTTAGATATTCATGATTTTTATGTGTCACTATGGGATAATAGATTATTGGTAGATAGATGATGGTGGATTAATGTGAATTCAAGGAAAGAAATATTTTTCTAGTGTCAGGTCCCAAGTAAGCCTGGGATAAGAACAGCTCAGTACCTGTGGTTCCACTCAGCACTTCTCTGCAGCCCAGAGCCTGGGTTTTGCTTCCCTTTCGCCAGCTTCTCTTTCATGCACAGTCCAGCCATTTTGACTACAGGCTCTCTTGGCCTCTTGGCTCCACTCTTGGCTTCCTGGTCCTCATCTCCTCTTCTGATTCACTTGCCCTCTCTCCTCTCCCTTCTTTTCCTTTCTTGTCCTCTCCCCATGTCTCATGGGCTAGTTCAGCCTGGACCCTCTCAGGAGCCTCTGGATAGCCTCCCTTCACATCTATTATAAATCTTTCTCCTCCAGCATATGCTAAGTGGTCATGCCCTCATTTCATTCACCCAGGACTTTAGATATTGCAGCAGGGGAGTGAAGAACCTGCCACTCGTTGGAGTCTGCATTTGCCAGGTACAGAGAAGGCAGGCTGCATATCTCTGATGACTTGGTGTTTATGTTCCTCCAGAATCCGATCATTGCTGTAATGCTGCAAAAGATATCATTAAAACCATCAGAACAAAGTCCTCCCTCATCAATGGAATGAGTGCCATTTTAAAAGATGCTTTAGAAAGCTGCCATGCTCCATGTGAGGGCCCGATGTGCCTATTTATGAACCAGGAAATGGACTTGATCTTGTCCCTTCCTGTGCCATTGTTCAGCTGCTTGGCCCTTCATGTGCACTTCTATCCAGCCCTGGGATAATATAAAATGCATGGAGCAAATCTCTGGAGAGGGGATTACGTTCATCTGGATCTCAAGGCATGCCCATGTGAGCTGTACATCTAAGAAGAGGATTTTCTTGGTGGTAGAATCTCTGTAGAGAGTCCATATCAGGGCCTGACATCACGGAGGTAGGGCAGTCCTTGCAATCCCATAGCAGCAAGGCTACCAGAGTGTGATTCACTTGGAAGGTAGTTGGGATGAACCCTGGGCATGCAAATCAGGCCCAGAGTCATTGAGGAGATGGGCCAACTGCCAAAGACAAATGTGGGGTAGGGCCTCTATAGCTGTGTGAGCAGGGCCACTGCCCCATGAATTCAAGTGGCAGGACCACACTTCCTCTTTTGAATTGTGAAAAAAAACTTTCTGTAATTTCTAACTGCTTTTTGGCTCTCTGGATGTAGTAAAAATGGAGGTTGTGTGGTGTGCACAGAGTACTATCACCAACTCTCACTGGTTCCTCTGCAATTTCAAATGATGGCAGGCTACAGTTTATGAGCCTTCTATTGTCACCTCTCTCTCTGCACCGAGAGTCATACACAGATTAAGCCACAAGATGGAAAGTAAGAATTGAAAGGAGTATGTACCACTGCTTTTCTGACCTCATTTAGATTTTAGTAGTTGTGTGAGTTTGGGCAAGCAGCTTCATTTTTTGTGTTTCCCTGATAATTGGAATAATACTTTCAAATGTCACTGGAATGATAGATTTGAACTTTATGCAAATCACTTAGAACAGTCAGCATGATAAGTCTCAATAGTTGAGAAATGTGGTTTATTATTACTATTATAGACCATATGTGTGTATGGTATTGCTATTATAAGCCATATCCACACCATTCACATTGTCTAGGTCTACACAGTTTAAAACAACAACAGAAGCTATTGCTGAGTCAAACACTGACCAGTGGAAGTAGGTCTCTGCCCCAAAGAACTCTTCAGACCCCCTTTCTCAAAATGAACCCTGGTCCCAGGAAGGTGACTGGAAGACTTTTATCCTCTTGGGGATATTCCTTCTTCCGCCACAGGAGCAGAGCGCTGCTTCCTTCCCCAGCTCTCTTCTCTCCACACCGGCGAGGATTCTCAGCTCCTATAGCGCTCTTCTGTTAGAGACTGAAGGCTTCATGGTACACGTGCCCCTGCTTGGTGGGACTCATAACCTTGTGCCAAAAGTAACCCTGAGCCAACTGCCTGGGTGCTTCCTGTTTCAAGGGACTCTCCGGTGGCTTGAAAACTTAGAGAGAAATGGTATCTTTAAAATCGACATTTCTGAATGGTCTCAGTACACAGATGTGCTGTTTTCCAGTGTGAGATAGCTGTAGGAAAGACCTGATCGCCTCCCATGCCCCTTCTCCTTATAATATTCTCAGAGAACAACCCAGGGTGAAAGCCATACTTGATCTGGATTGGTGTGTGGTATCTAAGGGGTGGATTGTGTGTGGAGATTCATAATTTGCTAATTATTACTAGTTAATGCAGTTTGGGCAAGAGCTCTCTGAATTCTGTATTTCCCATATGTGACAGAAGAATGTGGGAAGAGGGACTGTCTTTAAGGTCTCTAGAAGATAGAGGGGACAGACTCTATCTTCCATGCTCCTTTTCACTCTCCCCAGTGCTGGACTCTTTCCAAGATTCAGAAAAGACCTGGGTTCTCAGAACTGGCAGGGGCTGAGTGGAAAGCTGGGCATGTACAAGGGAAGGGAGGCTTTGATAGACCAAATCATATCTTCAGCTAAGGTTGTGACCTCAGCTTTTTAAAGCTTCAAAGGAACAATATAATTCTAAAATATCCTAAGGATTACCTTGACCTCAGGGATGATTCTTTTTAAATGTGAAAGTTTCTGGATCCAAAAAAAGCCCAGATTTCTGTATGTTTGCAGGTTGGACTGTCATAGTATTGTTTAGATAATCAATGAATATCTATAACAGGCTGGGTAATTTGGAAAAATTCAGCAAAGCAATAAACTGGGAAAATATGGGAACACCCATTTATCAGGAAGAACAGGAATGTGCTATTAAAAGTATGTGGAGTAAGGTTCTAAAACAGATCAATGTTTCTGCAAGAGCATAAAACACATCAAAATGAAAATAATAAGAATAATTTGTTTAGAGGATTTAGGGTGGGAATATATAGATCAGTGGTAAAGCAACTATATAGCATTTGTGAGGCCTGGGTTTAATACCCAGCATCATAAAAAGGGAGAAGGAAGATAAAAAGGAGGAATATGAGGAAGAAGAAGATGAGATACAGGCAGAGTAAGAGGAGAGGGGGGAGGAGACAAGAACAGGAAGAGGAGGAAGAGCAGGAAGAGGAGGAGGAAGAAGAGGGGGAGGAGGAGGAGAAGAAAGAACAGGAGGAAGAGAAGGAAGAGTCAGAGGAGTAGAGGGGAAGTTGGAGACTCTTGAGTGGTCAGAGAGAAAAGCTAAGAATAAGCTGATGAATTTTCCCTGTGGTTTCTTTAAACCATTATGGACAAGAAAAAGAGACTGAGAATCCATCTCAGTTCAGATAGAAAGAGAAGTGTGTGTGTGTGTGTGTGTGTGTGTGTGTGTGTGTGTGTGATCATATGGGGCTGCTTCAGTGAAAACTTAGAAGCTTGGGAACTTTGAACAAAGTTCAGTTTTCCTCTTAAGCATTATGTAGTATTCTCAAGTTCTAAATATGGGGAAGCAGGTTTAAAAAAAATCTAAGAATAATACATTTAAGCCACATTTTCTGTAGTCATATTGCAGGGTGAAAAGGGTCGAGAAAAAACACTCTGACTATGACTTGGGAAAAGTGATTGAAATCCCACCAATCCCTGAGGTCCCTGAGCACAAAACCCTGCCAATCCCTTTGCATGGCATCCCACCAACCCTGAGTACAAAAATCCACCAATTTCAAGCTACTCTAGAAAGGTCTGCGCCCCACCAAGGAACCCTATATAAACTCTGTACCCTATTCAGTTTGCTGCTGCCTCACCCTAGAGACAGCCACCCTCCTGGGTTCTCCTCCTCCCAATAAATCTCTTGAATGGGGTTTGGATGATGACCTTAGTAACTACTTTCCATGGACCAGAGGAGAGAACAGAGCGGAAGGGTAACACTTTAGCTGGGGAAACCTGGGGCAGAGTTCTTATACTCTGGGTGATCTAAGCAGAGCTGCAACACTTTCTCTGGGAAACCCTCTCCTGCTGGGGCACAGTTGTTGCACTCTGGGGGACCTAAGCAGAGTTATAACACTTTAGCTAGGAAACCCTTCTCTGCTGGGGCAGAGTTGTTACATTGTGGAAACCTTTTCCTGGAGCATTAGCTGTAAGCTGCTACATTTACAGTGACTTCGTGGTATACCGTGGCTCCTAACTGCTAGGATAGCTGTCAGTCTGAGCTGCAAGGATTGCACATATCATGCTGAGGAAATGGAATAGGTCCTGGAATCTAGATTCTTCCTGGTGACATGGGGGTTCAAGTCACAGTTCAGAGTCTTGAAACTTCCCCTTTTGCTTCTCTGCTGATTTGAAAAAAACACTGACCAGAGCAACTTGGAGAAAGGAAAATGTTTGTGCAGGTTGTAGCTCCAGATCACAGTCTACTGCTAAGGGAAGTCAAGGCAGGGACCCACAGGCAGGGATATAGTGGACACTGGGCAGGAACATAGCAGACACTGGGCAGGAACATGCTTTCTGACTTGCTCAGCTTCCTTTCTTATCTAGCCCAAAGCTACCTGCCCAGAAACAGGATTGCCTACAGATATGCTGTGGGCCTTCCCACATTAACCAGCAATCAGGAAAATTCCCTACAGATATGCTCACAGGCCAACCTAATAGAGGCAATTCATCAACTGAGATCTCCTCTTGTCAAATAGTCTAGATTGGTGTCAATTGACAAAACCCAAGCTGTGCAAAGTTTTACTCCCAGACAAGGAATAACCAGGGTGCAATAAGCATCAGGAAGCGTGCAAAGCAGCCAGTGTTCCCTCTGCTCCTGGGTGGACTGAGCTAGGCAGCCTCCTTATTTTTCTCACTGGAAAAGAGAAAAATGAACTACTTTCTTTGGAATTCTATTTTTAACTGAAAAAGAAGTTCGACAACTTTACCTGAGAACTGGAAATCACTAGACTAAAATAAGATCAAACAAAAGTACTATCCTAAGTCTTCAGAAATTCAGTATCTGAAATGGCTAGTTTACGGCTGGGAACAAGTAGAGGTGACAGATGTGAAGATTAGTAAATGAGACAGGTCATGGAAAAGCAGACATATCGAGGCACAAAATGAATCCAGCATGAAGGAAAAAGCAATGCCTCAGTGGCCTGGCCAAACTGCGTTGTCCTTGGTGGTTGGTGTCACCGAGCAGAATGGGGAGGCAATGGTGCTCAAACAGCATCTGAGCGTGATGGTGAAGAATTTTCTAAAACTGCAGCAAAGCGTTAGTTTACAGGTGTGAGAAGCATGGCAGGTTCTGAACACGAGGAAAAGAGCTGGGCAAGAGCCGTCCATACAACTTCCCAAACACCAGCCACCTGGGAAGGAGCAACGCTAAGATGAGTAGGTGACCTCCCCACACAGGGACACAGACAGGACAATGGGACAGGAGTTTCACAGGGCTGAAAGAGAGTGAGTGACAGCCCGAGAATCTATGAACAGCACACGTATTATTATAAATATAAAAAGGTATTTTCAGCAAAATAAATCTGATGCACCAGGATTTTCTTTTGGACCACCAACCAGCTCCCAAATCATGACACAGAGACTTATTATTAGTTATGAATGCTCAGTCTAGCTTAGTCACGTTTCTGGCTAGTTCTTTTAATTTAAGTTGACCCGTTTCTCTTTATCTACCTCTTGCCTCGGAGTCTTTTGTCTTTTCTTACTGTCTTGCTGTCTGACTGGCTGATGGCTTCCTGGCTTCTGGCCCTGGGTGTCTTCGTCATTCCCCCCTCTTTCTCTCATGCCCCCATTTCTTCTTTTTGAGCCTAGATTTCCCCTCCTTTTGATTCTTTCTTCCTGCTAGCCCTGCCTATCCTTTCTCTGCCTAGCTAATGGACATTCAGCTCCTTTTTAGACCAATCAGGTGCCTCAGGCAGGCAAAGTGAAACAAATACAAAACATCTTTTCATAATTAAACAAATACAGCATAACCAAAAGTAACACATCTTTACACAGTTAAAGTAATATTCTCCAGCATAAACAAACAGCATCCTTGCCTAGTTAAAATAATATTCCATAAAAATCTGAGCTATTTTTATTTCCAACAAAATACTCTAAAGTAATACTGAAAGCAGTCTTTCAAGCAGAGAGTAACCTTCAGACTGGACAGAAAGAGAAAATGAAGAAAGTAATGGAAAATGGCATATGGGTAAAAACACGTATAAGTTCTGGGCAAGTAAATACTGACTGTGTAAAATAGCATTGACGGTTTCTACTATGTGAGATGACAGGAATATGGAAAAGCCATGGGAAGAAGTTAGCAGAGTTATGGTGTGTCAGGGAACTCTAAAATTAAAACAAACAAACAACCAAAACCAGTAAACCCTTGGAAGTTTGAGTATCTCAAATGGTTCCAGAGGAAGCCGTTGACTGATCACAAAGAAAAGGCATTTGGCTGCTGGGCACTGAGTGCTTATACCTCACCTTCCCTTGAGACCTTTGCAGAAGCCCAATCCTGAGGTGATGCTATTTGGAGGTGGCACCTGTGACAGGTGGTTACGTCATGGGTGGAAGCCTTGAACAACTGTCCAATGCCCAACTAGTGGCTTTATGAGAGACAGGAAAGGTGCAGAGTTTCTCTTGGCCACAGAAGCAGAATGTGGCCCTCACCAAACATTGGACAGGGTCTTTACTGTAGACTGCCCAGTGGCTGCAAGTGTGAGCAATAAATGTTTGCAATTTAAGCCACCCAGTCTAAAAACTTCTATTGCAATAGCCTAAACTGATGAAGGCACGTTATTCATTTTCTCTTCATTTTCTCTCTCTCTCTCTTCGTCCTTCATTTCTTCCTTCCTTTTTTCCTTTTTTTATTTTTTGAGACAGGGTTTCTTTGTGTAGCTTTGAAGCCTGCCCTGGAACTCATAGACCAGGCTGGCCTTGAACTCACAGAGATCTGCCTGCCTCTGCCTCCCGAGTGCTGGGATTAAAAGCATGTGCCACCACCACTTGGCAGCACTTCTGTTCTTTAAGGGAGTCCATCTTGTTTCTTAGAAACTAAGATTTTATGTGGGAAAGATTTTTAAAAGTGGCTGAGTTTTAAATCAAAAATGGGCTGATTCAATAGGGAGGAAAAGAGAACAAAGACTTTTATTTACATGAAGAGATACACAAAATCCTCTGGGTTGTATCTTAAAAGTTAAAGATAAACAAATCTCTAGGAAAGAAAGGACCCGGAAGAATTACGGTGAGTGAGAGGTCAGGTCTATAGGTGGGACGTGACTATGGAGAAACTCTAGGGCACAGCATTTTGTGGCCGCAGAATCAGGAAGACAGTTGTCTACAAGGCAGGATGTGGCCCTCATTAAACACAGAATTCACCAGGATGTAATTCAGCCAGGAGCAAGATCCCACCCTCTCCCATCGCCTTCTTACAAGGTAGAATGTGCCAGCATAGCCAAGAGGCAAGGGTACGGTCCAATCTTGGAACCAAGTCAGCCAGAGCAAGCAGGGCAAGGAGGTCAAGCAGGTCAAGCACATGGCTGGGAGGAGAATAGATAGGGTGGCTTTAGCTGGAGCTGGAATTCCTAGGATGCAGGCGGTGAGGAGACCATGGCTTGGAAAAACCACTGAACATTTTGTCTAGTACTTGGGATTTGAACCAGGGACCCACGAATATAGCCAACCCCACATGAACAGTGTCATCAGTGTGCCAGGCAAGTATTAGACCACTGAGCTGCATCGCTAGGGCTTCTCATTCATTTCTATATTTGGACATAGGGTCTGCCTTACAGGCAGGTCTGATGGCTCTTCTTGGTTGTCAGCTTGACTGCATCTGGAATGAGCTAAAATCCAAAAATGGAGGGCACACCTGTGAGAGATTTTTGCTTAATTTGAAGTAGGTAGCTCCACTTCGAACTCTAGAGCTTTGAGGTAGAAACACACACTGTAACCTGGGACACACCTTCTGCTGGAAGCCTAAATAAGGACATGGGAAAATGAGGCTTGTGTTCTGTGCCTCTTGCCCTTGTCTAGCCAGCAGGTCCTTTCCCAGTAGCATTAGAGCCGACTCCTTCAGGATTCCGGCATAAACTGAAGACCAACTGAGACATCCAGCCTCGTGGACTGAGAAAATACTGGGTTTTTGGATTTTCTGTTCACTGCTAGCCATGGTTGGATTGATTGGACTGCAACCTGCAGGTCATTCTTATAAATCCCCTTCCTATAGAGAGATATTCATTCTATAATTTCTGTTCCTCTAAGAATATTAAGACATCGGTGCTTCAGCCTCTGAGTAGCTAGAGGCACAGCCTCTGCTTCATGTTTGTGCGTATGTAGTGGGGTGCGCATGTCATTGATCTTCCTTTGGTGCCTGGGGTTAAGATTTTCTCGTTTCCCTAGTAAAGCCCTCCCAGACCACAGCAACAATTGGGAACTGCTTAAAGTGCACATGACTGTCTCCCTGTCCATTGTAGCCCTCAACGGTTTGCTAATTATGGTTATTGTCATTTCTTTATTAATCCTAACCTATCTTTTCTTTGTTAATCAGTTTACTTTTTATTCTTTGACAGTTTCACACATGCATAGAAAGGATTTTATTTCTTCTCATCTCTGGTAACCCTGTCTCATCCCACCACCTTCTCTTGCTGCTTCCTAGCACCCCGCTTCACCTCCTTCCATGTCTCTGAGTTTAAATAGTGCTGCCTACATGGGCATGGGTGAGGGGGTTATTTATTGTAGCATGGGCCACTCATTAGTGGCTGCAACAATGAAGTAAGTCAGCTGTACCCAAAGCCGCTATGAGCTGTCAATAGTCCCCTTGCATAGGGTGGCGCTCATGAGCCCTTCCATCTTTAGTAATGAAACTGGCCTAGTCTTGTGCAGGTAACCACAGCTAGGTGAGGTCATGAGGGTATTGTCTCTCTCATGTCCAGAAGACACGTTTCATAGCACTCTTCCCGAGCCCCTGGCTCTTACCTTCTCTCTGCCTCCTTTTCCATGATGCTCCCTGGGCCTCGGGGCATTGGGGGAAGGGAAGGTCAGTTTAGTTTTAGACTTTGTGTGATAATATGGATATCTGTTCAACAATTGTAGGTTCCCCCTTAGAACCTAGCCCCACCCACAGCCACGGGTCCTTAGTAAAGCCTGAGTTCCTTCTGTGCAGTAGACTTTAAATCCAGTCAGAAAGTGGTTAGCACTCAACCTCGAACCTCCATGCCTCTGGCATATCTGTGGGCACAGCTGGCTAAGCCGGCCATTACTGTCACCCACAGGGTGTGCAGTTGGAGGACACTTTCTCCCAGCACTGTGGAAGCTACCCAGCAGGGAGGAAACCTCCTTCCAGCTTGCTCTCCATAGCCTATGACTAACGTTACACACAGAACGTTTGGAATCAAGTCTCTTTTCCTCTTCACGCCACAATCCAGTCTCCACTGAACTGAAGCAATGGTGTCAAAGGAGGGGCAGTTATCTGCAGCTTAATTACCACAGACAAAGACCACTAATGAGGAAACATTAGCTTTCACACATGGAGCTGTTTTGATGGAGCCTAATTTACCTCAAGTTTCCTATCCTCCAGGCTTGCTATGAACCGCCTCTGCCCTCCCTGTTTTCTACCCCTCCCCCTGTCATGTTTCTCAATTCATTAGCTAGGTCTCACAGGGAATCAAAGAGAGGGGAGGGCTTCTCAAGGCTTTCACAGGAAGGGAAACATCCAACTGAAGCTCCATAAGATTGTCGTGTAACAATACTTTAATAAAACAGCAACCAGCTTGTTACTTTCCGGGTGTATTTTCGTTCCCATCCTACCTGCATCCCTCTTTCTTCTGATTGTCTTTCTCTTGACCTCAGTAATGTCTGCTGCTTGGCTGCTGATGCATCCCTTTACTGAATTCTCTTCTCCGGTCTTAATTTGTCTCGGGTCTTTATTTGTATCTAGAGGCCTGGAGAGAAGTTTGGACTTAAGTATTTGCAATCTGAGGAGTGGTGAGATGAGAAGAGAGGTTTTCCAGTTCACATCTGGGAGAGGGGTGCATACGACTTTCAGGAGACGAGCTGGAGAAATCAAAGCTCCTTGGCAGAAAAAAATTTAGGGAGACTTGAAGGGACACAGGAGGAACAGGTAAAGAGCAACCTGCGGTCAAGTTGATGGAGAAATATGATTAAATATGCCTGGGAGTGATCACCAAAGAAACAGTCTGACAGCCTTTTCAGCCCCAGGTGGGGTTGGCCATGGCCACTCTTCATGTCCATGCCAGGCTCCAGGCAAACTGGGTGACGGCTGCTTGTGAGTAGCAAGGAGAAGAAAGCTAAAGATGCCAACATGTGGTGCTGTGCCACAGGAGGAAATAGGGAGCTTCTGTAGGCCAGAACCAGGTGTTCTAGATCTTGATCTCCCCAGAGCAGAGGTCTCATTGTTTCACGTCTGTCTTCTTGTTTCCTCACAGATCTCGGCATGCATAGTAGGGCTCAAAACTAAACTTTTGCTTTTTTTTGCACTCTACCCTGTGTTGGGAGCCAGCAGAAGCAGGACATGCAGATCTCAGAAGCAGTGGGCAGTCTACGGGCAGGTGTTTAGAAGGCTCAGGAACAGAAAGCAACAGTCTGTGGAACTTCAGGAACTGTACTGAAGACTGAAGGGGGCTTGTGTGCCCAGCCCAGACTAGCTTGGCATTGGCTATGGGGTCAATAGTGTGGCTTCTGTTACCCAGACTGATAAACCTTAGGCTGCTCCCTTATCTCTGGTCAGAATAAACTACTCAGCTATGATAGCCGAAGCAACTTGAAGTTTAGTGAGTGGCCAAGTCAGAAAGAAAATTTACTGTCATATGCCGACTACCTTCAGTCAGCGGAGGTCAGCTGTGTTATTTCCAGAGTGGGTACCCCAAATGGCAGTGCCACTGGGCATGTTGTAAACGACAGCCTGGGTTCAGCTCAGGCTGGGCTCTGTTTGGATAAACAGAAGGATTGCTAGCAGATAAACAAGAGCCTAAAACCAGCATTCTTCAGAAACCTTGTGAAGTGGGTTTATGTTTGTCAAAAAAAAAAAGCCATTGCTCCCCTATCTACCCCTACAACAGCTACCTCTAGCAATGGCGTATCTAGTTTCTGATTAACTCAGACAAACCTGTAACAGATCAAAGTCCCCATAGATTCATTAATAGGTGCTGGAGTGGGAAAAATTCAAACTAAATCTCAAACAAGATTTTAATATATAAAATCGTTAAAGTTTTTTTTTTAATTAAAACAGTAACAATAAATGACTATAAAAGAAAGTGAAAATGGAGAAAATGAAATCCCAAGTGCTAGCCCTTCTTAAAATCCTGGCAGAATCATTAAGCTAACAAGGAGCTGGAAACCAGTTCTTTCCGGTCTCTTGTCCTCACACCTCTTCACTACAGGGGCCTCCCATTTGATGGCTGAGTGCAAGCCCTTAGTGTGCACCACGTTTCTGCCCACACCTTTCCATCTCCTTTGACTTCTTTGCCAGTGTGCGGTCTTCACATGGACCCCTCAGCAGCCCTGCTCTGTCCTGTGCTCTAACACCACAGCTTCTCTGGCATGTGCCCGGGCCTCCTGATGCTACCCACAGCTTTCCTCCAGGCCTTGGCACAAAATTCCTGCTGGGCTTCTCTTTGCGTCATCCCAGTTCTTCCGGCTGAGGGGTTTGGGGCCTACCCTGACTTCCTCAAGTGTTGCAGGGCTCCTTCTGTGGTCTAACTCAAGTTCCTGTGACTTAATGAACTTTGTATGACTCTTTTAGAACTTTGTATGATTCTGTTATTCCTTATGAACTTCTGCGCCCCTCTCTTTCTTAAGTAATCGTTTCTCCATCTTTTCCTTTGCTTTGGTTTTGATCCCTACCTAGTTCTGGTTAGGCAAGATAGGCTTCTTTAAATTAACCATGACCCTTGGTTGTAGCGGCACACCCCTTCCTTATGAAGTGGGAGCTGCACTCTCCACACACCCCTAGATTTCTGCTATCATTTTTGTTCCTGGGGCAAAGATCAGCCATTCAATCTGAGGGCTCTTTACAATTTATCATTCTGAATGGAGGGGTATTAGTAATTGTAACATAACAGCAGAAGAAAGTGGTTACTGTCTAGGCATACATTGTATTCTTATCACGATCATGCTTTTAGCAGCCAGTCTGGAGCAATCTTCTCTTGGCTAGGGCTATATCTGGGGCATTGCTTTTGGACGTGCTAGCTGGATATAACACCCTAACCTGTGTATGAACTCATGACATCAGGAGGAGCTTGGTGGATGATGCTCAGCTTCCCCCTCCACACAGCTTTCAAAAGGGAGGCAACACATGCAAGCATTGACTTGGGATACTTCAAAGATTCTTTTCTCCCCCATCTTTTCATCACAAAGAACACTGAGCTAACCAGACATGTTCAGGTTTTATCCTCTAACAGGAAGATAGCCTGGGATCCGTGACTCAACCACCTTCATTAAAATAAATGCCAGAATTTGCATTCCCACCACCTTCTAAGCTACCGAAAGAAATGGACTGAACTCTACATATTAAGTGATCTTAATGTATGAGACAAGGAATCAATTCCTGACTGAAATATCCCAGACCACGCTGTGTGCTCAGAGGATGCTGTGGCTAAATGATAAGGATGAAAGAGGAGCTCTGTGCTAGGAGATAATTAAAGAGAAGGTCAGTGCTACAAAGAAGAAACCTTTGCTTTAGTGTGAACCACACGTTTCAAGCCCTGCCTGGAAGCTATTATGCCTGTTGCTGTGTGTGGTAAGACAACAAGAAGAAGCAGATAGCCCCCTATAAAAGACTGCGATCTTTGAAGGCTTGAGTTCATCACTACCTGTACCCTACACCCACCTCTCTTTCATCTTGAGTTCATTCACTACCTGTACCCTCACCCACCTCTCTTTCATCTTGA